>NC_072735.1:9776122-9906208 GCF_026930045.1 Uloborus diversus
AACGGTGCAACTAAAGTGAAATCTCATGAGGATTTTTATTTAAAATTTTTTTTTTCGCAACAAATTTAAAAATGTATATCTTAATTTTAGTCTTAGTTTGGTCATTCCCAAATGTTGGTATGCAAGACTCTTTAAGTGCCTACGTTTTCATTAACGGTATTGGATTTTTATTACAAAGCAAACTGTTGAATACTGCAAAATGTGGCATTTTTTTCGGGTAATTCTTAAATATTGTCTTGAAATTGCAAAATTTTATCTTAGAATAATATCTTATCTTTGTTGCTTTAGAGGCTAATGCGCTAAAAATTGACTATTTCATCTAAATTGTAGTTTTTTTAAGGATTTTGAATTTATTTCTACTTTTATGTGACAAATTCAAAAATATGTTTAGAACCATGCATTTTTCGCGTATACGCCATGTTTGGTCATTCGCAAGATGGAAATAGACAAGGCTATTACTTGCCTAAGTTTCCCAAAACAGAATTTGATGTTTACCTCAATACAAACTATTGAAGATTACATAAAATGTACAATAAATCATGTTTCTTTTTAAATGATTTTCATAAAAAATGTAAATTATTAGCTGTTTACAATTGTATTTGCTTTGGAGGCTTTTTTCTGTAAACTAAAACATTCATCTAAAATGCAGTTTCCTATCAACTTCTCATTTACTAATTTATTTATTCATTAAAAAAAAAAAAAAAAAAAATCAAAAACCTATTTTAACTTAAATTTTCAACATTTAAATATCTATTGAATAATTGTTTTTCATAGTGCCTAGAGTTCTATTTATTTTACGAAAGTAGTGAAAACTGCCCCCCCCCCCCCTTTTCTTTTATACTTTAAAACGGCGACAGTGGTGGCCACTAAGTTTTTCAGGTCTAACGGCCACTGGCCTGTTGGAAAATTTCTGAGTCTTGACCTTTACTTGTGTATTTTATGAAAACTCAAAATAAAACTGATAATAATGCTGCAGATTATTTTCAACTGCCCAAAATAGTGTCGCAGGCTGGCCAGAAAGTTTCTGCTACTGGGCCTGACGGCCGTGTTTGTCTGAAAAATACATGCCCAAATAAAATTATAAAGCATTAATGAGACAAAAAAAAATAATAATTCAACAGCTTTATATCTGAATCAAGAATTATTTTAATATAAATCATTAAAAAAAAGTTTAAATAAATAGTACATAACAGGATTCGCCAATATATATCAGTCAATATATATCATGACTAGCAAAAATACCCAGTGTTGCCTGGGTTAGCAATAATTATCAGAAACAATCGTTACTTGCATTTGTTTTCTGTTTTAAGTGAAAGAACTTAAAACACACCTTTTTGACATGACTTAAAATCTATCTTCTTCCTTACTCATAAAACTAAAGTAGCAGTAAGTAAAAAGGGCAAAATAGTATTCATTTAGAAACGAAAACACAAAATTTAAGCGTATACAAATTTGAAGAATTTCCGAAATATGAAATTAAACTTCACATGTTTAAAAAGATTTATCAGTTAACATTTTTTTTTTACATTGAGTCTTACCTTCTCTGTATGTCTATTGAAGAACGAACTATTTAAAAAAATGTAGCCGCGCCCGTGATCCCCTTAAACTTGCTTTAGTTATTTTGGAAAATCTCAATTATTGTGGGTTCTAGGTGTGATTTAAAATATTACCGAATTTGCGGGAATCGTTTTGGGATACCTTGGATAATGCTCTCCCTCCTTACTTTGTAAAACGGTATGTTACTAATTTTTGTTAAAGAGATAGTGTCGCCATATGCTAAGATACTTTTGGTCACCATAAAATGGCGCTAAAAAAATTTCATCCGTAATGTTTCCAAAATAAGTAGTAAAATTTGGCGATGGTTTGAATTTGTGCACAAAGTCACATTAATGAAAGTTTTTGTGCTGTTTATGGATTTGCCTAATTTAGTTGCTGGATTATTTTACAGTAAAAAAACGTTTTTAAAGATTCTTTGATTGACGATATTTTGTTTACAGGGTGAAAGCTGACAAACATTATTACTTAGTCTTTGACTTCAAAAACCGTAACAGTTGAAAAAACTGCCAAATGCATCCGCCACTGAAATCTTTCTGCATAAATGTTGGCGAGGTTTCTGCTGTTAGATTGGATAATGATTAAAAAATCCAATCAGCACAAATAATAAAAAAAAAACATTAATTACACTAAAGTTCTGTTTAAATGGAAAATAATCAACCAAATCTATAGTTATTATTGGCCAATCTTGGGGAAAAAACGTTACTTTAAGATTTGACTTGAGAAAAGCCTCAAACGGTCGGACGAAACACAAAAACATTCAACAATTCTAACTATGAACTGGGAGTTGAGATGATGCACTAAATAATGAATTGGGTTGAGGAAAGCGTTCGAACATGGAACAAAAAAAGCCCATAACTCGTTTTTCATACAACTTAGAACTTTCTAACAGATGCCATCTTCAGCAGAAAAGTAAGCGCTTTCGATGGACACATAATTTTAATGTGTGCATGTATTTTTTAACCGTCATATTGGGGCATTTATGCGAAAATTTGGACAAATTAGAATAAAAAAAGGAACTATCAATCGGATTTTTATCGAACTGATCTACAAACCTCCCCCAGTACCAAAAAGAACAAATGGTGAAAGTTTCAGCCAAATCTGCCGGGTAGTTTCTGAAATCTTAGGGAACAAATTTACCAAAGTCCATTTTTATATATATAGATATCCAATATTTATTTTGAAAATATCATGATATTTTGATATTTACATTTTTAACTACAGTATTTTAGTATAAAAATTATATTAATTATAGTAATATGGTTCATTTATTATTAAAAATAACCAAAAAGTTATGTACTATACTTTTATGATGTATCAGTACATTATTAATATAACTAAATAATATGTATATTTTTTAAATATTAATTTTATTAGTAATAATCTCTTAAAATTATTAGTAATGTAATAATTTTAATTCATATTAAAAGTGCTTAATTAAATGTAAAACGTTGGTCAAAAAAAAAAAGAAAGAAAATGTCTTATGACTGTGGACCGAATGATACATATCGGCGAACCCTAAGTCGAGTTATGATATGATGTGAATTGCAGTGGATATATTGCTTATAGATAATACAGGGTTCGTACGCTTCGAGAAAACTTGGAATTGTCGGGGAAAATGACATAGTTAAAAATATCAGGGAAAAGTTGGGGAATTTTCCAATTTTGCCCCCCAAATTTTATAACTGCAACTAATGAAAATAACGCAAAATGTGCTACAAATTGTGTTTTTTTTTATTTTTAAATATGTAATTTTCTTGAGAAATGAAAAATTTTGTTCATAAAACTTAATCTTATCCCCATTGCCTTGGATGCAAATGTGCTAAAAAATTTCAACTGAATTGTAGTTTCATGAAGATTTATTATTTTAAATTGGTTTTCATGCTACAAATTGAAAAATATATTTCTTAATTTTTGGCGTAGCCGCCATGTTTGTCATTCCCAAGATGGTAGTAGACAAGACTTTTTAAGTGCGTAGGTTTCTGAAAACGACATTGGATGTTTATTGCAATGCAAATCATTGATAATAACGCAAAATGTGACCTTTTTTTTTTCAGATAATTCGTATTTTCTGGAAAAATGCGAAATTTTATCTTCAGAACATTTTTTTTTAAATTCTAACTGATTTAGACGCCTATCAGGGTTGTTTGGTTTAAACCATGTTTTTTTTTTCCTTCTTCAAACCATGTGGTTTTTTTAAAGATTTTTTTTTTTTTTTTTTTTTTTTGAAAAATTTCATTGTTTTTCCCGAATCTTTTCATAAATTTTACATATTATTACAAATTACAAAGAGTAAAATCCAATTAATGCCAAGTAACTAGCAAAGCTTTATAGATAAATTTCAGATTTAATAAATTTAGAAACTTATATTTTTTAAGGTAATGCAAGTTTGCTAAATAGTTTTTATTTTATTTTTATTTTTTTATCTATGCAGCTTTTCTATTAGATACATAAATATACAAGGCAGACCAACTAAGTTTTTCTAAAATTACATGGAAAAAAAATCCAAGTAACTCTTTTATAATTTTATTTATCATTATTTGTTAGTATTTTGCATTTCAAAAGATATTAAAAAGCATGCATATTTCAACCAAAACTTCATATGCTACCTAACTTGCTTGATTACTTAAGATTTATTGTATTATGTACCATTGAAGCGATGCATGGGGTAAAAATATCTTAACACTAGATAAATGACAAAAGAAAAAAAAGTAACTAAGGAAGTCCAAGAACACTTGCTTGGTGCAATTTTATACCTGGAACAAGTGCAATTTTATACCTGCACACAAATGTGTGCAGGTATAAAATTGCACTTATACCTGCACACATTTTGCATCCCCATTAGACAATGCATTCAAAGCAAGAAAACAAAATGTGTAAAATTATGGAAACAGAAAACATCCATGTAACTCAGTGCTCTTGTTGGGAGGGGGGGGAGCCAAATTTTCACCTTTCAAAGAACTTTTTTTTTCCAAATATAATAAAAGAAGTCTCATGTATGAATGGTGGAAGAATCAATAAATATTAATTTTTATGACAGTCATCATTATTAAAATATGTTAAGAGTATTTTCATTAAAGTTTGTACTGAGGCTTTTAACTAAATGATTTTTTTCTTTGATTAAAAAATTGCATTCCTACAGGAAAAATGTCTACAATGGAAAACATAATTATTTTCTTAAAACCTACTTGTCCTGTTTCTATAATTGTTGTCACATTTACATTAGGTAAAATCTTGAAACAAAATATGCGTTGATCTTTTGATTTTTCAAGTTGTATTATGTACATCAGACTTATGATTCATTTGTAGATGCTGCAAAATACTTTCCATGTTTAAGAATGCGTGATTTTAATTTTGTTTTTTTATTTATAGTAAATAGCTATGATTATGAGAAAATTAATGTGCAAGAATTTATTCTTGATTATTTGTAATTAATAATGTCTGAACTATCACAGTAAATTATTTCTTTGATTATTTATACCAAGATTGATTTACGTATTGTATTTTTATAATATTTAGATATTTTCATGCAATATTCTTCTATAGAAATCTCTAAGTATGAAGGAATGAAATTACTAGACTTTATTCTTAATTATTTAATTAATTAAAAAGGAAATTAGGTACAAGTATGAATATTAAACATTCCTTAACAATTAATTCATAAAATCTTCATGATTTTCCTAAAATAAAATTGTTTTTCTTTGCAAATAGTAATAAAAACCTGGTTTAAACCCAGGAAAAAAAAATTAGGTTGTTCCCCCCCCCCCCCCCCCCCAAAAAAAAAAAAGGTTTTATACTAACCTTGACGCCTATGTGCTAAAAACTGACTATTTCGTCTTAATTGTAACTTTCTAACAATTGTTAATTATTTATAACTACTTTTATGCTACAAATTTAAAAATCTACTTATCTTAAATTTTTCACTTAGTCGCCATGTTTGCAAGATTTAAGTAGACGTAAGTTTACGAAAACAAACTTTACAGCAAAACACTAATGTACATGACATGTGGCATCAAAGAATCGCTAAAATAATTTGAAAGTACTTTGTTTGATTATTTTGAAAATATTGTTATTTAAACTTAATTTTGAATGGAGTAACCTGGAATTTTCTTTAAAAAAAAACCTGGAAAAATCAGGGATTTTTTTTAACTACAAGTGTATGAACCCTGTAATAGTTTTGAATGTAGTAATGTTTTTCAGTTGTTGAATTATAAAAATACTTAATTGTTGAATTATGACAGAAATGTCATAAATTATCACAGTGGCGTATATATGTTTTCATTTTGGAGGGGGCCCATGCAACTAAGATTAGCTCCCCCCCCCCCCCCACACACTTTTTTTTTTTTTTGGTTTTGTAATTTTAATTTTTGAGGGTGGGGGAGCAACAGTACCCGATTTTCTCATTTTCCGAGGTGGGACAAGGACTTCATGCTGTCTGACGCAACCAAAAAAAAAATAGGTTTAGAAGGGCACTCTGAAAAAATTCTCGCTTCTGGTGGGTGGAGGGACCCTGGGGTTCTCCCCCGGAAATCATTTGGAATTGTAGTCCTAAGAACGCAGTTTTAGACGGTCTCTGATGATACTACGAGGAGGAAAAATTTTGGAGACCTTCTGTGGAAATTTTTTAGAAATATTAATCTTGAAAACGCCATTATAGTGCTATGTTTGTCGATGTTAATGGGATAAAAGGAGTGAGACTAAAAGTTGCCCCAATGGCTTTTTTCAAAAAATGGTGCAAAAGCCATCTCCTCTCCGCCCAATTTTTCGAAATTGAAGTTCTAAAAACGCAGTTTTAGACTAACTGCGATGATGTTGCGGGTAGGGCGGTTCTGAGACTCTCCCCAAAAACTATTTTGAAATTATAGTCCTAAAAAACGAAGTTTTAAAGAGATATTCAGTTGTATTAGGTGGGGAGATTTAAACACTCTTCCATCTAAAATTTTTCGAAATTGTAGTTTTTGCTTTTTCAGACTTCATACGGAAGCAGTCGGACCTTCGTCCGAAATTTTTTCGTAGCTGAAGTCTTTAAAGCGCGACTGTGGACCATATTTGGTAATGTTCTTAATTTCAGCCGTTTTTCAAAATTGAAGCTCCACAAAAGCAATCATAAAATATTTTTGATGCTTTCAGTAGGAAAAGCGTTTGGTAACTGTCCCCAGGAAATTTTCGACATTAAAGCTCTAAAAACGAGGTTTGAGAAGCTCGTTAATAGTTTTAGTGGGTGGAGGAGGATTGAAAAGTGTAGCATTTTGAAGACTTTCTTATTAGACCAATAGGAAAAAGAAAAGAAAAATGAAGCGGGGGAGGGGAGGGGGAGAAATAGCGGTAGTTGGACGTAATTACCTGATCAATAGTCAGTAACTTTTTATTTTTTTTATTGTAAGGTTATTTTCAAAATCAATTCAGATTTATTCCCAACATAAGGCAATTTTTGGGAGGGAGGAGTTCGAGACTCTTTCCCTGAAAGATAAAACGCAATTTCAGGTCATCTTTGGAGACGTTTAGATGTAAGGAACGGGTTTAGGAATCTTCCTCCGAAACTTTTCAAAATTGAAATCTTAAAGGCACAATTTCAGACTTTTTTGTAGTAATCTTAGTGAAAGGGTGTTGGTTCGGGGACCCTCCTCCAGAAATGTTTTGAAATTGATGTCCGAAAAAGGCCTAAATAAATGCGTTTTTAGGACATCACACCAACCGAACAGCTAAAACTTATTAAATTTCTTGCAGGGAACAAGAGTTAACGAGAGAAACATTTTGAAGATCCTTCTTTTCAAACTAATTTTTTCTTAAAATAACTTTGCTTCCCCAAGACATGTTCTTTTCTTGAGTAAGGGGTACGTATCCCCTGACCCCTTTTCAGTAATATTAATTTGGGGCACCTCAAAGTTGACAACTGACATTTGTTCCTTGCCAAAATAAATTATTAGTTCAGTGATTTATTTTTAAAAATGAAATTTGTTTGTTAATATTGTCTGGGTGTGTATAAACATGGCCTTACTCATTGTGTTCTAGCTTGTAGGGCATATCACAGAAAGAATTTTGTACTGAAAAATAAGTACAACAAGCATTTAAAATAAAATGCCATACTTTTTTTTATTTTGTATGCGTTTGTGTATCTTTATAAGACTTGTAAATGTATGATATTTTAAAAAATGCGTTGTACTATTATGAACATTTGTCGAGATACCAGTACAATATGGATGCAAAATGTACTTTTGGTACTCTTTCCCTATGAAGTTTCCTTTTTTATTAATCTGATTGTGTATATATATGTACATTGTTTTGCTTTCAATTATAAAATTTCCCCCATTGTTATTTTTGCAACAATTATTTTTACCTGTTTTGATAAAAAATCACTGCATTTTTCAACTCATGCGAGATTTTTGTGTTGTAAAGTAGTGCCAATGTTTTGATGTGTTGAACTTCTTAGTATCTGTATTAATTAATGTTCAGATTAATGCAGAAAAATAAAATTACACAGATAATTAAATCATGATTCTATAAAGTAAATAGGAGTTTCTGCTTTTAAAAAGCGAAGTGTTACTCCTCTACATCCTTCCATACCAAAATCTTTTAACTCAGTGCTTCCACGACTGCACCTAATTGCGCCAAAACAGTTCTTGTGCCACAATCCTGCTAATCAAATGTTTATTTTTGAAACTTCCAAATTATGCAAATCTTTTTTTCTTTTTCTTCCCAAAATGAGTAAACTTTTAACTCACACCTCGAAGGCTATGAATATTACTAACTGAGAGCCATTGTACTAAGCTTTCTCTCTCTCACCTATTTTTCTAAATATTTTGGAAATAGTTGAGAATAGTTTTTTCAAAAACTATAGAATGTTACAAACGCAGCAAAAAGAAGTCATCATATTGAGCAAAATTTTAGGATATGTTAAAACCATGAAAAGTCCTCAATTTTTCAAAAGAATCATTACATTTTTTAAGTATATATGAAAGTCAAAAATTATTAAAAAAATTCTTTCTTTAGATACATTTTGTAAAAATGAATCATGCATTTCTTTCATTTGTTACTCTATTAAAAAAGAAACCTTCTTTAACTCAATACAAATATTTTACCTTATCATTTCATAGCAAGGACCATTTTTAGTTTAAAATTGATGATAACATTCATTTTATTTTGCAAATAGTTCTGAGTTCTCCACCAGTCTCGTAAATGACTTTGAACATTTAGGTTTTATTTTAACCATCGGAATTTGACCTAAAGTGCATTATCTATTTTGAAATCATTTGCTTTAAGAAATTTCTTTCTATAACTTGTTTGCTAAAAATTGCTGTTTTGTGATTTTGTAGGAAGATTCAAAATTTCTATCTGAATTATTTGCTCAGTTAACTGATGAGTCGACAGAAGATCAGAAAAGAAAAGAACTTATTTTATTTTTGAAGGAATATTGTATGTTTTCTCAGACGCTACAACCACAAAGTCGGGAGTCTTTTTTTAAGGTATTGTTGTGTGTTTTGTTATGTTCTTTCTTTCATTCTTTACCAGGGGTCTGGCCAGAGGATATTTGGGTCCGTTAACGGACCCTTCACAAAAATCCGATCAACCAAAACGGACCTTTCACAAAATCCCGATCAAACAAAACGGACTTTTTACAAAATTCTGATAAACAAGATCGATGTCAAATTGTTTATTGAAAGAGCAAATCTGAAAGCAAAATAACGCATAATTCTGGGTATAAACTGATAATTTTTGGAACCTTTTTTTAAGTCAAATTAGAGGGATCAGCTTATACAAAATCGGCTAATTTTGAAAGAAAAAAAAAATCGGCACTCTTTGGATGCTCCTGCAAGCGATAAATAATTGCTACTGCCAAATAATTATAATGGTTGTTTGTTTTATCACAGCTAATTAGCAGCGGTGTTTTTGTTAACTTTTCTGAAAAGGCATTGGTAAGCACTTTTCTCCCCTCATGATTTAATAAACAATAATAATATATATCTGCGAAATGAACTTAGAACTGCAAAGGGATAGTAAAGGTGAGGAAAAAATATGATCGCTTCAGATAGTGTTACCAACTTCAAAATTATCACCACTTAGCGTCTGGCGTTGAACCTTTATAATGACTTGATTAGAAAATATTCTCATCATTTTGCCAGCTTGTCAATATTTGCGTTTTCACGGTGCGGTGCGATTTTTAATTGTTATTTTGGGAGAAAATTATATGGATTTTGATTTTTCGATGCTAACACAAGGATGATTAACTTTAAGTAAACTCTTTTAATTACCTTTTTTTTCTTTAGATGTCTACATTTTGAAAAATGCAATCTTTTAACATCCGATATGATAATCATATTTTGTTCTTTTTTCAAGCTAACTTAGCTTTATTAGGATTCAAATAAATGAAAAGTCTCTTTATTTCTGTTAGAACTCTCATTTCAAGTTTTTAAAGCAAAATTCCATTTTCTGTTATGAGTCAAAAATTAAAATGCTAAGTAGATGGTTTATTTAATTTTATTTTTTGGGTCAACTGTGTCCACAGATATTAATGATACGTTTATCATAGGACTCTAAAATGCAATTTTAAAATAATTTTATCAAAAATATTTCTTTTACAAGCCGTTTTTGTACTTTTGATGCCTTCACTTTGAGAATTGCGATCTCTTTGCATCCGCTATGGGAATCCAATTTTTCGAATTTTTAATGATTATTACGCTTTGTTAAGAGGTAAACAATTGAAATATCTTTTTATTTTTGTTTAAATCACGGAATTTATAAGTTTTAAACGAAATTCTGTGCTTTTTAAGAGTGTCTTGGGTCAAAAAGTTGAATGCTGAACCCTATTCTGAATTTGATTTATTTATATTTTTGTTACAATTATTTTAAGTACTGTACAGAAATATATCTAGTATAATTTAACATAATGTAGAATAGTAGATAAATATTGATACTTAAAAGAGCGATGCCCCCCCCCCCCCCAAATATTAGTAAAAAAAATCCATAATGATTTTCTCGGCTTAGAAGAGGAAAACACTCAACTTTAAGTTTAATTGATGCAGTTTGTGCCATCTCTAAATTCTAAAATTTCATTTTAACAAAAAGAATTTTTTTTTTTTTTTGCAAATTTTTTTGATTTTTCACAAAATTAATTCATTTTTCACAAAATTATTTGATTTTTCACAAAAAACGGACTCTGTGAAAAATCCTAGACAGACCCCTGTTTACATCAAAAGCTCTATTTGTTAGAAAGCATGTAAATGAGCGGTTTTTCTTAGACTGCACTTGGACTTTAGTTAAAGACATATATTGACTAAGATCCACCACAGTTGAAATCTTGGAAAGTTAATGAAAAACGCTCTTTTCCAAAAAGAATAATTTCTAATTGTTTGGTGGAATTTTGTAGTTTTTCCTGACAAGTTGTAGTAGAACTAAATATTGTTGATAGAAGTTTGCCATTTTATTAAAATGTACTTTCATCGACAGAGAAATTCTGTTACTGGGCAAAGCTGTTTTAAGCTAAAAAGTGAAAAAGGCCTATAAGAGTTGCAAGCCTGACTCTAGAATATTCTCTGTCTGTATGCGTGTTTTTTAAGCTATGTGTAAATAATGTTTCAATTTTATTTTTCTTAGACGCTATCTTCTCTTGGTGTTTTGCAAGCTTTAGAGATAACTTTAGTAAGTATATGTGTTATATTTTTATAATACTCAATATGAAATAGGACTATTTACTAATTTTTTTTCTCTATTTTTCACTATGTATAGAGCATGGATGATTCAGCCATTAAAGCAGCCTCCACTGATATTTTATCTTATATTGTTGATTTCAATCCGTCCATGGTTCGTGAATATGCATTACAGCAAGTGAACAAACAAGATGATGTAAGTATTTTTATATGTTATACATATGTGCATATTATTCGCCTGTATAATTGGTTCAGATTTTTCAAAATTTGTGTGTATTATTGTATTTTAATTTATTGCTTTTTTTTTAATTTTAGGATCAATTACTGGTGAATATTATTATTGAACAGATGATCTGTGATCCTGACCCAGGTATAATTACATTCCTTTGCATTTAAAGAAATATTTAAAAAAAGGAAAAAAAATGGCAGGATATTTGTTTCTGAACGAGTTGATGTATGTGTGCATCACATGACTTCTTTTTACCCCAATTTAATGATAATAGTAGTGCCTTGGAGTAAGCAAAGGAACACTTTAAATATTTTTGCCCCAAGTTTGTTGCAAACTGAAGCAAAAAAAAAAAAACATTTTATGCAGATTAATTTTTCTAATAGTCATTTCAATGTGATTCAATGGGAAACTCTCTAAATATTGCCAATAGTTGGCCAAAATGAAACCAAATTTAAATTTAAAAAAAAAATCCCAATTTGGCGAAGAAACTTGCTGACCAAAAGCTTGGCGATATGTCGCCAAGTGTTTGCCAAATTATAACACCACTTGAGTTTGCATTAATATCAACAATGATTTCCCCCAAAAAAGGTGTAAAAAACCCCCTTAGGAAAATCCGAAGACAACCAAAAGGGAAGGTGCACAGCTAGATCCCAGTAGGAGTCTACGTACCAAATTTAAACTTTCTGGGACATACCGTTTTTGAGTTATGCGAGATACATACGTACATACAGACATCACGAGTAAACTCATTGTAATTAAGTCAGGGATCGTCAAAATGGATATTTGGGTCCAAAATTTTTCGCAAACACAATACTTCCTTTACTTTGTAAAAGGGAGTAAAAAACCATAGTTATTCTGTTCAAATTGAAGGAATATTGCCTAACAAAAGTCAGGGTTATTTTGTATAAATGATTAAACACCATTATTTGCAACATGAAATTAATGGTTTGTCACATACTGTTTATATTTATCTTTTGAAGATTGAAGTTTTCAAAAGTGAAAAACAAATATGCTCATAAAAAGAAGATTTTTATAAAACTTTTCATGATAACTGAAGTGCTAGTTGAAAAACTAGCACAAAATTTTGTTACCATATTGTACTTAAAAATAATTGCATTAAGTTTTAGTTTATGTTAGTTGAATAGTTTAAAAATTTTAGTTATTTGAATTGAAAAAAAAAAGGTTTTTGTTATTGAGCTATTGAAAAGAAAACCAAATTTTTTTTTAATTTTTGAAAGCAATTCAGATTTTAGTAAATGTTTTGTAAAAATGAAACAAAAATACAAAGTATGTAACAAATAAAAGTTGCGATCAAAATTACAAACAAATGTCTAAACTGTATACCTGTAATTCGAAAATAAGTCAAGTCTGAGTAATTTTAATCTTGATTGTATTTCAATTAAATGCTTGCATAAATATTGACTGTTTGTATCTTATTCTGTATAAATGTATTCCATTGTAATTTTGATAAAACTTCTTTATAGCCACGAATTTCTCAGATCCCCTCGTTTCTGGGTTGGAATGTATAAAATTTAAGTCTCCCTTCCAAAAGCTAAAATTTAAAATATAAATTTTACCTTTTGTATAGTCATTGTTGTACATACAAAAATATCTTTGCTATTTAGTTCAGCGCATTAGAAGTCTTCAGAAAAAGTAATAATTTCAATGAGATAAGGGAAAAGGTATTTGGTTTAAAATTATCATGAATTTAGTGCTATTATATATTTTACTCTTTCCAATGGCATAATAATGTAAGGGGAACGGATGCAATTAAAACCCTGCTTGTGTCTTTGTTGATGGGGCGAGAAGGAAAAAACTTAGTCAAGAAGGGCTTAGACACATATTTGATGCCTTTATTTTCAAACACTCACATAATGGTAATGCCAAGAAACATTCATTGCAAGCTTACTATAGCCAGTAAAAGAAAAATATCCCCAAACAAACTACAGAAAAGTACTGTCAAAATTCTTTCATACCAAAATTTATCTAAACATCTCATAACCAAAAATGCACAATTTGATTATTTCCATAGTTATGCAAAATTCACATTGCTTAGATAGTAGAGCTGAGCATGTAGGAATTTCTACATCGTGATGCATCGCCAACCTAACATCGGGATGTAGCAATGCATCACGATGTAAGGTTTTTTTTTAAAACTAAACTTGCTTGTTTAAATTTTGCAAAATATATGCAAGGTATAAAAGTTATATATAATGCCGGATACGAAATTAACAGATTTCAGTACCAGAAAGAAATACATTATACACTATGTGTCCAAAAGAAAGTCGCATGCCTTAATATTTGGTTGGACCACTTTTTGTGCTTATTACAGCTTTTATACGCCGTGACATTGCTTCAGTGAGCATTTGTAGAGTATCCGTTTTTAATTTAGCCCACAATTCTATCAAGAGGTCTCCTAAACGTTCGATAGATGAAGGAAGTGGTGTGTGATATTAAATCCTTTTCGAGTACGTCCCACAGATTCTCGAATGGATTGAGGTCTGGACTTTGTGGTGACCAAATCATGTGTTGAAATCATGCATCGTGCTCATCGAACCAAGATTTAACAATTGTAGCCCGGTGTACTCTGGCGTACACCACTTGGAATACACCATATATATACCCACCCGTCTTGGAATACACCACTACCGTCAGGAAAATAAAAGTCCATAGATGGTACAACATCTTCATCCAAGATGTTAAGGTACTGTGCAGACTTACTTCATTTGATTGGTGCACAATGCAGCCGAGCCTAGTCCAGATGAACAGAAATAACCCCAGTTCATTACACTGCCTCCAAAAGTGTGCCCAGTGGAAACGAGACATGTAGGGTTCATTGTGTCGTGTGGCTCTCTTCGAACCCTGACTCATTTTGAAAGAGCGTAAATCTTGACTCATCGGACCACATGACCTTTCCTCAATCATTAACAGTTCAATTTTTATGATCTTTTGCAAATTGCAGTCTCTTTCTTCGATTAATGGCACTCACAAGTGGCTTTCTTATTGCAACACAGCTTCTTTGTCCCGATTTTTGAAGTTCTCGTCGCATTGTGCGCTTGGAAATTGTTTTACTTCCCTCATTGAAGAGTGCTGTGAGTTGAATGGTCGATTTCTTGTGATTTCTCTTCACTAATCGCTTCAGAGAACGCCCGTCTCGTTCTTCCAGAATGGATTTACAACCACAAAGATGTCGCTAGCAGGTAGCTTATCCGCCATCTTTCCACCTTTTAATAATGCGTTGAACAGTTCGCAATCCTATACCTCTAATTTCAACTTTATCTTTGCATTTGGTCCCACTTTGGTACAGGCCAACAATTTGCCTCTTTTTTTAACTCTCACATCACTTCCTCGAACACAACTACCGATTCCATCGCTTACTTCGAACTAAGCAGTCTTCTAGTGCAACGCCCACATTTTAAGCTTGCATCGAGCAAAGATTTCATTTTAAGCTTGCATCGAACAAAGATTTATGAAAATATCTGTAATATTCATTGAATCACCTTCTTCCAAAATTGGAACGTTTAAAACTCGACTGCGACTTTTTTTTTTTTGGACGCTTAGTGTATTATACAGCTGCTAAAAGCACAAGTTAGTGAAACATGGAAGACAAGTTTTGAGATTACAATGAGCTTTTTTTTTCCAATGCAAAAGATGTAAGTAAACGAATGCAAAGTCATGCATTCTATTCAAAAGCTCACATATTCTTGCATTAAAAAAGGTTCCTTGTAATCAATAGCAAGGAGGGGGGTTGCACCGGGTGACACTCAGAGTTTTATAGTTTATTAAAAATGTAAATACTTTTTTTCTGAAAAATTCCACCAATATATCTTAAACTATATTTAATCCAACAAATTTAACAAAAATAGAGTGCCCAATCAGGGGTCTGGCCAGAACAAATTTGGGTCCGTTAACGGACCCTTCACAAAAATCCGATCAACCAAAATGGACCTTTCACAAAAATCCGATCAACCAAAACGAACCCTTCACAAAATTCTGGTAAACAAAAACGGATCTTTCACAAATTGTCTATTGAAAAAGCAAATCTCAAATTAAAATAATACAGCATATTTAAAGTTAAATTAGAGGAATCAACTTATATAAAATCAGCTAATTGCTGATGCTCCTGCAAGCCATAAATAATTACTACTGCCAAATAAATATAATGCCTGTTGTTGGTTTCTTTGAAAGAAATTAACAGCTGAAAGTCAGTTTGGTTTATAATTTTGCTTGGTTGTTTTATGCAACGGTGTTGTTGTAAACTTCTTTGGAAAAGCTGGAAAAGCGTCAACATTCTGGGAATAGGCGTAGTAAGCATTTTTCTCCCCACTCATGATTTAATCATCAATAATATACAGCGAAATGAATTTAGAACTGCAAAGGATAGTATGGGTGGGGCGGATGTGATCGCTTCAGATAGGGTTACAAAATTCAAACTTATCGCCACTTAGTGTCTGGTGGTGCGATGTTAAACTGTTATTTTGGGAGAAAGTTATATATGTTTGGTTTTTCGATACTAAAAAGGATTCATTAACTTTAAATAAACTTTTATTTACCGTTATTTTTTTCTATAGATGCCTACATTTTGAAAAACGCAATCTTTTTACATCCGCTACGAGAATCATATTTTATTCTTTTTTTCAAGCTAACTTCGCTTTATTAGGATGCAAATAAATGAAAAGTCTCTTTATTTTTGTAACAAAGCTTATTTCAAGTTTTTAAAGGGGAATTCCATTTTCTATTATGAGTCAATAATTAAAATGATGAATCGATGGCTTATTTTTTTTTTTTTTTTTATTTATTTATTTATTTATTTATTTTTGCTTCAACTGTGTCCAGATATTAATGATATGTTTATCATAGGACTCTAAAATGCAATTCAAAAGTAATTTTATCAAAAGTATTTATTTTACAAGCCGTTTTTATACTTTTGATTCCTTCACTTTGAGGATTGCATCCGATGTGGAAATCTGATTTTTCGATGTTTAGTACGCTTAGTTAAGAGGTAAACAAATAAAATATTTTTTTTATTTTTGTGAAAATCACGGAGTTTATAAGGTTTGAACGAAACTCTGTGCTCTTAAACAGTGTCTTGGATTAAAAAGTTAAATGCTGAACCTCTGCCTAATTTTTTTTTCTTACAGTTATTTTTAATACTATTCAAAAAACATTTCTAGTATAATTTAACATGATGTAGAATGGTAGATAAATATCGATACTTGAGAGGTGCCCATCTCCCAGGGAGCGATGCCTCCCCCCTCTTCCCAAATACTAGAAAAACACTCAAGAATGATATTCTGAACAGAAAAGAGAAAAAACACTCAACTTTAAGTGTCAATGATGCAGTTTCCACCTTCTCAAGAGTCTAAACTTTCGTTTTTACAAGAAAAAAAAATTTTTTTTTAATTATTTGATTTTTCACAAAAATAATTGATTTTTCACAAAATTATTTTATTTTTCACAAAAAACGGACCCTGTGAAAAATCCTGGGCAGACCCCTGCCAATATTGCAAGAGGAGGGGAAGGTTACATATATCATCTCGGACAAACTTTGCATAAAATGGATTTGCAGTTAATATTTGTCTTCCTAACTTTTGCTATGCCACAAAAATAGAACTGAGTTGTGTTTGAAAATTATATAAATTTTGTGTTTACATAAAACATTTATAAAAGTTTTTTTTGGGGAGGGGGAGCAGGGGTTGGAACTATGAGTTGCCGACCCATGTGACATCTGTGCTAGGAACTCTACTTCTTATAACACCAAAATACATGTTGCATTTTTTTGTTGCTATTTTGCTCTTTAAAGTTTGCTTTTTCTCTGGCAAGTGACTATGATAAACTTCCTAGTTCTTCAACATATCTTTTATCCATAACTAAGAACACATGTGCAATTCTTACATGTTTTGGGAGAAATGAAGGTATAACTCTTACTCTTTACATCTTCATTGTTAAACCAGATTGGATCGACACACTGCTAGGTAACATTTCTGTGAAAAAATTAGAGATTAAAATAGCAGCAGCTCTGGACTGTTGTCCATACATCGGAGCAGTATCAATACATTGGTTTAGAGAAAAATTCTAAACTGGTTTGATGATATAGGATGCACACCAGTTTTTGGCGATGCATTGCCCAGCCCTAGTAGATACAGTGCCTTATTCCATCTTACAGCAATATTTTTTCAAAATTAGCAATGTTAATTGTTTTGCAAAGTTATATCAGACGTTATTCACTGTTCTATGAAGTAAAACATGAATTATTTTGGTTCTATGTTCTTTTTAGTTTTGATTTTAAATTGATAACTTAATTTAAAGAATTGTTTGATTTTTTTTCACCTTCAAAACCCATTCCTGTTATTCAACTCTTAGAATTACATTAAGATTTTATCTGATTACAGAAATGGGAGGAGCTGTTCATTTGTCTGGTATAATAAAAATTTTGTTGGATCCTGAAAACATGCTGGCAACTGTAAATGTAAGTAATGCACAAGATGGAATACTATGGATAGTTGTACAGTAGAACTCCAATTATCCAAATCAATTGGGACCAGACCTCATTCCGATAATCAACTTTGGATGACTGGTTATTTTCTAAGAAAAAGATCTACATATTGTACTTAATCACTACATGTATGAAATTAGGAGAGAAAAACTTTCGAGTTTTTAAATTAAATAAAAAGGGCCGGCTGACTAGCAACGAACGACAGCCAACAATAGAGCTGCACAAATAGATGATGACTTATCATAATAATGTTTGCACTGGTCCTACACCAGTTTCACAGAATGAAGGACAATAGCACACTTAGACAAAATTATCATTTTGTGAATCGTAGTATGTTTGTCTTTTTTTTTTCTGAAATTGCTAAGGAGATTTGGATAATTGTAGTTCTACTGTACCTCTTTAAAAGCATGCCTGAAATTGAAAAAAAGAAAAATTCTATTCCTCGTCCCTTTCAATAGGGATCCCATTGTACTGTATTAAGTCTCTGGTTTAAAGTCACTAAAGGATATTGAGACAGAAAAATTGCAATTCTGTTAAAATTCTAATTTTATTGAAAAAATTGCTTTAATTCCAATAATTTTGACTTTTTTTGCATGCAAGAAACATTTTCAATATTAAATCTTAAATATTAACATATATTTATTATTAAATTATTGTTAATGCAGTAGACATGCATGAAGCAACTTGTGTATCTCCAGGAAAGGGACACCTCTGTTTTACAGTTTAAATGTCCAGTCCCTTAATGACCCTTTTTGGGAGGTTCTAACACTTTTTTTTGCTTCATAAAGTTTACCATTTGACTTCGTTCGTGGGAAGGATTGCCACTTCATATTTATGTCTGATCCATTGATGCAAGTATGATGGTTAAATTATAAGTAAAAATAAAATAAATGTTAATCCTTTACAATGTGGCTAAAAGAAGTATTTTTTAAAGCTTAATAAATGGTTTACATATGTTTTTCCTTTGTGGGTAATTCCACGTCAAATCAATGAAAAATAAGTTTTTGACCACCATTTCCGATTTGAACGAAAATTGGTGTGAGAGACACATATGACAAGATAAGTAATCCTGCCAATTTTTAGAATTCTACTTGAAAAATTTTACGAAATATAGGGCTGTTAAAAAACTAAAAGAACGAAAAGTTTGTGACATACAAATGACTAACTTCTCTCCTAATTAGAGTAGAATAAAAATTCAAAAATCATTTAAAGCTGAAGAATAGAGCTTTCTATTGATATAAAATGTCGCTTTCTTACGACAGATTTAAGTTTCAAAAGTCATTCACTGTGACTTTTGACCTTGAATATCTCAAAACATGCCCCCTTGGAATTTCTTCAAAAAAATATATTTTATAACTCTAACATTATTCTTCCACTGCACCGGAATTTAGAGTGGGATTGTAATGGCAAGGTACTGAAAAAAAATCAGGAATGTTTACATATTTTACATTTTGGAATTCCATATTTCAGGTCAGTGACCTGCTTGACCTCCTCCCCATTTCCGATTTTAATGAAATTGCGTGTAAAGAACACATATGACAAGATAAGGAATCCTGCCAATTTTTAGAATTCTACTTCAAAAATTTTACGAAATACAGGGCTGTTAAAAACTTAAAGTGAGAAATAAACAGAAAGTTGTGACATGCAAATAAATGACTGTAACTTCTATCCTAATGATAGTAGAATTAAAAACCATTGCTAAGCTAAAAAAAAAATAGAGCTTTTTATGGATATAGAACATGATTTTTTCATCACAGATTTAAGTTTCAAGGTTATTCTCCGTGACTTTTGATCTCGAATATCTCAAAACACGCCCCCTTAGAATTTCTTCAAAAAAATATATATCGTGGCTCGAACACTGTTCTTCCACTACACCAAAACGTAGGCTGGGACCGTAATGGCAAGGGACTGCAAAAAATCAGGAATGTTTACATATTTTAGATGCTTTACATTATTTCTGTCCTAATATTATTGTTTTAATTTTTTGGGCGTCTTCTTCATAAAGTATGCATTTTGACAAATCGACAAGTTTCTTAAATAAGAGCTAGAATATGACAGAACTTTTATTTTAGAACCGTAATTTTTATCTTTAATTAGAAACAGATCTTGGAAATAAAAACAGCAAGTTTTAGCCTATATGACAAAGCTTCCCGTATAATGCAGACATGTGATTTTTCCGTATTTTAACGGAATTCCTTATTTTCGGTTATTTTGAAAAGCAAAAACTTCATTTTGGTGGAAATCCGTATTTTTATTTTTTTCCTGTGAAAAAAAATCCTTTCTGCGCATGCAGCTACTTAACCAATGGGTGCAGTGTTTTCCTGCATTGCGATTTGTTTAACTTGATTCCAATCTGTATAGTAATGCGTACTGCGCATTAACTCATTCTCTACTTAAACGAAAGGGCAGCTCGAGTGGTTAGAGCACGCTGCGTAATCCCGTGCTGCGATTGGTCAAAAGAGAAACGATCTATTGAATTATAGATCCTTTCGAGAAAAGGGTAAACAAAGGGACTATTGTTGTGTTATATGATTTCAGTTGTGCATTGAACACGCTCTTGCAGCAATTTTTTATTTTATTGCTAATCTTTTTTGAAATTTCTTGCAAAAAAAAATTTTTATTTGATAAAGATTTTTAAAAAAAAACAAATTTCGATCGTGTTGGATGGATTCCAATCCTGTGTTCCAGAAGTGGTGCATTTATAAACTATGGTTGAACATTTTTTTTAAAAAATCAGATTAATTTTTTTTAATTAAAAAAATCCATTTAACTCTAATTTGATTTTTATCTCATGTAAGACTAGTTTATTTTCCCCTATTTTTCTGTTATCTTTACTAAATTTGATATGAATAATAGGCATCAACATTAAAATTTGTTTTACCTCATAGTTTTTTGGCGCAGTAATGCTTGAAATTGAAATAAATTTTTCATTACTAAATTTGATTTGAACAATATGCATCAATATTGAAATTTGTGTTACCTCATAGTTTTTTGGTGCAGTAATGTTTGAAATTGAAATAAATTTTCAATAGTTTTTAGAATATGATAGATTAGCTTTGTTAATAATCTTTTCAGTCATGAATAAACTGTCTAATTTATTAATAACTGACATTCCTAAGATCCTTTTTTAATGTTTTGAAAAGTTCATAGTTTTTTAATACGCCCTGGTATTATCCTTAGGTATCCCTGGTCCCCAAAGCAGAATACTACTAAATTTGCGACGTACGTCGGAGAACAGATGCCTAAACAACAGAACCATTCTGTTCAAATTTGAGAGGAAAAGTCAGACACATTTTCTGCAAATATCTTCCTACTGAAGATAGAATTTTACACAAATTCTGCAAATTTCTTTAAATTAGAAGAAAATCTAAAATTCTCAGGGAAATTAAGATAATTCGGTGGGAAGCTCGCGAAAAATGTTGAATTCGATAAGTCATCTGCAGGAACTATAGATTTAATTTGAACTTAATGAAATCTACAGAATTTGTGCAAAATTCTATCTTGAGTTTGAAGATATTTATAGAAAATTGGCAGTTTCTGCAGATTTTCTGCAGAAATTTCATCATCACTCTGGAAAGATTCTGATTTTTCTAGCGTTTTTGGTTGCCCTTTTCCCTATATTACTTAACTTCAGCCGCTGCAACCTGAACGTATGTTTTTGGAAACATACCAACATTGAAACATGTCCATCGCCGCAAATTATGTGACTTGTTTGAGATTTCAATCTTTTTGAATCCTGAAAATATTTCTATTATTTAGAGAGTTTTGAAGTGTTTTATTATATGCGACCCTAACTCAATTCATGTTATTTATTATTTTAGTAATTTATTTGTTTATGAACATTATTCACTTACTTCTTCATCCCATGTACAATTACCCCCCCCCCCCCCGCCCCCCCCCCCCCCGCCCCCACCCCAAAAAAAGTGGTTTGACACCTAGGTTTGATTTTTCATAAAATTTTGTATCTTTCTATGCATTTTAGATAGCATAAAAAATATTTTTGGAGAATCTAGTCAAGTTTTAAAAACTGAAAAATAAAAAATAAACCTGTATGAACGATTTTTTTTAGGGGGGGGGGGGGTGTTGTAGAAAAGGGTCACGTTGCTTGCTTGTGTATACAATACTTGAAGTACTTGCAGAACAATTTTGGGCAAATGGTTTTATGTTAAAGAACATCATCAAGTATTCTGCTTTTGGGTCCCTGGTTACAGCAGTTAGTTTATGTAATTTTTGAAAGTATGTCATGACGCCGTGGTATTTCAGTATTATTTTACTTCAGTGTTTCACATGTTTGATAATGACAGAGTTTTGTTTGTACTTCATGAATAATGCGTCCAAAAATGAAAACAATAATATTAGGACAGAAGTAATGTGAAACATTTAACGAAAATTCAGTTGACTCTCCAAAACATGAAGTCCCAAGGGACCGGCCAATAGCTTTGAGTTACAGGAAGTTGTATGTAAATATTCTTGATTTCTTTTGCAGAACCTTGACATTTCGGCCCCAGCCTATGTTAGAAAACAAGTTTTACAGCTATAATAGGTTATAGGTTTTTGAAATTCTAAGGGGGGTGTGTTTTGAGACATTCAAGGTCAAAATTCACAGTGAAATGAACCATGGTGAACACTTGAAAACGTTCACACCATTGACACATGGTGAACCTTGAAACCTAAACCTGTCGTGACAAAGCCATGTTTTATACCAATAGAAAGCTCAATTCTTTAACTTTACAGTGGGTTTTAAATGTTTGTTCTATCCTTAGGATAGAAGTTAGTCATTTGCATGTCATAACTTTAAGTTCTCACTTTTTAAGTTTTTAACAGTCCTGTCTTTCGTAAAATTTTTGAAGTAGAATTCTGAAAATTGGCAGGATTACTTATCTTGTCATATGTGTCCTTCATACAAAATTTCATTTAAATCGGAAATGGTAAGGAGGTCACTGACCTGACATAAGGAATTCCAAAATGTAAAACATGTAAACATTCCTTGTTTTTTTTTTTTCAGTACCTTGCCATTTGCGATAGTGGAAGAATAATGTTAGAGCTATAAAATATATTTTTTTGAAGAAATTCTAAGGGGGCATGTTTTGAGATATTCAAGGTCAACAAGACACTGTGAATGACCTTGAAACTTAAATCTGTCGTAAGAGTCTTTTTTATATCAATAGAAAGCTTTATTTTTTAGTTTTTCAATGATTTTTGAACTTTGTCAAACCAGGAAAGGTGGTGATCCTAGTGTTTTTCAAGCAATGCTTTATACTTTGTGTAATTGACCATTTGTGATCTAAATCCTCATAGTAATTTATATTCATTTATTTTTCATTCTTATTTATTCCAGAAATCAGATTTCCTGAATTTCTTTTACAAGCACTGTATGCATGTATTAATTGCTCCAATGCTTGCAAACACAACAGAAGATAAACCCAGTAAAGGTGATGTTACTGTTTTACTTTTTTTTATTGCCAATATATTTTTGCATGAGATGACATTTGCTTCCTTTGTGCTGCTATAGGTTTGATGAGTGCAGTGAAACTTATCAGGAACGACCATCAGCTGTTCCTAGAAAAATAGGTCATTAAGAAAGGTGGTCCTCCAGAGAAGTGTACATATTGCATTTCTCGAAAAAATTAAAACGAAATTTCACTGTTACGTATTACTTAAAAATTCTTGAAACAATTGTTTGCTTTTATTTAATGAATTTTGCATGTACGAATTATTACATATTTTAGAAAGCATAAAAATTTGAGCTCTTAAAGCAGCGACATATATGTAAACTTTCTTTTCTCCCCTAATTTTTCCAAAAGTACCTCTTTTCGTAATTTATTTTTTAAGTACTAACATTTATGCTTATGTCTTGTATTCTCTAAACTTGACATGATGTAGGATGATTCACCAGTAGTTGGCTATTTAGTGGACATTTCTACAAATGCTACCTAATTTCACAAAAAAATAAAAAAAATTGAAAATTTTCTAAAAGTCAATAAACCTATCAGGATTAATGATTGTTAGTTATTTTTCTGTTTTAGTTAATAATTTTCAAATTATTTTCAGTAGTAGTTAAAAAGTGAGATTTTGCCAGTAATTGACTACTCACCTCCAGTATTTGACCACTCTTTAAAGCACAGTAAAAACTAAAAATTTTTCAAACCCAACTGTATGTACGTCTGTATGGGATGTCATCACAGACGCCATGTGACCTTTCACAACTTGACACCGCACAAGTCGTAAAAACGGAATTTAAAATTTTTACAACTAACCTTGATTGTGTATTGTGAGACACATACAGACGTATTAACAAAACTCATCACAGTGGATTCATCACTGTTAAGATGCATGTTTGGTTGCCTTCAAATTTGCACTCATAAATACGATCAGACATTGAAAAAAAAAGGGCAAAACTCGTTTAGAATTAAAAAGTGAAATTTATGTTGACATTTCAGTGATAAATTTTTTGTGAAAAAAATACTTCTCTTTATTTGTATAAGGAAGTAAAAGGTTCTTCTCCTAATATTATCTAAAAGAGTAAAATTTTAATCTGAAGAAATTTTCCGGGCAATACGAGTTTTCATTAATCCAAGGTAGCGTGAACCCCAATTATTAGCTCAGATTTACGAGACTGCTATATTTTGTGTTCTCAATAAATTAAAACTTAATAAAGTACTAAAGAACTCCTTGTCATATTAAAACATTTTTATGTATGAAATGAAAGCCCAATTTCAATATAAATTCGCGATTTTGAAGCAAACAAGCAACAAATACTTAAAATCACTATCAGTGTTAGAATGAGGAATTTAAATCTAGATATACTGTTGACACTAGGGGTAAGTTTTCTAGATGTGAAAATTTCTTGCGGCTATTTTTAAAAAATTAAATAGGCATTGAGGTTATAAAAAAAGGAATAGAAACAATGCACACATACCAGTTTAATTTTTAAAATTTAAGTAAAATATCTTTTTGTTCCTTTGCATCAGTTACTGGTTATGATTGCGACAAGTTGAGAAATAAAAAGTTTGAATCAATCTGAAATTTTAGGCGACAAATTTGGTATCCAGGTTTGGAAATCTGGGCGTCAAAACCGAAATTTTGTTGCAAAACACCCCTAATGCCACATATTTGTAACACTGCTTATGATTTTTTTTTTTTTAAGCTTTAGACCTGATGAATTAAATATCTTACTTATGCACTTGATATAATAAATATATTTATTAATTTTCGCTCTTTTTTCTTTCAGAAGACAGCCAAACTGCTCAGCTTATGAGTCTCATTTTAGAATTATTATCATTTTGTGTCGAGCACCATACATACCATGTGAAAAATTATATTTTACAAAAAGATTTATTACGAAGGATACTAGTTTTAATGAAGTCAAAGCATACATTCCTAATATTATGTAAGTAGATTATTGTTTTTTAAATTTACCTAATATACTTTTTTACACAAATCCAAACATTTGTTACATGTGATCCATTTGATCTTTTTTGTCCTCCTGTACTCTGGCAGAATAAGACAACACATTTAAAACTTTTAAATCCATACATCCTTTCTTTCCCTCAAATTGTTCCCAAATTTCGTTCAATCAATCACTATTTTTGGAAAACTTTTATGTGTTAACATCTTCAGTACACATATTTAAAAACTTTTAAAATTATTTTAAGAAGTATTTTCAAAATAGATATAATGGAAAGACTGTGGATGTGCTGGTCATGCCACAAAAAGTATTAATTTATTAATCAATATTTATTAAATATCCTTCAAAATAAATATATAGAACAACAATATATTTCTGGCAACAATTTTCCCTACCCTAAAAAGTATTTTTCTCAAAGCTCCTTCACACTGTGTTCATCTATAGGTCATGAAAAATCTTAAAATTATTTGTCTCATGAAAGTTTTGTCATTTCACTTCAGGTCACAAAAAATTTCTGCTTTGTTAAACTTTTAGTCTTAAAAGAAACAGTCTTAAAATAAACTCTTTGATTTAAAACATTTCAAAAAATTTAGAGTATTAAGTGCTCATGTCAGCAAGCGTGATTAAGTATAGAAGTAGCATTTCTTTTTTTCTTCACAGTATCACTCAGTCATGATTGTTACAAATAACGACTAATGTGAATTAATTTGTAGATGTTTGACATTTTGTATGAACCAAGTTCAACTGTACTTAGGTTGACCATGGAATGTTTGATGTCATTTAAAGGGAGGGGGAAGAAAGATATAGAAATACCAAAGAACAGCTTTTGCAATTGTTGAGTTAAAATGTGTGCATTTATCTACAATCAGTTAAGCATTGGTGGAAAAATAAACAAATTTTTTTTTAATTGTGAAAGGGAAAATATTTCTGAGAAAAGTATTTTCCTTTCGTTCATTTTAACATTTTAAACTGATGAAAAAATACTTGAAATCAACAGTCACTAACTCCTGCCTTGAATCCTTAGCCCTAATTTCTGTTGAAAATTATCCATCACTTTTTTGAGTTTTTCATTTTTCATACCCCATTTTACAGCTTGCAAATGTTTTGCACTAAACATTGATTTTCATAAAATTCAAATATTTGAACACGTTATATTGTGCACACAGCCATTTTTGTAAACAGTATAGACACTTCTAAAAAGTGTTAAGACCTAGGCCAATTCACAATGTCATCTGTATGTTAGAAGATAATTGAAGAAACTACCAAATTTGAAGGATCCAGTTGTTTCAAAAGACGTAACTTTTTCTGTGTTATTTTTATTATACCAATTAAATTCCAGAATTTGACCCCCCCCCCCCTTCTCCCATTTTTTTCCTCAAGATTTTTACTTATCTCATTCAGGTTTTCAATTGCAGGAAATAAAAGTAATTTATTTATCACAAGTGTCTGGTCTTGCTTTCCACAGCTGACCCACTGATTATTCAAAATTACATGTCTCGCAAACCTCCTGTGAGCAACTTTTGTGGAAATTAGTTCAATTCAATCCCATTCTTTGGAAACTTCGTCTGAACTCCTCATGCTTGTGCAAATTTTTGTTTGATTTGTTGCTTGTCCATGGAAACGCATTTATGCTTTTGTTGATCAGAAAATTTATTTCTGAAAATAGTGTTCGTTATTTAATATGTTTATCAGCAAATGGTTGTCTTGCCTTTTCTTTGTATTGTAAAAATTTGAGAAGTTCCAACTTTTTTTTTTTTTTCCAAATGAGGCAGTGAGAAGCAAAGGGATGTAAATTGCAAAATTAAAAATTTGGAGATACCTGTATAAATGGTAGGTGAACCTCTCCTCTGTCTTGAAGCAAGAGATAGTACTAGTAGCTCTGGTAGGGTCTGTTATACAGCAGGATTTGAAAAAACTTTTCAATGAAAGCCTACCTAGGACCTTATCTTAAAACATGTTTTACTCGAAACTTGAAAATGTCCACTTACATCCTTTTGCTTCTCACTGCCTCAAATGATTTGTTTAAGGTCTTCTAGTTCTAAAATATTGCTTATAGTTATGCAAAAGGGTTCCCTTTTTTTTCTTCTTTTGTCATTGAACAAAATCAAATAAGAGAGATCACTTTTGATTTGATTAAGATGTTAGTATGTAAAACTTTATACCTCTGTTTTATAGCTTTCACTTCATACTAAAATTGAAATATAATTATTTAACGTTCTAGATTTTTCATAAACTGAATTTAAGTCATCATCAAAAGAAAGAAAAATGCTTTGATCCAAATCTCAGCGCATTATGGCCTTGCTTTCTAACTGAGAATGAAACTAATGAGGGAATTGTCCTAGTTCACAGGTTTCTTAAACTTTGACAATTGTATTCAGTACTTTAAACTGATTTTCAAATAATTTGAAAGGAGTTAGAAAAGTAAAGAATCTTCAATGAAAACATCAAATAATGGTTAAAAACTGTTAGTTAAATGTGTGCTTAAAAATTACCTTTTGCACTTCTTAGTTGTCATTGTGACTTAATTTCTTATTGTATGTTTGATTTTTTGCAGGTGCTCTCAGGTTTATGCGAAAAATTATTGGACTCAAAGATGAATTTTACAATAGATATATAACTGGTGGCAATTTGTTCCAGCCTGTTGTTGAGGCATTTAAAAGAAATAATGGCAGATACAATTTATTAGACTCAGCTATTGTTGAAATGTTTGAATTTATTAAAGTGGTGAGTTGGTCATTTTCTTTTCTGACAATATTTTAAAATACATTTGTAATCACAAAAGCCTGGCGTATTTTTAAAAACATCAGAGGTTGATTCAGACACAAATTAGTTTTGCGGCCCCTTCACAAATATATATACTTTTTTATACAGTACTTTTAAATTACAACGCAAAACATGAGTGTTTCAGGATGGTTGAGGCATAAACCATTCCTTGCTGATTTATAAATAATTCTTCCTACACTTATAACTCTTCACTTTATTTAATTCTTTCTTTTATCATTTGATTTTCAAAATTTTCATGTAGGGGAATGTAGAGCCAAGTGTAATATGCAAGATAACTTAGCTTTTCCAAACTGAAGGAATCGGAATTTTTTTTTTGAAAATTACAACATATACAGGAAGCGCATTGTATTTTATAATAAAACTTGCATTAAAGCGTTATTTTTGGCAATACATTTTCGCCTTTAAAAAAAGGGGGGGAAATGTTCACTTATTTTTCCATGAGACAAAGTGAAAAATGAAATATTTTTCTAAGAAAATGGTTTCTTTGCCATTGCAAAAACTATTTTCGATCAAATAAATAAGTAAATAAAAGGATGAATGAATAAATGAAACAATAAAGTAATAAATAAATTAATAATTAGGTTATATACGTGAAAAGGTAAATGAGTGATTAAAATAGTGAGCGAATAAGAAAATGAGTGAATGAATGAACAAATAAGTGAATTATTAAATGGAGAAATGTAAATAAATTAGTTGATAAATGAACCCATAAGTGATTTAGTAAATGAAATAAACTTTCACTTTGTTCGGCATGTACTTGACTAATTGTACAAAATGGTTTGAATACAAATATACTTAATATTAACTAAATAAATGCTTCACCAAATATTAATAGATCTTAATTTATATTTAAAATGCTAATAACAATAATAATTTTTGACCTGCAACAAAATATTAGTTTGAGTATCATTTTTTAAAAATAGTATTATCATATGCTTTGAGTTTCAGATATAATTTTTTCCTGACTGGAATAGACTACATGTGTTTTACATAGTTAAATTATTACCAGATAGGTTTTGCTAAAAGCAGAGTAAATATTTCATCATTTCACTTTGTCTTACATTCTCCTACTTTTTTTTTTAATTAAGTAGGTTTTAATTTTTTTTGTTTTGAATAAATGTGCACATTTGCAGTGTTGCAACATGCTTCATTTGTCAATACTTTGCTCTATGCTCTACTTTTAGCTTGGTGCTTGAAGATTACTGTGAATTTTCAAAGTGTTGGTTTGAGTGGTTACTAATAACATAAAAAATAATTTCTGAGTTAAAAGCATCTGCTGAATACAGGCAACTAACTAAATATTTGACTTTTTGTGTAATTAACATAATATTACTGTATTAATAATATGAAATTACTTTTTAAAAACGGTAAGGAAGCAATTGTATTAAAAATCATCATGATCATTAATCAACCAATTAATGCCCAATTTGCTTATTGGCACATGCCCACTATTAATCACCATAATTTGTGTTATATGTGTGCATGCAAAAATATTACTCTGATATTATAAAATAAGGAAAAGGGTATACTTTGATGTATCTACAATGCATGCATTTATTAAATGAAATGACCTCAAGCAGAGTTCCCATTAAAAGAGAAAAAGTGGTCGAAAAAATGTCCCCCTCAATTAAAAATTCGAGTGATAATTCTAAAAATTGAGAAAAAGATTTTTAAAAATATATATTCTATAAAATATTCCAATGTTTAAAGGCAAAGTAGTACTGCCTCGTATTTTGGTATAGGTGGAATTTATTACTAAGTTCATATTCAAATTACGACGGAAACTCTGACACTACTCGGGATTCACACAGTTTCAATTGTTTAAAAAAATTGATCTTATAACAATTCATCTAATAAACAAAGAAATACTTTTTGATGAATATTTTATTGAATAGCTTATCAGCTCTTAAATTAAGAGCTTATTTTTTGTTTGTGCAAAGGTTTGTATTAATCTACCATGCCAGTTTTAATCTCATACTTTTTTGCAGTTACATGATTCCTTTTTGATTTACCATTTAACAGTGTGAAGTTGAAGATAAATATTTTTGAAAAAATAAACAAAAAGAGTGGTAAAAAAATTAAAATATGGAAATGTGCAGTGTACTCCTGTATGAGGGTCCTATTTTTGCTCTCTCGATTTTTGTTAAGTCATTATATTCAAATGAGCTGCAATTTTCAAGCCCAGCACCGTTTCAAACTCTGCCTTTCTCATATTTTTCAGGTTATCAGACTTTTACTTTACAAATTAATCACTTTGGATAACTATTAATAGAGCAGTGCACTTAACTATAGGATAAGGCAGAGTGTGGAAGTGGATCAGTAAGAAAATATACTGTAGAAATGAGAGTTCAATTTTGGTAAAATCAAGATTTTGAAAATCGCTGTTCCAGTTTTTTCGGCGTTTTTATGGATGTGTGTTTTTTATTCTATCTTTTCTTTCTTTCACCAGGGGTCTGGCCAGAGCAAATTTGGGTCCGTTAAGGGACCCTTCACAAAAATCCGATCAACCAAAACGGACCTTTCACAAAAATCCGACCAACCAAAACGGACCTTTCACAAAAATCCGATCAACCAAAACGGACCCTTCACAAAATTCTGGTAAACAAAAACGGATTTTTCACAAATTGTTTATTGAAAGAGCAAATCTCAAATTAAAATAATACAGCATATTTAAAGTTAAATTAGAGGAATCAACTTATACAAAATCAGCTAATTTTGCAAAAGGAAAAAAAAAATCGGCACTCTTGTGATGCTCCTGCAAGCCATAAATAATTACTACCGCCAAATAAATATAATGCCTGTTGTTGGTTTCTTTGAAAGAAATTAACAGCTGAAAGTCAGTTTGGTTTATAATTTTGCTTGTTTGTTTTATGCAGCGGTGTTGTTGTAAACTTCTTTGGAAAAGCGTCAACATTCTCTGAATAGGCGTAGTAAGCACTTTTCTCCCCACTCATGATTTAAGCATCAATAATATACAGCGAAATGAATTTAGAACTGCAAAGGATAGTATGGGTGGGGCGGATGTGATCGCTTCGGATAGGGTTACAAAATTTAACTGATGTGATCGCTTCGGATAGGGTTACAAAATTTAAACTTATCGCCATTTAGTGTCTGCTGGTGCGATGTTAAACTGTTATTTTGGGAGAAAGTTATATGGGTTTGTTTTTTCGATACTAAAAGGATAATTAACTTTAAATAAACTTTTATTTACCGTTATTTTTTTCTATAGATGTCTACATTTTGAAAAACGCAATCTTTTTACATCCGATATGAGAATCATATTTCATTCTTTTTTTCAAGCTAACTTCGCTTTATTAGGATGCAAATAAATGAAAAGTCTCTTTATTTTTGTAACAAAGCTTATTTCAAGTTTTTAAAGGGGAATTCCATTTTCTTTTATGAGTCAATAATTAAAAGGCTGAATCGATGGTTTATTTTTTATTTTATTTATTTATTTTTGCTTCAACTGTGTCCAGATATTAATGATATACTTATCATAGGACTCTAAAATGCAATTCAAAAGTAATTTTATCAAAAATATTTATTTTACAAGCCGTTTTTATACTTTTGATTCCTTCACTTTGAGGATTGCAATCTCTTTGCATCCGCTGTGGAAATCTGATGTTTCGAATTTTCGATGTTTAGTACGCTTAGTTAAGAGGTAAACAAATAAAATATTTTTTTATTTTTGTGAAAATCACGGAATTTATAAGGTTTGAACGAAACTCTGTGCTCTTAAACAGTGTCTTGGGTTAAAAAGTTATATGCTGAACCCCTGCCTAATTTTTTTTCTTACAGTTATTTTAAATACTATACAAAAAACATTTATAGTATAATTTAACATGATGTAGAATGGTAGATAAATATTGATACTTGAGGGGTGCTCATCTCCCAGGGAGCGATGCCTCCCCCCCTCTCTTCAAATACTAGAAAAACACTCAAGAATGATATTCTCGAGAGAAAACACTCAACTTTAAGTGTCAATGATGCAGTTTCCACCATCTCAAGAGTCGAAGCTTTCGTTTTTACAAGAAAAAAAAATTAATTATTTGATTTTTCACAAAAATAATTGATTTTTCACAAAATTATTTTATTTTTCACAAAAAACGGACCCTGTGAAAAATCCTGGACAGACCCCTGTTCACTTGCTCGTAGTGATTCAAGTTAGGTTGAAAATTCTTAAGCCTGACTTTTTTTTAAAGTGCACAGTCTTACGCTCTGTCAGGAACCCTGACCTTAAGTAATTTTATTTAAATTTTGCGTCATGCATAAATGTCAACATCCATTTATCATTTTCTGTAACTGTGATAGACTTTTTGTATTTTACGTGAACTAACTCGTACACTATTATTGTTTTCGTACAGGAGGATGTTAAGACATTGTGTGGTCATGTTGTTGAACGTTATGGAAAAGTATTAGATAAAGTAGATTATGTTCAAACATTCAGATCTTTAAGGTTACGTTATGAACAGCATTTGGATCGCAAAGATCGCTCTTCTGTTGATAAGTAAGCTTTTACTGTTGCTATTCTTTTTGTATGTACATTCAATGTTTTCATTTTTCATATCTTTAACTAATTATTTTTTTTTCCAGTGTCTCGTTGATAATGAGAAATAGTAGGTATCGCCGTGACCCTAGGCAGATTGATGAAGATGAAGAAATGTGGTTTAATGACGATGATGAAATAGATGATGAAGAACCTGTAAATGAACATAAAGATTTAGATGACGAATTTGATCAAATAGGAATTGGGAAGATTCTAGAAAAACGAGGTGAAGATTATTTTTCGAAAAAATTACCATTTTAGTCCCAAGTTCTTGTTTTTCCTTCTTTTTTCTCCTTTTTGTCTTTCATGTGGTGGTTCAAACTTCTGGTTTTTGTTTCCACTTTAAAAAATTTCTCATTGTTTGATCTTGAAGATTAAGAGTGAACAGTCATATAGTTGCAAAAAGGGCACTTCCAGCAGCATGTTGCACTGAAAAGACCGATTTTTAAGATGTCCCAATACTCTCCAACATGTTGCTGTGAAGCCATCATCACTTTTCACTGCAATTGTATTTATGCTTCACTGAAAACTTGTCATTAAATAACAGGGCTGGCAAGTTTTTGCCGGAGCGGTTAAAACCACTGGTAGAAACCGGTTAAAACCGGCATGGCAAAAACCACTGCCACATTTTCGGCAGAAACTGGCAAAAACTCTCAAAATGACAAAAAAAAAAACTATTGATAGACAGTAGAAAACGCATGTAAAAAATAATTAATTGTTAACCAAAGCACAGTTTAATTTACAATATTATTCCAATTCAGAATCAAATGTTACATTGTTTGGATCCTGCAGTTGCTTCTTGGAAAAGGTGGTTCCAAAAATCTAAATAGTTTCTCAATTTAATATACAAGAATGAGAAACTTTAGAATATTCTTGCAACAGAAGAGCTAGCAGGCAATGCATCAAAGAACAAGTAATATTCATAAAACTTTCGAATTGTATATTTTTTTAAACTGGTCCATCATGTAGTAACTAGGGTAGTGGTAAAAATTCGACTGGAAAAATGAGTTTCGAGAAGTTGGGCCAATTTGATTTGCAAAGCTGTGATATTAAGTACAAAATCTAGATTAATATTGGGAAGTAAAATTTGACACTTTCTTCTTGAAGACATAATTTCAATCACAAGCAACTTAGATGGAGTTTATTTGCGAGCAAATTACAAACAGTAATGCCAGTTTAATTCTGTAAGTCATTCCTCTATCCTAAGAACCCATATGAGTTTCGTCCTTTGTTAGATTAATCCAAATATTACGAGCATCAGTAATTGAAAAGTTCCCTTTCTGAACTAAATCAAGGGCAGTAGCATAACATTTTATTTTTTACAATAATGAAATGAAGTTTAATTTTTTAGTTTAAACAAATATCATTTAGTAATTACTTTAGTTTTTTTAAACGACTTTAAGTTTTCGCCAGTTTCTGCCGGTTTTAACCGGTTATAACCAGTTTCTGCCACTGGCATGGCAAAAACTAGTTTCTGCCGGCAGAAAGCCAACCTTGTTAAATAAACAATGTCTTCCCTTCATCCTTTATTTTCTCACTTTGCTAGATTTCCTATAAATTCGAATACTGAAATTGACTGCAAATTTAGTTGATTAAAATAACTTGTAATAATTTATTTAAATCTACACTTCTTGCTTTTCCTTTTCCCATTACTTCTTTTTAACCATCCAGTAAATTCAGTATTAAAATTTAATACTGAATTAATTTGGAAAAAAGTGGGTTTTTTTTTTTCTATTCTTGAAATATACAAGGCTAGTTATTAAGTAATCTTTAGACTTCATGTAATTTCATGTAATTTGCAGAGATTCTAGGTGGTCTTCTTTTTCAAAAACAGTTTCAGTTTTAATTTCTCATGTATCTCTCTTTTATCCATTCGCACATTGCTGTTTTCTTCTCGATGTTACTTTTTTTTTAAGGTGGTCATGAATAGCTTCCAGTAAGAATTGATAATTGTTTTAATTGTTGCATAAAGTTGTATTTGCAGCATTAATGTACATTTTTTCCAAGTTTTCTTTTACTACCTTGAAATTTTAAACTAAGTAGTACAAGAAAAAGAGACAGAACTGGAAGATGAGCAAATTTTTACAATCTGCAAAAAACTGGTGAAATTTTTAAAAACTTAAAATTTATCATTGCCAGGATACATCTTTTACAATCACTTTCTTAATATTCTATTGAGTCATTCCTTCTAAGACTCGAGGAGTAATATTATCAAATGTTTATGGCTTTAAAAATTCACACTGAAAATAGTTTGCTTTTGCATTTTTCCATTTTAAATGATTTAAATTCTTTTTCTCATCCACAGGAGCTTGTTTTGTCTATGGCAGTTAATGTACATTGCTATTAGATACATTTAAAACCTGTTTTTGTTATTGCATTTTAATTGTAAAACACAGGTAATAATTAAGTTATTTTTTGTGTTTAATTAGAAATAAATATTATAAATTCAGAAAATACCACAAAAGCCTTGCTTTTTTATGAAACAAAACTATGTAAGATTTCAAATTTTATTCTTATTGTTTATTTATACCCCATAATTTATCTTTAAGAAACATTAGGATTACATTTTTAAAAGTAAAGATTTATGTACATATTTCGTAATTTTCTTTTGTCATAGTGTTAAATGTTGAAATAAAGCCTTTTTTAAAGAATTCATGTCCCTTTTCTCCCTAAAGACAAAGTTAAAATATGTTAGCAGTCCCAAATTTGTTATTACAGTGATTATGTAATTGAATTAATGATATAAGTAAAATTTTATGAAATGGTTATACAGTTTTTATAATATGATTTGTTTTTCTAGCACGAGAGGCAGAAGGCAAAGAAAATGTCAAGACAGTTCCATTGCGGTCATTTTCTCCTGTTTTAAATAGTCGGAGAACTAACAGTCCATCAAATGTTACAACACCCTTAAGTCCAACTGTGGAAGTAAAATCTCCGCAACTAACACGAAAGGTATTTTTTTTTTATTAATTAGACCAATGATTTTTATGAGCAAGTTTGTTTTTTAAATTTTCGCAAAATTGTTTCAAGTTTTCTCTGAGCAAACTACATTTGTAATTTTCGCAAAATTGTTTCAAGTTTTCTCTGAGCAAACTACATTTGTAAACTTTGATTAAAAAAATTTGGGGACTGTTAATGTAGAGCATGAAGCCTAAATTTAAATTGGAAATAATAACAATATATCTATAATCGTGTAACACAGGAGAACCCTGAAAGATTTTTGGCACTCTTGCGATGCTCCTGTGATAAATAATTGCTACTGCCAAATAAATATAATGGTTGTTTGTTTGTTTTATCACAGCTAATTAGCAGCGGTGTTGTTGTAAACTTTTCTGAAAAGGCATTGGTAAGAACTTCTCTCCCCCCCCCCCCCCCGCTCATGATTTAATAAACAATAATATATATCTGCGAAATGAACTTAGAACTGCAAAAAGATAGTAAGGGTGGGGAAAAAATATGATCGCTTCAGATAAGGTTACCAACTTCAAAATTATCACCACTTAGCATCTGGCGTTGAACCTTTATAATGACTTGATTAGAAAATATTCTCATCATTTTGCCAGCTTGTCAATATTTGCGTTTTTATGGTGCGGTGCGATGTTTAATTGTTATTTTGGGAGAAAATTATATGGGTTTTGATTTTTCGATGCTAACAAGGATGATTAACTTTAAATAAACTCTTTTAATTACCGTTTTTTTTCTTTAGATGTCTACATTTTGAAAAATGCAATCCTTTAAATCTGATAAGAGAGTCATATTTTGTTCTTTTTTCAAGCTAACTTCGCTTTATTAGGATGCAAATAAATGAAAAGTCTCTTTATTTCTGTTAGAACTCTCATTTCAAGTTTTTAAAGCAAAATTCCATTTTCTGTTATGAGTCAAAAATTAAAATGCTGAATAGATGGTTTATTTTATTTCATTTATTTATTTATTTATTTATTTTTGCTTCAACTGTGTCCACAGATGTTAATAAATTTTTATCATAGGACTCTAAAATGCAATTTTAAAATAATTTTTTCAAAAATATTTCTTTTACAAGTCGTTTTTATACTTTTGATGCCTTCACTTTGAGAATTGCGATCTCTTTGCATCTGCTATGGGAATCCGATTTTTCGAATTTTTGATGTTTATTACGCTTTGTTAAGAGGTGAACAATTAAAATAACTTTTTATTTTTGTTAAAATCACGGAATTTATACGTTTTAAACGAAATTCTGTGCTTTTTAAGAGTGTCTTGGGTCACAAAGTTAAATGCTGAACCCTATTCTGAATTTTATTTATTTATTTATTTTTTTTTTTTTTGTTACAATTATTTTAAATACTGGACAGAAATATTTGTAGTATAATTTAACAAAATGTAGAATGGTAGATAAATATTGATACTTGAGAGAGCGATTTAAGTACGAAATCGCTGGCTAAAATTTATTTTTGTTTCAACTTCTTTAAGTGTTTTAATACATACATAACATCTGTAGTTGGCAGGGTTTGTAATTTTTTTTTAATTAAAAAAAATTGGACTTTTAAAAATTTAAATCGCTTTTTTTTTTTTTTCAAATTTGTAGATATTAATTACTTGACATGAATAAACATAACATATTTTATACAATAGATGAAAGAGCAACTTAATAGCTAAACAGTGGTACCACTATTTCCTAGAATTATAATTTTCATACTTATTAGAGGGAAAACTCTTAAAATTAGTCAGTTTTCTATGTTTATCAGCGCAGAGTCGCACAAAAGTTTTGAAATTGTTTACAAAATGTTGATCTATTTTGAGGATTAAAATAATTTGTACAATTTTTTTGAAAGGATCCATAATATTTAAGTTGAAGGTTTTGTATTTCAATCTCGTATGAGTAACCTTATGTTTCTATGCCAAAATCAATCACAAGCTTCGCCGAAAATTGTTTGTTGTGTTTGAAATTAGTCCTTTTGTATCCTATAAATGTTTCAATTTTTTTGATAGTTGGCAGTTATTTTGGCCTCTACTACTTTCAGTCGACTCATTATAGTTTTTATTTAAAAGTAAAATGAACTCTTAAAAACTCCTTACTTTTAATTTTCAAAGTAGAGTATTAACCCTGGTATAGTAACCCCTCATTACATAGCTCCTCTTTTTATCTCATCTTTCTTGTCTCCCAGAAAATTATATTTCAGATAAAAGATATTAGCATGAACAAATCTGTTATGTTGTCCTTACATCTAAATAGGTTATTTCCACCGTTATAGAAAATATTATAAATTGTTATTATTTTTTAAATTTTAAAGGAACAATTGGTAAACTTTTTTTTTTTTTTTTTTTGCTTTTTTAAGAAAATCATCCTGATATGATGATAATCTTTTTGTTGGTACACGTCATTAATTTGTACTTGAGTTGAATATTTACTTTTTATGACCTCAGTTGTGTAGCATTTTCGGGTATATCATGCTTTTTTGTTGTCCCCCAACAAGCAGAATATAAGGAGGAGTGGAGTTACTGTACTTTAAGTGTTGAGGAATTTTGTTTTATATGCATTCTTATCCCGTTCTGGTATAAGTTGATCGACAACTTTTAACCTCGTTTTTTGTTGCTAAATTGTTGTAATTATAATGGTTGTCTCTACAATAATTATTGCCGTGAAAATATAGAAATTTTCTAAAACATCAATTATTGCAATCAATCAGTAAGATTGTACCTACATCAGGGATGTGTCTGCTGCTGTTACAAAAGATGATGTCACAATGGATAGTCTGAGGTCAAGGCGGATACAAGGAAGAGGCGATCGCCCCCTCCTTGAGCCGAGATGCAGGGACTCTTTTAATATCAGAGTAATGAATGGTTGTCTTTTTAAAAAAAAAAAAACAAAAAGTAATATAAATTCAAACACCATGCTATTATTTCAGTTTAGTTGTTGTTTTAGACTGTTATTTCAGTTAGAATTTTTACTTCCTCTTATTCAATTTATTTATTTGCATTTTTTCCCCCAATGAAACTATCAAGATATTAATTCTCTTATACAAATATCAGTATTAGCTTGTTTGTAAAGCTGCTTACTCATACCGGGAAACAAGGGAATTTTTTACCAAGAACAAGAATTGAGTGGCAACCCTGTGTATGTTACCTTCATAGCAGAATTGCAATGGTTACCCAACTAAACCAGCAGTTTTCCCTTTTCAAAATCTCTTAATTCCCCTTGCCCCCCCCCCTCCCCCAAAAAATTGGCCAATTTTTGTCAAAAAATTCATTGAACTATATAAAAAAACACATGTTATTCAAAATTAAGAGTTGAATGATGATTGGAATAATTTTTGATGTTTTGAACTGAAAAAGATATTTTTTTTAAATAAGTTTGTAAGTAAGTAAATGTGTGATATTTTATGTTTTCTAAGAATTTATAATTAGTAAACATCATTTTAATTAGTAAAATATCAATTCCCCCCCCCCCCCAAAAAAAAAAAAATCTCTCCTCAAATTGGTAAAAACCATCTCTAACCTTGCAAAATTTTGCTAATGAAAGTTTAATAATAGTTGTGATATATGTGATAGCCTAGCTTGAATGAATTTGGTGTTTTCTTACCTTTAATTGTTAGGAATGTAAAAAAGTGCATATTGAGTGCATATTTATTAATAAAAATTCAGTTTGAGTCACTTGCTTGCCTCTTATCTAGGGCGGACTGGTTGATTATCCTGATGAGGATTCGGAGGAAGAGGAAGACGAAGAAGAGGATGCCAACAGTGTACCTCCATCTAAGCGCCCAAGAGTTTCATCATAGCATTAATTTTTTTTTTTTAATTTCATTCACGAGCATTGTACTATTTGGTGTTCAGAAAAGTTGTTCCGTTTTTATCACCTCTGTACTGATTCACCAAATACTAATTCCAGCAAGTTTTGCTGCTGTCGCATCATTGTCAACTGCCATCTTGTGCCTGTCAGTCTACTGACACCTCTCTTTGGCCAACTGAGAAGCGAACGGCTTCAAACATTGTGTTGTGGTTCCCCAGCTCTGGCATTTTATTTCAAACGACTGAAATGCAATTTATTTTCTTTCTTATGTTTTTGAAGTTGAAAATTGGGGGGGGGGGGGTATAGTAAGTTGTTCCTAATTTTAATTACCTTGAAAGCTTTTGGTTGAAATGTTTCAAATGGGGCGTGAATGAACCCAAAAAGTTATCTTTGACAAAAGTTTAAAGCATGCAATATGAATGTATTTATTTTAGATGTGGTGAGAAGTCTTATTGTACAATTTTTTTAGATTCTGTATTTATGTAAGCAAGGAAGAAATAGTTCTGTTAAGTTTTATGAGAAGTTATTTAATTTCATGTGTATATGACTTGACAGTGCAATGATGGAATAGTTGTGTAAAAAGTAATTTCATTACTTAACCAATACAAGAATGCAATAAAAAAAGGAATAATGTGTAACTTAATCCAATTTGTGTGAAATACGTAAAATAATGCTCTTAATTTGCCATCTCAGTTTGAGTGTAAGCAAAAACCTACCTCCTGAAAAGCTGGCTTGTAAAAAATATACAAAAGATTTGACCTGAAATATTTTTGTATACAATAAAAGAGAGGCCCATTATGCTACAACTAACTGACCTTTCTGTTGTTTCAATATGTTAATTTATCAGTTTTCATGTAGCTTTATGAAGTTACTTTTGTGTTCTTTTTTGTTGAAGCTGATTTTCAGCTGTAATTTTTCTCATTGTATGAGAATGTACAAAAAATCATCAATAGTCGAATACATTTGTAAATTGAATGCAGTGTTCATAGTTGTTACAACTTTAGTGATTCATCTGAGAGAGTGAGAGAGAAACATATGATCATATGTACATAGATTTACGTACGTGTTTTTATTATGCAAATACAGAACAGTCTTAAAACATCGCTGTTGAGACGGTGAGTGCCATGCATATGAAAATGCATGTTGTAAATGTTTGTTCTTCCATGTCTTGTGTTGATAATTTTATAAAATCAAACACGAAATATGTTTTATTAAGATTATGATTTCATGTTTTTACAATTCCAGTATTTGGAATTCAAAATAACGACAATCATAATTTCCAAAAAAAAAAAGGCAATTTTGATGTAAACTTCTTTTTTCAAAATTGTTTTCGCTGTAAATGTTGTATTTAAAAATGTTTGATTTGAAAGAAAATCAAAAATATTTAATTATCTAGGGGTAATTTTGTGTACCCCGAACAGAAAAGCTAGAAAAGTAACAATTTAATATTTTTTCACAAATTTTTATTTATTTATTAAACATATGATGAAACAAAAACTTGGGGGGGAAAAATAGTTATCATAAAATATACCGTGGAATATTTTAAAATTTCATCAACATAATTCCAAATAGAAGTATATTCCATGATAGCTTTTAACATTCAAAAACATGGTTACAAAATAACTAATTGAACATCATTGTAAATTTTTGATGCAAAATGTCCTGTAAATATGTTTTTCTATGACCAGAAATATTGTAAATTATTATAAAAATACAAGTCTTAAAAAATAAACATGTATAAAGCTTGAAAAATGTGTAATTGTTCTAATACCTCAACAGAACAGTTTTTGCTTAAAATATTGAGCTGCATATCTGTAACTCAGCCAAGTGGACGTAAGTCGCATTATGATAATTTTACAGAAGAGAGGAAAAACTTTTTTCTGGCCCATGCAAAGGATGAGACACGTTCTTTTATCCCTGGTAAAAAAAAAAAATGAAAGGATATCTTTTTTAAGAACTATGTTCACATGGCTCGATGCGGAATAGGCTTCTACATACAGGGCACTGATAAACATGAATCGAAATATTTGGAGCTACGTTCTTCTGGCTCTGAGATACAGATATTAGTTCTTACAAGTTCAAAGAAACATTTGTCGCATTTTTTTTCAGCATAATTGGCAAAATATGAGGGTTGTCCATAGAACAAGGTTTACTGTTCAATGCTAGGAAATCTATTTTTCACAATGAAAAATATGTTTATTGGCATTGAATAATACATTGTTGGAAAGCTTAGACTTTCCCCTATTTCTCAATATGATTTTCATTGAGATCAATGCATATTTGCATGTGGTGTATCATCTTGCTTAAGCTTGAATTGTGGAACTCTTCCTCCGTGCCAAAATCTTTTTTCTCAGCTCCTTTCCAGTCCTGAAAAATGTCTCACTCAGAAGTTTTTTCAACCTAGAGAAGAGATGGTAGTCATTTGGGGCTAAGTCTGTGAATTGTGTGAACAAGCATTGTCCTGATGGAGACATACTCTCTTTGTGAGCCTGCCTCTCCTCTTGTTTTGAATCGCACGGCAAAGGTTCTTCAACGCCTTACTCTAGCATATGCATTGTTGTATCGTTAGGCATGAACTTGCCCAACAATTGCCCCTTTCTGGCCCAAATGACGCTCACCATCCTTTGCCATTGTTTGTTTGAAATCCGTGGCTTCGACAGCCTTGGATGTTTCCAAGGACAGGATTGTTCTTTCATGTCCATTGTTGCATTGTGGACCCAGGCAGGGCCTTATGTAAGGGGAGGGTTCTTAGGGTTCAAACCCCCCCCCCCCCTCCGAAACTTTTCAAAAGCATTTCAAAAAGTGCTTTTCATCATACTTTTTTGCTGAAAAAAAAGAAAATACAGTGAAACCTGTGTAAGTTGACCACTCGCGGTGCAGTTCTTTGGTGGTCAACTTAGACAGGTGGTCAACTTATAAAGGGCGGTAATGATTTTTTTATTTTTTGTCATTTCTTGCACAATATATTCATTTTTTGAGTAACTCACCCTTATTCTTTCTATTCAACTCACTTTCATTGTTTAACATTATTGAAAGTGAAACCATAATTAAAAATACTAATCAAATATTTTTTTTTTTAACTAGATTAGACACTGTAGTTTTAGCAATTCCACATGTGCCGGCTAATTTTCTCTGGCTTTCTCCAATTTCAATTAATTTTAATATAATATTGCATACTTTTTATTAATCTCAAGTTCAACTAACTTTCTTTTTCAAGCCTTTTTTGTACAACTTATAGCACAAAGAGCAATAAGCGCGACTCTCCCAGTTCATAAAGGCAAAATTAAAATGTCCTATCTCTTAATCCCTTGCACCAGAAACATGTAACTTTACTCATTAGCAGGCCCAGATCTGCGTACCCTCAGTGCGAGGGGCCCGTGTCCTTAAAGGGGCTAACGGCCCTAGAAATTGAAGAAAAAATAGAAAAAAATCAGCTTATTCACTTTACAAATAGACACTGCTGGCCACTAGGGAGGGGCCCTACATATTTTGTTGCCAGGGTGGCCCAAAATGTATAGATCCGGGCCTGCTCTTTTTAGCACAATTCCTGTGTTGCCACAACATATTGCAACTGAAAGAAAAGACTTTGAACTTTTCTACTGACACCTATTTTCATTGAACAGAGTACAAAAAGCTATCTCAAATAGAACAACAAATGAAAAACAAGTTTGGAGAATAAAGAGCAGCATAAGCTTTATGCTGCTGTTTAGTTAGTAAAATGCTAGTCTGTCATCAAAGCATTAAAAACATTTTTGGAAAGCTATCAAAAAATAATAATAATAATAATAATAAATAAATAATATTAATAACAATGATTAATAAATAAATAATAAAATAAAATAATTTGCTGAAGAAAGTTAAAAAAAAATAAACCAAGTGGTCAACTTACAAAGGGCTTTTTACAATACTCCAAACCAAATTTGGCGTACATTAGTGGTCAAGATAGACAAGTGGTCAAGTTACGGAGGTTTTCCTTCATTATATGAGATAGGACTAATTCCGTTCCTGACAAGAGCGGTCAACATAGACAGGTGGTCAACTTACAAAGATGGTCAACTTTACAGGTTTTACTGTACTTCATTTTTTTTAATTCTTTTCATTTTTTTCTTCTATTTCATTTGAGAAATGATATTTTTATTGAAAAGTTGTACTATCTACAGTATTTTTTTTATTCCTTTATTTTATTTGTAGTTATTGCAAACCCCGTTTCTTACAAAAACATTTAAAATCTTTTTTTTTTTTTAATTTGAAGCGTCTAAGATCTGTATTTAACCTATTTAATTATTGTGAAAACATATTACTTTAAGAAGCGTTAATTCGAATGTGCTGATACGTAAGTGTGCGTAGGGCCGGATTCGGAAGTGTGGAGGCCCCTAATCAGGGTTCGAAAAGATCATCATATTTTCAAAAATATCCGATACTTTGATATCCGAATATTTTGATATATATATATATATATATGTATTTATATATATCCGATATTTTCGACCCGTGAAAGTTAGGATATTTTTTAAAAATTTTACTGTGGGGGCCCCTTTGTTATGGAGGCCCCGGGGCAGTAGCCCCGCCTGCCCTCCCCTGAATCCGGCCCTGGTGTGCGTATCTTCTTTTGAGTTATCAAAAACACATCGATTAATAGGGGTACAAAGGTTATGCACTGCACACATTAGATTATTTTATCATTAGATAAATACATCGTATTTTTCATTTGGTTAAAATTGCAACAAAAATCAATACAATATACAATCAAATCAAATGTAATTAATTATATAGATTTTATGAAAAATATGTTTGATAAAAACCTTCCCCGAAACAAAAGTCTGGTTATAGCCCTGGACCCAGGTCTCGTTTCTATTGAAATAAGAGTTCAAGAAATCCTGGCCATAGGTTTTGCAGGTCTGAACAAATTTGCAGGACACTTCAACAGGTTTCCATTTCGTTCGCTGTCCTCCGTGTGCATCATCAGGAATCACCCATTGGCGTCGTCAGCTGAAATTTATTGGGGGGGGGGGGGACCATTCTGACTCTGTCATTTTCAAGTTGTGTTAAGAAAAAAATTCGTATATATATATATATATATATGAGACAAAAACTTGACATCAAATAGAAATGGGTTTACATTGCATACAATACTTTTAAAACGATTACATCTTGATTTACGTAATTACACAATAAGAAAAAAAATTAAATACCAACAAATACATTTTTTCTAGGCTGCACATGGCATACGAATATCCGTGCTATTTTTTGTGATCAATTTCGTCCAAGATGTTTTTGTGAACGTAACATAAAGCAACATGATTCAACCGCTTTCATGTCATAGTCGACCTTAGATACAATTTCAGCTTTCTCAGCGCACTGAAGCTTCTTTCAACTTTACTGACGAAGGGCGGCACACCAAGAGTAGCCGCACCAAATTTTCAACATTTTGAAACAGTGGACAACTGAATTAACCGTTCTTAATGAAATGAAATCATCAAAACGAAATCCAACTTTATTGAATCAGTCGCTTTATGGAATCAAAGCTGTTTAGAACAAATGATGGTGATATGCTATGGAAGGAAAAATTCGGAAGGCCTTCTAAGGAAATTTTTAGAAATGGAAATCTTAAAAACGCCATTATAGGCTATATTTGTCGACGTTAGTGTAATCAAAGGAATGAGACTTGAAGTTGCTTCCGATGGCTTTTTTTTAATAGAGCGAAATCCATCACCCCTCCGCCCAGTTTTTCGAAACTGAAGTTCTAAAAACGGTTTTAGAATAACTTCGATGATGTTACGGGCAGGACGATTCTGGAGCTCTCCCCAAAACTATTTTGAAATTAAAGTCCTAAAAAGCGAAGTTTTAAGGAGGGATTTAAACGTTCTCCACCTTAAATTTTTCGAAAATGTAGTTTTTGATTTTTCAGATTTCATATGGGAGCAGTCGGGTCGGACCCTCGTCCAAAATTTTTTCGTAATTGAAGTCTTAAAAGTGGCAACTGTGGACCATATTTGGTGACGTTATGAGTTCGGCCGTTTTTTCAAAATTGAAGTTCCACAAAAGCAATCTTAAACTATTTTCGATGCTTTCAGAAGGCAAGGCGTTTGGTAATTATTCCCTGGAAATTTTTCGACATTGAAGCCGTAAAAACGAGGTTCGAGAAGCTCTTTAATGGTTTTAGTGGGTGGAGGGGGATTGCGAAGTGTAGCATTTTGAAGATTTTCTAACTTTTAGACCAATAGGAAAAAGGAAAAAAATGGGACAGGGGGGGGGGGGGGAGTGAAAGAACTATGGTTAGTTGGACGTAATTACCTGATCAATAGTCAGTAACTTTTTATTATTTTTTATTTTAAGGTTATTTTCAAAATCAATTCAGATTTTTCCCAACATTAGGCAATTTTTGGAAAGGAGGAGTTCAAGAATCCTCCCATGAAAGGTAAAACGCAATTTCAGGTCATCTTTAAAGACATTTAGACGTAAGGAACGGTTTTAGGAATTTTCCTCCGAAACTTTTCAAAGTTGAAATCTTAAAGGCACAATTTCAGACTATTTTTGGTAGTAACCTTAGTGAAAGGGTGTTGGTTCGGGGACCCTCCTCCAGAAATGTTTTGAAATTGATGTCGAAAAAAGGCCTAAATAAATGCGTTTTTAGGACATCAATTTCCATTGTTACTAAAACCGATCAACTAAAACTTATTTTAAATTTCTTGCAGGGGACGAGAGTTAACGAGAGAAACATTTTGAAACCTTCTTCAAACCTTCTTTTCAAACCGACTTTTTCTAACAATAACTTCGCTTCCCCTAGATATGTTTTTTTCTTGAGTAAGGGGTACGGATCCCCTGATCGCTTCTAAATACCATTGCCAATTGCCATCTAACGCAGGGTTCCCAAAATTTAACGATTCGCGGCACTCTTTGAAGAATTAAAATTTTCTCACAGCATCCTAATCTAGTTTTATATACATATTATTGTTACTATAGGCACTTTGCGGCACCCGTCACCTCTTACTGCGGCACCTAGTTCGGAAATCTGATCTAACGTATTGTAATTATTATTATGACTATATATTTATTTATTCATTATTTATTTATTTATTTATTTATTGTAGCTAAAAGTTTGGAAATTATTTGTGAGCAACTAAAAACAAAAATAGCTACCTTAATTTTTGGATTTTTTTCCCAGATTTTGGAGGGGGCCCGGGCCCCTCAGCCTCTCCCTTATATACGCCCTTGGTGACAGGCCTGCCTTGAGAAGCACACCCCACAGATTGAAAAGTAATGGCCTACACCGAGAACAAACAGCATTTGGTGTATAATTGAATTCTGTTCAGCGGACAATGGGAAAGAGATAGAGAAATGAACTGCTTTTTTCTGACCCGTGACAATAAGTTTTAAAATAGTTATTTCAATAAAATTTGTTCAGTAAAGCAGGATTATTAATGGATAATTTTCTGTTAAGCTTTAATAACTAAAAGGAGTATTATTTATTCCATTAAAATTTATAAAAATGAAACATTTCAAAAAAAAAAAAGAAGAAAAAGTTGAACAGGACTCATATAGTCAAAATATTGACTGTAAAGTATACCTGATTAGCAGGAATTCAGGGGCTACTCGATTGGAGGTCACTGTGAACTTTCATAAACTTTCCTTTCCCAGAAAATTTTGTCTGACGAGTCTTCAAACTTCGAGTAGTTTTTTGTGAAATATTGCATTAAAAAGACATTCTCATCAGATGTAGTGATGTGGGTAATTAGGAATTTCATTCGGAAAATCGAGATGTAACCCCATCTGAATAGTATAAAATCGGGGACCCCCTGCATGTATTACACTAAACAGAATGGTACTTAGCTATCACGGTCTTTTGACTTTTTGAAGATGGTTCCGTGGATGTTGACGATGATTTAGTAGTTAAAAATTGCTTAGATTCATTTGATCTAGAAGGTTTGCTACATTTTCCCGTTTCAAGCCACATCTCCATAGCCGTAATCGAATATGTAAAAAAAAAGTATTTTTACCAAAATAGGAGCGCTCTTCAGGTCACCTACTCTCAAGGAAACCAAAAGACCACATGAAATTATCTTTATTTTTGTCGGAACGTTTCCCAATAGGAAAGCTCCTTTTATTTCAGTCTTTTTTTTTTCTTTATTTTCATCTTGCGCTTCTTTTTTCGTTGGTCTATCGGAAGTGACATCAGAGTATCCATCGTTATGCTGGCTTACGATTTGCTTTTGAAATTGTACGTTAATTTTTAGACTCCTCCTCTTTTTTTTTTCTTTCTTTTTTTTTTTTTTTTGTAACGTAACGCTTTTTTAGTCAAATTTGAGATGCCGCAAACACATTTGAGAAACCGCGCTTCGGTAAGGTACTTTGAAGCCACGTGTTGAATAATGTCAAACACATGACACGTCCTTTCCTTTTCTACCCCAAACTTAACCTTTGGTCTTCTAAATTTTTGTGCATCCTTTGGCCAGGGTGTTGTTGCCAGCTGCAAAAAACCGCCAAAGAGGTCTGGTGTCTCATTTTGTTTGGGTAACATCGAGGTCGCTATAAATTGAATCGAATCGGAGAAACAAACATTGCAAAGCGCGAAACAGAAACCTGGAACGCCGAGAAACGAGATAAGAAAGAAAGGGGCAGAAACTCAGATCCCCGTCTGACTTCTGTTGATTTATTAGCACGAGAGTTGTAAAAAAGGGGGGAGGAGAGTTGCCCATCTAGTTTCAGTATCTCAGAGTTATCCCGTTGTTTCCCCTAAATAGCAACAAATACGCTGGAATGACTTTCAAGCTGGGGAGGCCGGCGACACGACTATGGATGGTTGACATAGCACTCGGGAGAAGGTGTCCCCTTTCTAGCATCCTCCACTGAAGAAGCTAGTGTGCGCAGAGTGCAGAACAATGGTTTGTCACTGGAAGTTCACTTTCCGACTTTCCGTTCACTATACACATCACCTATTTTGTTTTTTTTAGTTCATTTTTTTCGATGTTCATTTCGTTTTGATTGATATGATTTAACATGGTAAATTATGTATTATGCAACTGTTTAAAGTCTTCAAAGCAAAATAAATTTCCTCAAAATAATGAATTTCATCTTGACAATTATCGAGGGGGTCCGATTTTCAAACATTGAGGGGGTCCGGTCCTCAAATATTGGGGGGGGTCCGGACCCCTTGGACCCCCCCCCCCCGGCCGCGACGCCCATGGAATCACCCCTTGCACATACAGTGAAACCTGTGTAAGTTGACCACTTGTGGTGCGGTACTTTGGTCAAAGACCATATAGCTTCGCAAAAGACTAGAAACTCCCATAGAGATCAATGCTTTCGCGTTTTCTCCCACTTCAATGAAAGTCGTTGAGCACATAAAAAAAACTTCACAGGCGTGTTGGCGATTGAATTTTGGAGGAAAAAATGTTTTATACTGTGTGCAGCGATTAATCGCCAAGTTCAGCCACTGTGCGTCGTGCGCCGTGTGCCGTGTTTGAATCAGTTCTTCTCCCCCTCCCTCTGGCGAAGGGTGGTAATTATATGGGCATTTAAGCCTCAGAGAGGGTCATTAAGAAAAAATGAAAGCAAATAAATAAGCAAAAGGAACACAGAAGTGTGTTGTATCAATAACAGACTGCTTACGAAGATGCAAAGAACTTTCTCATTTCTTTTTTTGCTGTTTTATTTATTTTTATTTTCCTTTTTTACTGCCTATTTATTTTTATTTAATTCATTGACTTTGTATTTAGTTACTTTGTGAAGCGAATGCAGAGATGTATTTTCATTTTTGTCACAATTTTTTAACTTATAAATTTTATAATTTCTCTATTCACATTATAATTTTTATTTTTTTCATGTCAACAAATCTTGTATTACATTACAATTAAGTTCAAGATGTCAAACTAGCAGAAAGAAAAAGATGAAAATATAATGTATTTAAGTTAAGGAAAAAGTGTTTGAACACAACGTGGGCTTATAATCTGCCGACGCTTAGAAAAGGGTTATGATCCCCATGACTCTCCCCTCGTATCCCCCTGTTTAATACCGAATATTGATCGCGTCAGGGCCGGATTTAGAAGAGGGAAGGCGGGGCAACTGCCCCGGGGCCTCCACAGCAAAGGGGCCCCCACAATAAAATTTTTACAAAATATCCTTTTTTTTGGTATTTCTACAAAGAATGATTGCACAAGATAATATTATTATGGATATATCAGAAAGGGGGGGGGGGCTCCACTCCTTCGTTGTCCCGGGGCCTCCACACTTCCAAATCCGGCCCTGGATCGCGTGAATAACAAATAATTTAAAAATAGAATGGCTAAGTATTTTGTATTCAGTTCAGATAAAATTATCGACGAAACTAAAGTATTATTAATGCATATTTTTTAATTTTTCGCTAATATTTTAGGTATTTTGAAGAGTATTTGCTGTTAATGATTTTTTTAATGCACATTACACGACTCTATTCATAAGCTTCTTGTACTTACTATTAAGGAATCGTGTTCTATCACGTGTTTTATCCTTCCAGCTGGTTTCCAAGTGCAGCAGGAAAACAATGTTTTAAATGGGGTGGTTTCCTTCAGTCAAAAATACTACTTTTAGTCATTGAAATGGATAGAATGAGCGAAAAAAAAAACATGGACCCAAAAAATACTTTCATTTTCCCAACAGTTATTTTTTAATTAATTTTTTTAAATGCCAGATTTTACAAACGAGGCGTGGTCTAGATGACGTCACAAATGATGCACTTTTCCGCATCTTTCTTCGCGTTTCCACGTTCTGATAGTCAAGCAGCGAATTAAAATTGTGCTCTTCGCTTGTTGTCAATCATATCGTTGCCAACACACGTGAGTAAAGATGCGAATTAAATATTATCCACTGTAAATGGCAACATTGAATGGCATTTCATCATTTGCGATGTCACACGACAGAAACGTAAACAATGAAAGCAGACCGATTTAAGTAATTTTTAAAAAATATTAAACTTAAACAAATTATTTAAAAAATGATCAGATCCAATGTTTTCAAGTATGCTCTTTCAGAAAAAAATGCTTTTAAAATTTTGGAAACGACCCCATTATAATTATTTCTGAAATCCCTAGTTACTTACGGTTCCTTATTTTCCTTCTGTTTATGTTTAATTCCTTACATTCAGTCGAAGCGTATTTCAGATGTTTAATAGACAGCTATTAGATTTTTTTTCCCTCCTTCCATGGCATGGGATTCAAGAATACTTACACAACAAAGTTTAATAAATTAATTCCGTTCTTTAATGTTATACCCTTTGACTTGGCGAAGGTTTTTCAAAAAATAAATAAAAATCATTACAAAATACTAATAATTATCATTAAAAGTATCAAACTTCTAAAAAGTTTTTATACATCTCATTAAATTAGGGTAGATAAAGCAATACAAATAGTTTAGTTCTCATTCTCCATCTGTCCCAGCGCCTATACGTTGCTATCTGAGCCGTACAATTTTGCATTCTACTATAACAGGAAACGTAAATATGATTCGTCCCATTACTTGGCCTACCTTTCATGAGTTATTTTTATTATTTTCACGGGAATGCGTTTTTGATGTATTAATCTTGTTACATTGCACGTTTCAGCATTTTAAAATTTGAATTGATTTCCGAGAAGAAAATTTAAATTCCAGGATAAAATGATTAAAAAAAAAAAGAATCCATAAAGCATAAATTATTCAAAAAGAATGTGAGCAATTATTTTAATGTCTGAAATTTTTATAGATATAACGATAAATTATTTAAAGCAGTGACTATTGCTTATTCCAAGGGACAACAAGTTCTATGTTTACTCGATTATCAGTATTAAAATGTGTTATCCTAAACTTTATATCTTCCGCTCATGTTTACCGTCATTGGAAAAGTTTTTTGTGCATTATGCATTCAAAAATCTTTTTATTTTCACTTTTTATGTTTCGCAGAAAAAGACTTCGGAAAGTAAGAATTTTCCCTTTTGTGCCTGTTGTTATTCCTAAAACGATTCTAAGTTTACACTCGGTAATTTCTATTTCCTTTGTTATAAAGCAAACTCATGATAGTTTGCGATGCTTTAGATCTTTTGCTGCTAATTTCACATTGGAGTTTTTCGAGCTTTACTGCAACCGCGTTGAATGACTGAAAATCGATTACCTTTTAAAATATCAACTGATACTCTGGCCACCTTTGGACACCTTTCACTTAAAATTAAATGATTTAAGACACGCTACTTCAAGAACTATGCAATTAAAACACACTTTAGGTCACGTTACAATTTCACATAAAAATTATTTTACATTTGAAACACAGCTGCTAACCTGGCAAATGGTACAACAGATCTTAAAATCGTTAAAATAGCGTAAAAAGCTGTTGAAATTGTAGTCTTCTTAACGTTTGTCAAGCATTTCTTGTCAAGCACTTCATTAGCGTTGCGTCCTACGAAGCGTTTAAACTTCGTCAACACTGAGCAATATTCCTCACAATCCTCACTCCTAAGAGAATTTGACCATCAACCCCCCCCCCCCTAGAAATCCGGAACGTTTTGTAGCGTAAAACAGAAGAAAGTTTTTCTTTTTTTTTAATTTCTCATGTCAGTAAAGGAAAAGAAACAATTTGTTTTAATTCTGAATTTTGAAACTATGAAACGAGTGAAAATTTGAAGAAACACAGAAAAAGCAATTCTAGTTCTCATTAAATACAAAGCATATTTGAAATTTATACCCTTAAATAGGACTTTCTGCTATCTTTCCAAATTCAATTTTGGGTCGTCCAGGGTCAAGGCAGGTAGGTCCCTTATCAGTTTGGTAGACTTTCCCTCCTCCAGGAGCGTGCACAGAAATTTCGGGGCCCGTCACAAATGACTTTTTCGGGCCCCTCTCCATATTGTTTACCCGTATTTTCACCCCTAGTCATAAAAATATTGGGCCCTCTTCAGGCTCGGACCAACAGGTGTTCCTTCTCCCCCCTGTGAACGCCCCTGCCTCCCCCCCCCAAACTCTTATAAAACTTACACTGCACCGATTTCGAGCCGGGGACTCTCCAAGGACCGGGCCCCAAGTTTATGATTAGGCTATTATCTGGTTACCAAGATGTGCCAAATTCAGCTCCTTGATACATTCTGAGTAAAAAATGTAAAAATCATGATTCTCGCGTTTTTGCAGCACATTTTTCGAAGATAATTTTTTGTGACTGATGTGTTGCTATTTTTTTAATATCGGATTCAGTAGTTTGGAAGTTCCTCTGCTATTCCACCACATGGAATTTCAATTCGACACAGGCTCTTAACTTGACAATGTTCTTATGGGATGAGAACACCTAAGAAGTTTTTTTTGTGAAGGAAGTAAATTAGTGTGGTCGACGATAAGAGTTTATAGATTCTTTTGTGTGAAGCCCAGGGTAGGAAAAACTCTTCTGCCCCTGCTTCTGCGCTGTCTTCGGCTGCGAAGGAGAAAGGACAATAATAGGAGATAACAAAGAAAAATTGGTGACAATGAGGCAGATAAGCAAAGCTGTGGACAAACGCGGGAAGATTTCACGCAAACGGCTACTGCACTTTGAAATACTGATTTACACCCTGAAGATGAACTCAATCGTTTGAAATTTGAATGCAAGGCAGTTCGGTATGGAGTTAATGTTAGCAAGCGTAAGTATAGAATTATGAAAATAGTTTTGAAAGTCTTGTGATTAAAAAGAAAAAAAAAAAAGTAGGTTTCATCCACAATTACGGGGTTGCGTGACATGAATTTTTTCAAAATGTTAACTGAAATTTTAAACTTAAAAATATGTTTTTCCAAATTAGATTTATCAACAAATTAATTAACATTTACGCAATTCATGTACATACGTGTGCGTGTGTTTTCCTTTCAAATTTCACGAAATCGTAATTCCAAGCGAAGGAAATTTTTCAAATTGAAGTCGTAAAGTGCGAAAAATGCCAAAGCAAGCCATCTTTTGTAACAAAGTATAGAAATTCGAAACACTCTTCCTGGCATTCATTTGAATTTTGAGGTCTTGAATTCAAATTACGGCCGCGATAAAAAACATTAGTAGAAACAAGAAATCCAATGAGCAGGGTCTCAAACTAACCCCCACTCCCTTAGTTCTATTTTTACTATTTTTTCTAAAAAAAAGTCTATGAAATAGTTTTAAAAAATCAAAATTTTTTTGGGAATAACGTTTTGAAATTTCCATCCCGTTCGCTGTTGCGCCCCTGGAGAGAGTTACTCCGGCCAATCCCTATTTACGCCACTGTTTACAAAGATTACTTTCACAAATTTCTCAAATGTAAACTATATTATTATACACAGGTATACCATTATTATATCAGGAAACCCATAATTTATGGAGCCGTCTCATATTTTGGCGCCCGGGATGATCCCCCCGCTTGCTCTCCTCTTCGCTGCACTATTTTGCAGAAGTTGATAAGGTTTAAAAAACTTCTCAGTCATCGACTACATTACTTAAAATTTTTTTATCTCGCAAGATTTCCCTTCAATTTTCACTGTGAAATGGGCGACAAATTCGTTAGATTGAATGAATTTACAATTATTTTTTAAATTCTCACTCCTGTTAATTTTGTACTAGGGGGCTCCACTCCCTGCTCGTTTTGTTCGCCAACCTCCGCTCGCCACTTGTGGCGCGTAACGATTGGTAATTTTAATGCTTACTCCTTGGTGTCCTCGGGACATACAGGGTTCATGATATTCTCAAGACTGGATGTTGAAAGCCCAAAGCGGAATGGCTTTCTCTGGATGTTCGATATCCAACGAGACCAGTTTCGACCTGAGGCATTCCTAATCCAGAGGAGATTGGGTTAAAAGACACACAGACAAATGCGTGTTTACCTAAAAATTTATTTCTCGTTAAAAAAAAAAAAAATGTCTACAAAACTGATTCATTTTAAATCTTAATGTAACTTTCTTGAATTTTTAGATCTCTTCTATTTCAATTTATTTTTCTTTTACTTTGTATATTAATTGGGTTAAAAAAAAACGAACTATAAGTCAAAATAAATACTTATGTGCAAAAAGTAAAATGAGAAATAACAACGCCAAATAGCACACTTTGCAGATTACTGCAGATACGTGTTTCGGCGTTACAAATGAATGTCCTTTTCAATGCAAAAGAAATGAGCTTATGTTTGAAAAAACATCGGAGAAATGGTTAGGTTTCTTTTGTCGGGTGTCTTTTCAACCAAAAGCTCATTTCTTTTGCATTGAGAAAGCCGTCCATTGTAACACCGAAACACGAGTCTGCAGTAATCTGCAATTCAGTCTGTTTGACGTGGTTATTTAATTTTCACAAACAAATGGGGTGGTTTCCTTCAGTCAAAAGTAGTACTTGTAGTCACTGAAATCGATAGAATAAGCAAAAACTATAACTTGGACCCAAAAAATACTTTCATTTTCCCAACACTTATTTTTTAATTATTTTTTTTAAATGTCCGATTTTTCAAACAAGGCGTGGTTTTAATGGCGTCACAAATGATGCAGTTTGCCGCATCTTTCACAACGTTTCCACGTTGTGATAATCAAGAAGCGAATTAAAATTGCGCTCTATGCTTGCCATCAACCATATCGTTGCCAATACACGTGAGTAAAGATTTTTGTTTAAAATATATTTTGATATTTGATCTATTACTGCATCTTTTTTTTTTTGGCACAGTTTGATTTGATCAAGAAGAAAAAATTTGAACTTAAAATTAAAAAATTCATAGTAGTTCACAACATCATTTTTTTTTTCTTTTTTTTTTGTTTGTTCGCAAAAACTTAAAGCATTAATAAGAAAAAGCGTTGGAATTAAAGGGGCGTGTAGAAAAATTATTTTGTTTAGTTTTAGTTTTTGACAGCCCACTCCAAACGTATTTGTACTTTAGACTTTCTATGGCATTATGAAGAACACATCGCCGCTTAATCAGCGTCCCGTTAAATAGATTTTCAAAAGAATGGGAAGAGGATGTAAATTGAGTTTCAAGATTCCGTAGATAACATCTGGAATCAATTAGGTTTTGTTATCATTGTCGCGGGAACTGAAACCGGTGGTTAGTATCCCCGTCCTTTCTCCCCACTTTTTCTAAGAATTCTTAGTGTTGTAACCTTTACGCCAATTCCAAGAATCTCCAGTTCAACTTGGCGGCTATAGCTCTGAATGTCAGTTTTTTTCAAGCACCAGTTTTCATTCTACTTACGCTTGTTTTCCTTGCCATGCGTAAAAACCGGTCGTCGAGTGTCCAATCTTCACTAGTTCTATTATCTTTGCTTTGGTGGCCAACTTAAAGGGCGATAATGATTTTTGAGCAATCACGATTGCTTATTGCTTTCATTTGACTGTTTTTGGCGTGCTATCATTTTTCCCACCGGCGCGGCGCCACCCTCTGCCAGCACCACCCGTCGCGTCGGCCGGCCTCACGATGCTGCTCCTCTAGCGAAAACTCTCCAGGTTGCGTCCATATCCTACACACACGCATACATACACGCACCAACACACACGCACACACAAACACATACACACACATACACAAGCACCACCATACACACACATACCCCTACACACACACACACACGCATGCATACAGACACATACAAATACACACAACTGCCCACACATTCATGCCTGCACACAGACACAAACACATATGCTTACACACACGTACACATACCCCGCCCCCACGCACACAAACACTCATACACACAACTACCCACACACTCATGACTGCACACAGACACAAACACACATGCCTACACACATAAACATACCCCCCCCCCACACACACATACATACAAACACACATTCGTGATTGCGAAAAACATAATTTGAATTCAAGATGACAAAATTCTTTTTTTTTTTTTTTTTTTTTTGTCATTTCTTGCACCATGTGTTCATTTTTTGACTAATTGACACTCTTTCTGTTCAACTCGCTTTTATTGTTTAACATTAATTTAAAATGTTATTCAAATACATTTTTTTCCCTCGTTTTTTATTATTTTAGACATTGTTGTTTTAGAAATTCCATATGTGTCAGCTAATTTTCTCTGGTTTTCTCCCTTTTCAATTAATTTTAATATTTCGTACTTTTTATCAATCTCAAGTTCAACTAACTTTCTTTTTGAAGCCATTATATGTAAAACTTATAATACAAAGAGAAACCAGCTGGACTCGCCTAGTTCATAAAGGCAGTCGAAAATGAAAATATCCTATCTCTTAATCCCTTGCACCAGAAATAAGTAACTTAACACTTCAGCATAATTCCAGTGTTGCCACAAAATATTGCAATTGGAAGAAAAGACTTTGTACTTTTCTACTGACACCTGTTTTCATTGATCAGAGAGTACAAAAGGCTATCTCAAATAGAACAACAAATGAAAAACAAGTTTGGTCAATAAAGAGCAGCATAAGCTTTATGCTGCTCTTTTATTTTGTTGGTAAATGGATGGTCTGGCATCAAAGCATTAAAATTATTCTTGGAAAACTATATTAAAAAAAAATAATAATAATAATTTGCTTGATTAAGTTCAAAAAAATAAACCAAGTGGTCAACTTACAAAGGTTTTTTTACAGTACTCCAAACCAAATTTGGTGTACATTAGTGGTCAAGTTATAGAAATTTTCCTTCATTATATAAGATAGGACTAATTCCATTGACCGACTAATTTCCGTTGTTTTACTAGGTTGACCGACGAAAGCGGTCAACCTAGGCAGGTGGTCAACTTAACAGGTTTTACTGTACCTTGTAGTAGGAGAGCATAAAGTGCTTTTGGGGATCGATTGGAAAAAATAAGGAACTGGGGAACCAAAAACGTTAGAAAAATCAGAATCTGTTCAGATTTAGAATATGAAATTTTTGCAGAAACTGCAGATTTTCTACAAATATCTTCCAACTCAAGATAGAATTTTGCACAAATTCTGCAGATTTCTTTTAGGTTCAGAGTAAATCTAAAGTGCCTGCAGATGACTTATCGAAATCAACATTTTTCGCGAGCTTTCCGCAGAATTATCGTAATTTGCGAGAATTTTAGATTTTCTTCTAATTTAAAGAAATCTCCAGGATGTGTGATAAGTTCTATCTTGAGTTGGAAGATATTTGTAGAACATCTGTAGTTTCTGCAGAAAATTTGTTTGAGTTTTCCTCCCACATTTGAACAGAATAATTGTTCTGCAGCACAGGCATCTGTTCTGCGACGTATGCGTCGCAAATTTAGTAGTATTCTGCTTTGGGCCGTACAGGCTTGTTAAGATTTGTAGTCGAATTCGAAAGTTATAGATCTGGGCCTGAAGTGAAGGATTGTTTAGCATAAAAGTTGTGGTTAACATTAACTAACTGATGTAACTAAAAAGTTATTGCATATTAATTATAATAAAATAAACATTAAGATAATACTTTCTTACGACGGTCACTGCACTTGTTTAGATTTTAAGTGCTGATATCTCCGTAAAGAAGGTTCATTTCATTCGACACATGCATCTTGTATGCAGAAATAAACTATTATAACTTCACTTGTAAATGCGGCGAAGATCTAATTAAAAATTAAATTTTTTATGAATGTAATTCGGATACTCACAGACTGATTCTTTTTCCCAGAAGCAAAAAATCGGAGGTGGACTAGGCGTCCTAGTCTCAGAGTCTGATACAGGACTCGGGATATGTTTCGATCGGATTTCGGTTAATCATTTTTTTTTTAACTTTGCAAAAGTATACAACCACTAGCGTAACTTCGCCACCTGAAGTGGGGGGGGGGGGGGGGGCAAACTTTTCCTTAAAGAGAAATTTATTTGATTTATATTCTGCCATCTAATTAAAATAATGCAAGAGACATTCTATTTCAGTTGCGCACCAGAAAATTCTTTTTAGGGGGAGGGGAGAGGTTGCATGTCGAAAAGGGAAGAAAATGTTTGATCTGATATTAAAGGGGGGTCCAGGGGTTTTCCCCCAGAAAAATTTTGAAACTAGTGGGTTTAAAAATGAAATTTCAGACTTTGTTCGCTGATGTTAGGTCAACAAAATATACAGGGATCTCAGCGAAACTTTCTAGAAATTGAAGCTTTAAAAACGCGATTGTAGGCCATATTTATCGACGTTAGGGTAAGGGATGGAGCCGATCGATTTTTTTTTTTGGTCGAAATCAATTCCTCCTTCCCCTGCAAATTTTCGAAATTGAAGTTTCAAAAACGCAATTTAGACAAACGTTGAAGATTTTACGGGAAGAAGGTCCTGAGGCTCTTCCCTGGTAAAATTTTCAAAATTAAGGTGCTAAAAACTAAAGCAATGTTTTATATTCAAAAGCTATTCCATTTAAATTTTTGTCAGTGTAGTTTAAGAAACCTAATAACTTATGATATTGGAGAAAGGCGGTATAGGGATCCTTGCCCGAATATTTTCTGAAATTCAAGTCTTAAAAACGCAATTGTAAAGTCATATTTTATAATATTGGGGGTAGTAATTTTTCGAAATTAAAGCTCTAAAAACGCAATTTAAAGCGATTTTCGATGTTCGGTAATTGAGGGCTTTCCCCTGGAAAATTTGCGAAATTGAAGACCTGAAAACGAAATTTCAGATGCTCCATAATGCTTCCGGTGTGCAGGGGTCGAAGTAGTCCTATATATCCTATATTTTCAAAAAAAGCATCAAAATTGTCCTATATTTCCTATATTTTTCAAAAATGTCCTATAGTTCATATATTTCCGTTTTTTACCCAATATATCTTTTGAAAGGAACAGTAAATAAATTTTCTAACATCGGATTTTTCGTTGAAAATATGTGCCCAAACGAATTTCAAATTAAAAAACTCAACTGACTAAATCCTACAACAGGCATCTACACTCATTCGCTACAGCAATGTGGACGTCACTCACTCTATAGTGGGTGGAGTTTCGAGAACTAAATTAGAATTTTGCGTTTGGTGGTGGGGGGGGGGGGCAACAGACATTTGTTTTGTTTTCCATCATGGTTTTCATTGGTATATTGATATATTTTGTGTTCAGTGCATTTTCTGATCAGAATCTTCTCTTCTTTTTTTTTTTTTTTTTTTTTTTGGGGGGGGGGGGGGGATCGTGAAATGTTAGTTCCTTATGATGTTAAAACGTAGTTTGTGGTAATAAGTGGAATTATAATGTCGAAATTGCATCGCTCAAAATTTCGTGTGGAGTGGTTGAATCACGAGGACATTAATTGTACAAATTTTGGTGCATGGTGCACTTAAGGAAAAGATGATTTTACCGCTTTTTGCCATTTTTGCAACTGTTCAGTGCCCATCAGCAATAGTGGAATTTCGCAATTGAGGCGGCATGCTAAAACATTTAAGCATAAAGAAATTTCTGAAAAACGTCAGAAGGATCCTTCTTAAGCTCTGTTTGCTCTTAATACAAGTGGTAAAGGGTTCAGTTTAGATATAAAATCAAAGAGCAGTGGAATTAGTACTTGGGTCATAAGTGGGATAGAAAAAATAAAAATTTATCTTTGTTCAAATTTTGTTTAGTTATTTAGGCTGTAAAGTACACTTTTTTTTTTTTTTTTCAAAAATATTTCTTTCAACTACAGGAAAGTCATTTCAGATGTAAGTTGTAATTTTGTTTGAAAATTTTTTTTAAAGGAAATCATTGATAAGAATAACTAAATAATATATGATATGTATTTCTTTATTCATAGCAAAATTATTCATATAATGTGTCCTATATTTTTTGGGGAAAATGTCCTATATGTGACAAGTTGGTCACTTCTACCCCTGGGTGTGTGTGTGGGAGGGGGATCTTCGGAGGAGCAGCATTTTTCTATTTTCAGACGAATTAGAAAAAAGAAGAAATAGGACGGGGGGGAGGGCAGTGGCGGATCCAGACGATCCTCTTGGGAGGGGCGAATGGCTAATAAACTATGGGGGAAAGAAGGGTATAACAAAACAAAATTTAGTTTAAAACTGATATATGTGTTTTTTTGTTGCTTTTATTTTATTTTATTTTTTAAATATTTGTGATTAAAGGAGTTCAATTGAATGATACTAGTGCTTTGAATACAAAGAATAAAAAGTTAAAACGCCAAAAAAAAAAGAAGGGGTTAGGGCGGCAGTGGCAGTATCAAGCTTTTTGCCTCGTCTCATAAAAATTGAAGATCCATCACTGGGCTCTCCACCGAAAATTTTAATCTAAAAACGCAGCTTTCGACCATCTTTGGTGATATATAGAGGAACAGAGATTTTGAGGCTCTTCAGCGGGAAATTTTTTGAAATTGAAGCTTCAACAATGTGATTGTTGGTCCTCTTTGATGATGTGAAGGGAAGAGATGGGATTCAGTTAAATTTCGATGTTGGGAGTTCCGAAATACGATTTCAGATCATCTTAAATAATGCTTGGAAAAGGGAGGTTCGAAGTTTCCCCAAAAAATTTTTTGGAAATGAAGTCTTAAAGTGCAATTGTGGGCCATCTATAGTGACATTAGGGGAAGGCATGGGTTTTAGAACTTTTCCCTAGAAATATTGTGACACTGAAGGGTCAAAAACGCAGCTTTTGACGATTTTGGGAGGTAGGAGTAGAAAGACTTGAGGACCCTTCTCCGAAACTTTTCCAAACCTGAAGTCCTAAAAACATTTGGCGTACATTCAGAGAGCCGTTAGCCCTATGCCCTCCAGCCTTGAGATTAGCTTGGCTTAGCAGTAAAGCAAAAACGCTACTGTTGGCCATCTTAGACAGAGTTAAAAGAATCAATGCAGTTCAAGAACTCGCCCTCCACTTTTCAGTATTAAAGTTTCCAAAGATACATTTTAGATTATCCAAAATAACAGTATGGGATAGGAGGTCTTCCCCGGAAAATTTCCAGAGTCGAAGTTCTAAAAACAAAACTTTTGGTCTTCTTTAATGACATTTGCCGAAAGCATGGGGTTCAGAAATCTCCCACGGAAATGTGTTGATATTGAAGTACCAGAATTTTATTTGTTATTTTAGATTATCCAAAATAACAGTATGGGATAGGAGGTCTTCCCCGGAAAATTTCCAGAGTCGAAGTTCTAAAAACAAAACTTTTGGTCTTCTTTAATGACATTTGCCGAAAGCATGGGGTTCAGAAATCTCCCACGGAAATGTGTTGATATTGAAGTACCAGAAGCGCAATTTTCGACGTTTTTTTGTGATGTTAGGGAGAGAAATTATATAGTCTTTCCCAGAAATTTTTTGAAACTGGAGTCTTAAAACATTATACAAGGGTCATTATACAAGAAACGTAGGTTTTTAAAGTTGGAATTCATGGAAAAATAAAAAAAAATTCAATTTTTTAAAAAGTTAATTTATAGTGTTCCTTTTAGGCACCTTTTTACTCTCACATAGTTAGTCACATTCCTTATTATTTATTTTGTAACTTTTTTTTTTTGTAGTTAAAATTTTGGATGTAAACGGAAGGTAACGGATAGAGTAAATATATATTTAAAATGTTATTTTAAAACTTTTTATTTAAATAAACATTGCACCTTGTATGAGGAACATGATTTAAACTGATTAAAATGTACACATCTTTCTTAAAATGGATTTTTAAAGAAAGTTGTATGCTCCATTTCCGATTGTATATCCTCCATTACATCTATACTGTAACGGAGGATACAGAAATGGAGGATACAAAATACATATGTTTTGATATGCACATTGTGTTGATTTAGGGTTAACGCAACATGTTATTTAGAATTTACTTTAAAAAAAATGATTCAATTTTAATTATAAAAACTTTTTTTTTGTACACAAACAATTCTTTCCTTTTTTAATCAAGAATGGAGGATACACAAAGTTAAGGACATATTTGACTTCAAAGAGAATAATGCTGAAATTCTTTCACCCTAAGTTCTTTAGCTTCACTATGAAGACCCCGAGTTAAAAAGGGCTAACTTGTTATTCTAAACCTCTGTAATGAGCTGCCAGTACTGCCGTCTATAAAAAAATTATATTATTTAATTAAATCCTGAACGGAGGATACAAAAAATACTGCGACAGTGTTCAAAAGATTATGAATGCTATATATGTTTTTTTTTATTTTATAACAGAATTCTTTTAACTTATTTAAAAAACATGAAATGAATCCAATTTCACTATTAAATCAGTTATATTTTTTTGTATTGAGTAAACAAATGAAAAAGTACATGGGAGAAGAAATGTGTTGGGACATGTAACGGAGGCATACCAAGTATCCCTCCGTTCAGTGAAAAAAACATTTAAAAAATTTTATAACATTATTAATGTGCATTGATAATTTTCAAAATTTGTTATACTTTTCTAAATCTCGTTAAAAAAAAAGTGTTTAAAAATAAATATTTTTGAATCTAACCACCCTGGACCAAAAAAGTGCGTTTTTTGTAGAATGACCCGCGATTGTATAATCCGACTTGGCTAATGTTAGGTTAAGGAATGGGTTCAAAGAATCCTCCCAGGCAGTTTTTTGAAATTAAAGCTCCCAAGAGCGGAAAGTTTTAGATGTTGTAACGATGACAAGAGGGAGAGAGGACTCTTCCTTGAGAAAATTTTGGAATTCAAGCCCTAAAATCTCAACTGGAGGTACTTTTTGTGATGTGAGAGTCCTCCCCCCCTCCCGAAATTTTTTAAATTTTCAAACCTTTTTGGGGCGGAAGTGATCGTTTCCCCTGTGGATCCGCCACTGGGGGAGGGGGGGGGGGCGATTAGCTGATCAATGAGTTGTAACTTTTGAATATTTTTAGTTCAAAGATTTATTTTTTAAAGAAATCAGGATTTCCCCTAACATAACTATTAATTTATAGAAATCACTTTGTTTTCTAAAGACGTATTCTTATCATCTCATCAATAATAAAGAATACTTTTGAAAAACATTCAACTCAGCATTCTGGAGGGGGTGGGACGAGACCCGTGGGCCCCCTTTCTGGTTGCGCCACTGTTCTGTTTCAATCCGTCTATTGGTTGTAAATTCATTCATGTGAGCGCCAGTTAAACTATTAAAAGTACGACATTTCCGCTTTTTCCCGAAAACACTCATTTTTTTGGGCATGTACTCCGAGTTTACTAACTAAATTTAGTAAACTAGGATTACAGAATTTTAGTAAACTAGGCTTATATATTGGGAGGGGGGGGGGACATCATCACTTTGGGATCAGGTATACGGGCCTCTTCTGGGCTTCTAATTGCGCCGCTGTGGCGCAGTTTAAAAACAGATAAAATATGGGTTGAAATTACTAATTTGTGGATAGGTGGTTGACTACAAGGATGCAACTTTTGCATATAATTCATTACACTTGCATAGGTAATATACAACTACATTTTATTATCATTTGAAAATTAGGTATAAATCATTTGAAAACAATTTTAAAAAAATATATTGTAACGGATTCGGTGCGACTTCCACTTTCTTGAAATGAAAACAAAGTTCTTGATAAAAACACAGGAAATTTATTTACACTATGTACAGGAAAGATCTTCAACAACTGCTAAATTATTCATCAGCAATTAAGCAATTATCACACAACACCGTAAACTCAACGTTTACACACGTATTTACTTCCAAATACGAAAACAACACAGCGAAATGCCTCGCTATAAACAGAGCAAAATACACACTCTCAGTTCGAAATCCTCAATCGAAACTCACTGTTTATCCATCGCTAACGGCATTTGACATAGGCCCTTAAAAACAGCAGAGATGAAATTCCTCCCTTGATCGGAATGAATCTGCAAAGGCGTTCCGTATCTCGAGATCCAATGTTGGACTAGAGTCTCTGCTACGGTGGTAGCTTCTTGATCTGGAAAGGGATATGCTTCCGGCCATTTGGTGAAGTAGTCGATGGAAACAAGAATGTATTTGTTCCCATCAGCAGTTCTTGGTAGAGGACCCAGGATGTCGATCCCAATTCGTTCGAAAGGAGCTCCAACGTTGTACAGATGTAGCTTCCCTCTGCTTCTCTTCTTCGGTCCTTTACGAGCAGAACAGGCGTCACAAGAATGGCACCACTTCTCCACGTCATCCTTCGCCTTGCTCCAGAAGAAGCGCTCCCGAACTTTATGGAGGGTTTTCAACACACCAAAATGTCCTCCAGTCGCACTACTATGTATTTCTTTCAGAACCTCTGAAATCCTTGATCGGGGAAGTAGTAACTGCCACCTAGATGTTTTGCCGTCGTCAGATTCCCATTTCCGGTGTAGCACGCCGTTCCGTAAATGGAGTGAGTTCCATAAAGCCCAGTATCTTTTTGTTGCAGGGCTGAAGATGGAAACGTCCTGCCAGCTAGGGCGTCGACTGTCACTTTCCATGAACTCCAAAATTGGTTTTATGTCGGGGTCTTCAAGTTGATCTTTTCGAACTTGGTCATCACTCCATGGATCAGGTTCTGATGATGTTGGAGTCACTGTCACCTGATAGGCGGTAGGGCTAGTCGTTCCATACTGTTTCTCGATTCGGGAACAATAGTGGCAGTTCTCAGGACAGGGTCTCCTTGATAAAGCGTCAGCATTACCGTGAGATAACCCTTTTCGATGCTTGATCTCCATGTCATATTCCTGGAGCCGCTGTATCCATCTGGCTATCTGGCCTTCCGGATTTCCGAAGTTCAAAAGCCAAGTTAATGAGGCATGATCTGTCCGAAGCAGAAATTTTCGGCCGTAGAGGTAATGATGGAAGTGTTCTACAGCTTTCACTATGGCCAGTAACTCCTTTCTGGTGACGCAGTAATTTCGCTCCGACTTTGATAAGCATTTGCTCCAGTAAGCAATGACATGTTCATTTCCGTCAATTTCTTGGGATAAAACAGCTCCGATGCCCTCGTGGCTCGCATCAGTGTCTAGGATGAAGGATTTTTCAGGCTGAGGATAGGCGAGGATAGGCGTTGATGTTAAAGCCTCCTTCAGTCGTAGAAATGCATCTTCGCATTCTTTGGACCATTCAAACTTTTGCTTGCTCTCCGTCAGCTTATGCAAAGGTCGTGCAATGTTGGAAAAACCCTTCACAAACTTCCTGTAGTACGTGCAGAGCCCCAGGAAACTTCGCAGCTGATGGATGTTTTCGGGACGACTCCAACTCTTGACCGCGGATACCTTTTCCGGATCGGTTTGTACACCCTCAGAAGAGATGATGTGACCAAGGTAGTTCACTTCCCGGCGGAACAAATTACATTTGGACGGGCTTAACTTCAGATTGGCTTCCTTAAGCTTTTGCAGCACCTTCCTAAGATTTGCCAGATGTTCTTCGAAACTGCGTCCCACGATGATGATATCGTCTAAATAGACCAGACAGGATTCGTAGGAAAGTCCTCTTAACACTGTCTCCATAAGACGCTCGAACGTAGCTGGTGCATTGCAGAGGCCGAAGGGCATCACTTTAAACTGCCACAAGCCTTGTCCAGTTGTAAACGCTGTCTTCTCTCGGTCGTCAGGGTGTATTTCAACCTGCCAGTAGCCGCTCTTCAAGTCCAGGGTCGAAAACCACTTGTGTCCAGAAAGAGTGTCCAAGGTGTCGTCTATCCGTGGAAGAGGGTAGCTGTCTTTCTTGGTGATTTCATTCAGCCGTCGGTAATCGACACAAAATCTGGTGGAGCCATCTTTCTTTCGGACCAAGACGATGGGAGAGGCCCAAGGACTGGTTGAAGGTTCGATTACATCCTTCTCCATCTCTTTCAAGAGGGTCTCAACCTCTTCCTTCTTGGCGAACGGTAGTCGTCTTGGATGCTGTTTAATAGGGGGGTGTTCTCCAGTGTAAATCCTATGCTGCGTAAAGTTCGTACGGCCAACATCCTCCGATGCTGATGAAAACAGATGCTTGAAGTCATCCACCAATTGTTCCGCAGCAGTTCTTTGATCTTTCGATAAGGGTGCACTCCCAATTAACTTCGATGTCAAGGCCTCGGAAGACACAGTCTCGGGGGAATTGATTCTTCTAATGATGCAGTTTACTGGAGTACAAGTTGCCAACACTTCACCTTTTCGGATATTCCTTGGCCTTTCACTCACGTTGGCGACTCTCACAGGAATTACATCCTTAGAAAGGTCCACAAGCGTAGATGCTACCAGCACTCCTTTTAGGCTATTGCTTAGGTTAGGGTATTCAATGAGTCCAAATCGAAAACTATTGCTTTCTTCAAGGGAGCCAGGTATTAATGATTCTGACCTTGAGGGAATCGATAAATCTGTTTGGGCTATTATTTGATGAGCGGATTTTACATCACTTTCTGCAGGGAAAACGGCTATGTCTTCTCTCATCGAGTGCAGCTCATTAGTCTTGAAGTCGAGAGTGAAGTCATATTTCTTCAAAAAGTCCAATCCGAGAATGAAGGGGTCCGTGATATTAGCGACGAATGCCGTATGATGGTAGGCGGCATTCCCAAACACTATTTCCAAGTCCACTTTACCGTCAATCTCGATCTTGTCACCTGTCACAGTCTGGAGACTTACGCGTGGCGATGTCCACAGCAGTTTCAATCCAAATTCACGAGCCACATCTGTCCTAATGATTGTCACATTGGCTCCAGTGTCGACAATCAGTCTGCAGGGGTTCCCATTTACATGTGCGTAAATGAAAAGTCCATCACTGCCACTACTAGAAGAGGAAATCTGCAGAGCTCTAGTGGTGGTGATTTCCTTCCCTCGCGTAGCTTGGCGAGCCGGACAACTCCTTCGCAGGTGTCCTTCACTACCGCATTTCCAGCACTTCTGCTCTTGTTTCTTTTGGGCTGTTATGCTGCTCAGATGTCTTGTCAAGTCACCGAGTTGTCTCTCAAGTTCAGAGAGGTGGGACGACCTGGAATCAGACTCATCAGCTTCCTGAGTCCGGATTAGATGGCGATCCACACGGGTTGCTTCTTGGGCGGCCTCGTATCTCATCGCATACACAACAGCAGAATTCAGGTCTTTGACATCCGCCATCCGTAGAGCTTTCTGGATTTTCGGATCTCGAACCCCGTCGATGTAGTAGTTGAGTGCCAGGTTGTCTCGAACATCCGCAGGACAGTCGCAAAAAGCAAGATGAGACAGTCTCTCGACGTCCGCCGCTAGCTCTTGCAGGGTTTCCCCGGTTTTCTGGAAACGGGACTTCAACTGGAGTCGGCTGAAATCTTTCTGGCACTTCTCACCGAAGCGAAGCTCCAACGCAGATGTGAGGGCGGCGAAATCCAGGCGCTGGCTGTCCGGAAGGGTCTGAAGAATGTCCGCTGCGTCACCTCTCAGGGATGCTGCAAGATGGCAGGCCTTGGTAGCAGAGTCCCATCCGTTCGCTTCCGCCACTATCATGAATTGAGTTTTGTAAACCTGCCACGAAGTTTTCCCATCAAATGTGGCAAGTTTAATGGACGGTCGAGCAACCGATGTGGGAGCGCCAAACTGTACAGAGCTGCTTTCCGCGATCGCCAATCTCCTTTCCATGTTTTTAATTTTCTCATCCACATGATTTTCAACTGTTGCGATACGGTTTTCTACTGTTTCAAATTTTTCATCAAAAGCATCAACTCGATGCTCTATCTCATTAAATTTGTTTTCCATCACAGTCTTTACCGAAGTAAGGTCGTTTTTAATTTCCTCTTGGTTAGAAGCTAAATCATTTTTCAGTACCATTAAATCACTTTTCAATTGTTCTTGATTAGCCGCAATGTCATTTTTTAATTGTTCTTGATTTGCAGTAAAACTTGCAGTCAAATCACTTTTTAATTGTTCTTGATTAGCCGCCATATCATTTTTTAATTGTTCTTAATTTGCAGTAAAACTTGCAGTCATATCACTTTTTAATTGTTCTTGATTAGCCGCCATACTTTCAGCCAAGTCACTTTTCGCAGCATTAATTGCTTCCAGAAGTTGTTTTAATTGGTTATCCATTGCGCGAGTAATCACCATAAACACAAAGTCTATAAATTCAAACAGTCTTTATGAAAAAATGTCCAAAGTCACACTTACTCCAAGAAAGTCTAGAAGAAGCCCCACGTTGGGCGCCAAATTGTAACGGATTCGGTGCGACTTCCACTTTCTTGAAATGAAAACACAGTTCTTGATAAAAACACAGGAAATTTATTTACACTATGTACAGGAAAGATCTTCAACAACTGCTAAATTATTCATCAGCAATTAAGCAATTATCACACAACACCGTAAACTCAACGTTTACACACGTATTTACTTCCAAATACGAAAACAACACAGCGAAATGCCTCGCTATAAACAGAGCAAAATACACACTCTCAGCTCGAAATCCTCAATCGAAACTCACTGTTTATCCATCGCTAACGGCTTAAATACACCGAAAAGAAATTTCTCAAATATTCCACACGCTTCTGTAAAGTAGTAGACCGTTATCAAATTTTATCAATGAACAAAAAGGAAATAGGGGTCGTATACTTTAGCCATATGAAAAAGGGGTTGTATATTCATTACGGGAAACTATTTACAGGTTACGTTCCTACAATAATTACTATTTACAGAATTTGTAACAATATTTTGCTTAAAAACTAGGGGGGCAAAATAATAACTCTGCCCATGACTTAAAAAAGTAGGGGAGGAGGCACTCGCCCTCCTAGTTTACGCATATGTGGATATCCAATGTTTTTGTAATAGGTACTCTTTTCTAACAAAACGCTGGTTTCTTCATTACAGTTTCCGTACAATACGAGGGCTAATTTTCGAGAACCCTCGTAAAACGAGATTTCACGCAAACACGAAACTAAAATTTTACATTTCTTGCACGACACAAAATCCTAAACACTGATTTAAACTAATTAACTATTCACAGCACATTTACAAAGATATATGTAAATAGAAAAATGACATGTAATGCTGCAAAAAAAAAAAAAAATCAAAAATTATTTAGTTTTTCTCATGGTTTCGTTAAGGTTTTCTTTTTTTTTTTAAGCAACCATTTTTCACTACTCAAATGCAATGAACCTTAAAACGATTACTAAGTATTGTCACAGATTAAGGGGGGAGTCGGACCCTCATGATCCCCCCCCCCCATCCTTTCTGTAAGCCCCCCAAAAAATTGAATTAAAAAAAATTACATTTTGTTTATTTTTTCGATCAAGTTTTTTATTTTTTCCAGCAAACATTCAAATACTGTAGCGGGCTTGGGGAGGGGGGGGGGAGAGTCATGATCCATTCCCCTTGTATCCGCCACTGGATCTGATAGAAAAAAAAATGGAGGCTATTAAAATTTAAGTTTGATTTGAATTTTAAAAACATTTAATTAAAGCCAAAAGCTTGTTTCTTTTAAACAAAAACCACGATTTTTCCAAACCTCGAAAAGAAGTTTTATACTGTTTGCAAATATAAATTTTTTTTTTCGGTTTAATAACGTCAACATAGAGCAATTAAAACAGGACAGAATAATTTTTCTAAAAAATTTTAATGAAGCTGAGTGCATATAATGGAATGATATATAGTAAACACTACAAAATGATGATATACTTAAGTAAAAACTACAAAATGAAGTACATAAATGAGTACACTTTACATAACACATTTTCTAAGTTAAAATCACCTTATTAAAACAAAATATGTGTACAAAATATAAAATACTATCAAATACATTAACTTCTTTGAATTTTTTGAAGCACGAAGAAATAGATACAAATTCAATAAAAACATGTTTGCCTCACTTATGTCTAAAGTTATGCATCTCAAAATGAATTTCGTAGCGTGGGGTTGATTTCGATAAGTATAGAAACGGATTGATTTTTTAACTGTTATACTACACCCTGTAGTACATTTTGACATTGAAATTGACTATGAAATCGACGGCTTTTTAAAATATCGGCTTGAAAGTAAGTATATTTTCAAGCATGAAAATTGAATGAAAATGGAAACCAATATTTTTTCGATCCAGGACCTCAAAGCAACGGTATAGCAAGCACACTATGAACCTCTATGATCTCTCTCTCTATATGTAATACAAAACTTGATACTTTCGATTAAAATCCGCTTATTTGAAGTAACTCAACCTTAAACATAGTATATCAGGGTGGCGACAGGAACTGTGAAAAAAAGTTCCCTGACTTTTCCCTGATTAAGTTCACCAAATTTCCCTGATTTACGTTACCAATGATAATGGTTTCCTTTCTTTGCACTACATGAAATCCATTGTATATTTGTATAAAATGCAGTATTTTAAACGTTTTAAGTTGTGTAAAGTTGTTGAACTAAAGATATATTTTTAAAAAATGCTACTTTTTAAATAAAATGGTTTTTAAAGAAAACATATCAAGTCAATTTTTTGGGAAAAACACCCCTACAAAATAGTTTATTAAATATTTCTACATGAAAAGATTATAGAAAATTTAAAAAAAGATACTCTTTACTTACAATTTTTAAACGTTTTAAGTTGTGTAAAGTTGTTGAACTAAAGGTATAATTTTAAAAAGATGCTTTTTTTTAATAAAAGGTTAAAAAAAAAACATATCAAGTAAATTCTTCTTGGAAAAACCCTACAAAACTGTATATTAAATTTTTCTATATGGAAAGTTATAAAAATTAAAAAAAAAAAAAAATACTTTACTTCCAGAAATCACTTAGCATAAGAATTTTAAGAAACTATTAAAATCACTCTTAAAAACATATGTGTATTTATGATAGAACTAAAAAGTAATTGAAATTATTTTGAACTAAATTTTCAAACAGTATAATAATTGTTGAAGTAATAGTGAAAGAATAGAAGTAATGTATTTATTCTTACATAGCTGACATATTTATGCAAAACAGATGAAACCTTTTGACATCCATTCATAGGGAGCTTTTCTCTAATCAAGAATATAGGTTTTAATGAATGAATACAGCATTTTAACAATAAAAAAATAAAGATATTTATTTAAGTACACAAGTTAACGCTATTTCAAATGATTTCAGTATGTAACGAAAAAAATCTTAGATTGCTTTTGTAACAAACAACTTTGAAATGTAAGAAGAAGAAGAAGAAGAAAAAAAAAAAAAAAACAGAAAAAAAAGCAATTAGTTAATTTCAAAATATATAAAAGAATACAGCTTGGTTATAAAATAAAAGAATTATTTAAGGCTAAAGAAAATAAAACTTTTATAATCTGCGGCGACAGCAAATAGTATAACGGCAAAAAAAAAAAAAAAAAGTTTATTTATTTTTTTTAATTGAAAGTTCAATTTTAACAATTAAATTAAACACGAAGAAGTAATAACTTTTAAGCTTTTATCAGTATTAATTCAAAAACCAAAGATTTCTTCTTGAAATCGTGATTACAGTACGCTAATCACTTCGAGACAATGGAATAAAGGCAAAGGAGCTAAGGCATTAATGAAGACTTCCTCTTTGCCTGTATGGTTGTTTATTTTACGTCACATTGAAAACGTGAAAGGAAATTTCAAGCTAGGTAAAATAAACAACCTAACAGACACAGAAGCAATCTTAGGAAGTTCATCCTGTGGTTAATAAGTAAGATTCAATACTTTGACGCTGAGGGAAAAAGATGCACAAATATGCGGCAGTGTATAATCGCACCTCATTAATTTTACTTTATTTTTGAACAGATAACTGGCGGAAAATACGTAGCGAATTAGGATACTTAATTTTGTAAAGCAAAAAAAAAAAAAATTCTTTATAAAATCAAATTTTCCCGATTTTTTGCTATTTTTTCGAAATTCCGTGATATTTCCCCGACTTTTCCCTGATTAATAAAGTTCCCTGACTTTTCCCTGATCTGTCGCCACCCTGTATATAAATTTAAAAATGTCTATAATTATGAGACACCTTATTTTCTGCTTCTCTAAATAAATGCAACACATGATGTTTTCTCTTAAAAAAATTCAACCCTAACTTGTGATTCACGTACTGTTTATTATCATACACATATGATATAATAATCCCCCCCCCCCATTCGTAAATTAATGAGAATTGTATTTTATGCTTGTGCATATATTTTTGGGACGGGGGGGGGGGGGGGAGGGGGTACATTTTACTTTTTTCAGTCACATTTTTAAAACATCTTTTTATTTAAGATCGTAAGTGATTTTATTTAAGCGTGATGACGCTTTTTCTAAAACAAATTAACCCTAACTTGTAATTCACGTAGTTTATTATCATAAACATATGATATAAAAAACATCCCCCCATTCCTTTTTTTTAATGAGAATGGTATTTTATGCTTGAGCATATATTTTTGGGACAAGGGGTACATTTCACTTTTTTCAGTCCATATCTAACTGATTTTTTCATTCCTTAATCTAACTATTAAAATCATGAAAATTTAAAACATGTTTTTATTTAAGATCGTAAGTGATTTTATCTAAGTTCGTAAATAATGCAATTTTATTTTCTTGGGAACCTCCTTTTTCGGCCGCAGCTGTCCAGTTCGGTTTTCTTCAAACATGTAGCATTTTGGAACTTAACTCCATTTATTTTTCTGTACACGGGACAATAGGAAAGAGTGTGTGCGTTATCTCCAGTTGCTCCACAATACTTACACACGTACTCTCTCAATATAGGACAACGAATTTTGCCTTCATTATCCTTCAATGAATGATTTAAGTAGAAATTCGGACGATCTCCATTCTGACGACAGAAATTACATTTCTTCACTTCAGTTGCCAGTTGCATTTCTCCTTTTGCAGCCATTTGCAGGCCACGTGGTCTTTGCTCAGCATGTCCATTCCATTCATTCTTGGGCCACGAATAAACATTTCCTGCCGGAGAAAAGGATATATTAAAGTATAGTTTTATTTTAAACTAGCCGCCTGCGGCGACCAGCTGGTCCGCCTTTTTGCGCCAGAGTTGCTGCCTTCGGCGGCTGCTTAGACAATTTAGCAACGGTATTAATCAATGGTTTTCTCTTTTTTCTCAATATTATCATTCGCCTTTTTACACCGATGTTGCCGCCTTCGGCGGCTGCTTAAACAAATTTCGTGGCGGTATCAATCAATCTATATCTATGTATATCATTAGTATTTTGAATAAAATATTTTCTAGATCTATCTCCAGTTCCGTCGTTTGGAATACTTTTAAAGGAGGGGGAGACACAAACGACGCACTCTTCATGCAAATTTTGTCGAAAAATAAACAAAAAGCACTTCCATTTTTATGTGAAAGCATTGTTTTTTCAAAGTCATGGTGTGTGTGGGGGGGGGGGGCACTGACACCCCGTTGAAATTCCTTAAATGACGGGCATGCCTCTTTCTTGCTGTCCATCTGCTATATCGAACTCTATATTTGTCTATCTATCAATCTATACGATCTGCGCATGTCTACCTCCTGACAGTACAATCTTTTTTTATTTATATAAGTATTAATTCGAAAACAAAAACATTTTTTGTCCACTCAACCTCTATCTATCTCTGTATCTACCTAACCTAACCGCCAATTCGTAACAGAAACGAAGATCATGCAAAAAATCGCGGGCTTTATTTGTTTAATCAAAGTAGCCCTCAAAAATAAAGGCACTATGTTCCCCGTAGTGTTCAAAAAGTAGCTCTTGCACAAAAAAAAAAAAAAAAAGGTGAAGAGAAGGCAAACGATTTCAGTTGGATCACGTGATGAGGTAAGCTCGGAATCAGCCGGCAAGCGAACAGCTCGCGTTGCGTTCTCCCATTAAAAAAATTGTTAAACAAAAAAAAAAAAAACTATTGCGTATTTTTCAAAACTTTTTCTTCTGAAGGGGGCGGAATGTTTTTACTATTACCGACTAAAATTTTAGAATTGGCGGTTCAATACTTGTCGCAGGATGGGTTTCGAAAAAACTAAACCCAGAAAAAAATGTAAAATAAAGGTTTTGTCAAAAATCTATAAAAAATACAAAAATTGCTCTATCTTCAAAATTTTTTCATTCATCATATTTAAAATTAAATTTCCTACACAATAGTACAAAAAATATCCGTCTGGCGCGATTGGTTCGGGATCTGTGAGGTCAAAAGTACTAAAAAGGGCTAAAAATAACATAAAACATAAAATAACTTTTTCTAATTAAAATATCAAAAATCGAAGCCTGAGGTGCACATTTTCAGCAAAAACTGCACCTGTGTACCAAATTTCATCTTTCTAGGCCTTACCGTTTTCCCAGGATGCGCGCCACAAACACACACACACACACACACACAAACATCTTGTTTTATTATATGTAAGACTAGTGGTACCCGCACGGCTTTGCCCGTTGTAGAAAATTGAAAGGTCATTTGGTTCGCCTGTATATTTACAAATAATGGGTATTCCTCGCCAATTTGCTATGTTCATTTGCTCACCCTTGTTATGGTAATTTGCTCGTCCACGTTACGGTAATTAACTCGCACACGTTATGCGTAATTTGCTCGTCCACGTTTTGATGAACATCCAGAAATCCAGAGACACAGATTTTCAGCTTTATAATAAGTAAAGAAGTTGAAATAACATTTTTTTTTCCTTTTTGGAAAAAGCAGCGATTCAATCTAGGGGAAAAAAAACTTCATTTACCCTTATGTGTTCAGTGAATCTCTCAAACAAGATTTAATACTTTTTTACCTTGGAGTTCCAAAATAGTTTGAAATTACTCTTGAATCATACTGACATTAGGTGCTTTGGTTACAACCAGAGCTTAATTTCTACCAAAATGAACGCAGGAGCCCCAAAGTCCCTACAACTTTTTTTTTAGTGTAAATTAACTTGAATTTCGCTTAAAATGTTAAAATTTGCATTAAAGGAAAAAAAAATACAGAAGCTCAGCTCCCATGCAGTTTAGGCCCTGGTTACAGCCTAATTTACTATAATATTAAAATCTGATCGCGTCCGTCTGTCTGTCTGAAGATCCATCTTCTCGAGAACCGCTGCGAATCGAGAGTCGAACGAGATACCGATCAATTTGAAATTTCCCAAAGAAAACAGTAGAACCAATCTCGTAATTGTACGACTTTAATTAGCGGAGATATTAATTAAAACGTTAATTAACATAACGTTATTCATGAATTTTTATTTCTTTCCTGTTGCCATTTTGCATATGGGTGAGCAGATAAAATTCTAAAAATCGTTTTAAAAGAAATTTTTTTGGCTGCTGTCCAAATCTTAAAACAACGTTTCCATCTAGAAGTTCATTTTAAATTAGTTTAAAATTAGTTGCTCTATTCGGACATAGCCTTCATTTTATCGTCTATCCTTTTTTTATTTTTTACATTCAACGTTCTCTATTCGGAACTCCAGCGCTCGAATACGCTACCTTGCGGTGATTTACAAAACTGCAAATGAAACTAAAACATTGCCACGTTGCGTTCCACGTGTGTCTGTTGACGTAAACACAGGCAGTTTGTTCTGAGTATTTATTAACGCAATCGATGTGTCTTAGTTTGCTTTCAGCTACAGAAATTAATTCGTCCCTTAGTAGTATTCTCGAGTTTCTCAAAATAATGTTAGTTTTCATTATTTCCTTAATAATTGGTGAAAGCGAAAATTCTGGAATAACAAACTTGGATAACGTTATACAAGGTAAAAAATTTTATTGTTTTGTATGAATTTGTAAGAATATGGGTTTTTTTTTAATGTTAAATTAATTAAACCTACCATATTTTACAGCAGCATTTAGTTGGAATGGACAGTATGCAAAATATTTTCTTGAATATATTATCGTAGAACAAAATGAATAACCGAGAAAGAATTTACTTTATTCCTTTTATTCTCAGCTGAAAGGTTTCGCCAAATTTGTTTAGGGTTATAGTTTTAGTATAGTGCGAGCAAAGTAGCCTTGGCGAGATTTCGCGTTTTTAGTTAAACCATTTTTAATTTTTATCATGAGTGGAATAAAATGGTAGTAAGATTACAGAATTCGATAAGTGAAAAGAAATAATGGTCAGTCAACTGAAAAGAAAACTACTACCATATATCCGTGAGAATATTGTTGATGATTTGCATAACATGACACAATTAAATCGTAACTCAGAAATTAGAAAAATCGAAACAGAAAATTTTTAAATTAACCGATTCGGGAATTCGAGAGAAATAACTCAGCTACAAATGGAAAACAATAAGCGCTAGCCAAGCAAGGCAAAAAAGTATCATCTTCTTTCGATAACAATTTGTAATGTCATATTGAATTTTCTAGCATTAATTGTTATTCTTGTCAGGCAACAATTATTATTTAGTTTTATCAAGAATTGATAAATATCGAATTCAACATCGTGGAAATAGCTGCTTAGAACTACGAACTACGTAGTTTGCATTAATCTTTGGCGTTTATAATGCTTCTTGAATTCTCATTTCTTTCTACGTGGGCCAGAATATCCACAAGACTTTGAAAATTAATTTAAAAAGAATAAAGCGAAAAAATCATACGTACGAACAAAAATCACAACACTTTTAGCATTTTCTTCGTTACCATGTGCGTTTGTTTTAGTTTTTAAGTCAGCCATTAGACAGTGACTTCAGTGCCCCCCTATAGTTCGTTGGAGTTGCGAATTCGCAACTACAGAGCTCGAATACGCTACCATGCGGTGATGAACAATACTAAAGAAAAAGGTAAAACATTCCATTCCACGTGTTTTCTTTCATGTAAATTACAGGCTTCAGACAGTTAATGGTGTAATGTAATTTTAGAAGAATAGAAAAGAAAGCTTCCCGCAAACACGATGAAAAATTAATGTCATTCACTAAGCGTCAAAGCAAGTTATAAGTTACAGCATTTGTTTGTTTTACCTTTTTCATCCGCCATTAGACTGGCTGCAGCGCCCCCTATAGTTTATTGGAGTTGCGAATATAGAAGCAAGTATTGGATTCGTGCAAATTTACGAATTTCGAAGGATTTGAACGTTTTAAGGTGTACTGAGTCCATTTACGCTGAGTCCAGTCGTACAAGTTATCATTTACAGGGTTCAATCATTAGTCAGGCAGAAAATATTATGGATCTGGGTATCTTAATAAATCAGGACTACAAGTTTAGTCAACAGTGCAGTTTTAACATTGCAGCTCTCGTTTATTATTTTTATGAATGACTAAATTGACTAATATGAATGACTTTAATGAATATATTTCTGGAAGCATGAATTGTTTTGCTGATGATGTAAAAGTTATGGGGATTGTCGAAAATAAAGAACAAGTAAAACAGCTTCAAGAGGATAAAGATCATATTACAAAGTGGACGGATAAGTGGGGTATGGCAGTTAATGTAGGGAAACGTCAAGTGCTGCACTTAGGTAATGGAAATAAGCGTACGAGTTATCATTTACAGGGTTCAATCATTATTCAGGCAGAAAATGTTATTGATCTGGGTATCTTAATTAATCAGGACTTAAAGTTTAGTCAACAGTGCAGCACTGCAAGTAACAAAGCCAACAGAATGTTTGGGTTTATCAATAAATCTATTTCAAACAAATCTAAGAAGATTCTTCTGCTTTTATGTATTAGTTTAGTAAGACCCCATTTCTGGAGTATGCTGTGCAGTTTTGGTCGCCTTATCTGAGGAAAGATATTTGTGTATTGAAAAGGGTTCAAAGAAGGGTAACTAGACTAGTAAGGGGACTTTCAGATTTAGATTATGATACCAGACTTACAATATGTACAGCCTGGAGCAAAGGAGAATCAGAGGGGACATGATTCGGTTGTTTAAATTTATCAAAATGAATGATGTTAATGCATTAAATTTTTGCACCGAAAGCAGGACAAGGGGTCATTGTTTTAAGCTATTCAAATCTCAGGCTAAAATAGAAATAAGGAAAAACTACTACTTTAGTAGGCAGGGCCGTTCGAAGAGCTGACGGCGCCCGGGGCGAAAGTTTCCTGGCGCCCCCCCCCCCCACTATACATACAAAAAAAATCAAGTTAGTTATAACATCAATGCATAATACATACTCTTTCTTTTTTTATATATTAATGACTTTTTGCACCAACTTGTATCAACTTAATACCAGATTTCATACATGTTATAAAAAAAGATATTTTTTTGCATCAAATATTTGTAAGTTTTAATGATAAGCCCACAAATACTCAACAACATCGAAAATCGCACAGAATGGCGTTTTTGGAGGTCTAAATTTGAAAAATCACTGGCCCTAACATTACAAAATATGGACTTACAAATTGCATTTTAAAACTTGAGTTTCAGAAAATATTCGTGCAAGGGTCCCAATGCCGTCTTTCTTTAATATCAGAAGCAATGGGTTTTTTTAACGACACTTACAAAAAAATTTAAGTTGAATAGCCCCTGAACATTCCTCAAATTTTTTAACCGACTTCAAAAAGGAGGCGGTTATCAGTTCATATCGTATGTATGTTTTTTTTTTGTTTGTCCACTTATAGCGTCTCACCTAGTGAACCGATTTTGATGATTCTTTTTTTAATGGATAGGGGATGGCTCAACTTAGGTCCCATTACTTTGTTTGACCATATTTGTTCTTTAAAAAAAAGTTATGGGCCAAAAACAGTACATTTTATGCAATTTCCCTATTAAATGATATTGTAGCGAAGTTCGCACTTTTCATCCGTGGATAACGGTGGCTCAGTGGTAGAATTCTCGCCTCCCACACGAGCGACCCGGGTTCAAATCCCGACTAGGACAAAGTGAATTTTACTAAAATTTCGTTTCTACTGTTTCCCGTATTTTCTCGAATGTTCTATTAATTTCTGTATCTTTCCAAGTCTGGAAAGTTCCAGCACTTTCTCAAGTTGTATATAAGGAGAAGTAACGTTCATTCGTGGTTCTGAATAAAGATCTCGAGTTGAGACTAACGAGTATTCGCTTCATTTGGCTTTCACATTGTCTTCGCTATCTTCATCTATGCGACAGTATGAAACTCATTGTTATAAAAGTTTGGTGCCATATAATAGTAATTGTAATGATAATTTTGAATAAAGGCTTTTCTAAAGCAATACAGTGATAGCCGAACTTCTTACTAGGTATCTTCTTACTTTTACTGAAATATCTACATTTACACTAAAAAGAATGAAATAAAAAAATTTTGAAAAAAAAATAGAACCGACTTCAAAATTGCTCTAAAAAGTGAAAAATAATTTTATTCTTTAAACACCATCGATAATGCTTTTAAACATAATTTTTGAAGTTGGCGCAAAAACGATAGATAAAATCACTCACAGCCATAACTCAAATCTTCTTAATATATAAAAATGGAGTTTGGTAAATTTGTTCCCTAAGATCTCAGAAACTACCCGGCAGATTTGGCTGAAACTTTCACCGTTTGTTCAGTTTGGTACTGGGAAGGTTTATAGACCAGTTCGAAAAAAATCCGATTGATAGTTCCCTTTGTATTCCAATTTTAGTCCCAATTTTCGCATAAATGCCCCAATATGGGGGTGGAAAAAAACGTGCACATATTAACATTATATGTCCATCGAAAGCGCCAATTTTTCTGCTGAAGATAGCATCTGTTCGAAGTTTCTAAGTTGTATAAAAAACGAGTTATGAGCTTTTTTGTTCCCTGTTCGAAGGCTTTCATCAACCCAAGTCATTATTTAGTGTGTCATCTCAACTCCCAAGCATTGTTGTATTGTTGAATATTTTTGCGTTTCGTCTGACTTTTTGAGGCTTTTCTCAAGTCAAATCTTAAAGTAACGTTTTTCCACATGATTGGCTAAAAATAAATGGATTTGGCGGATCATTTTACTTTTAAACGGAACTTATGTAGCTTATGGTTTATTATTATTATTTATGCTGATTCGACACTTGCTCACTATATCCAACCAACCAGCAGAAATATCGTCAGAATTTTTTCAGAAAGATTTCAGTAGCTGATGCATTTGGCAGTTTTTTCCACTGTCGCAGTTTTTGAGCCCAAAGACTACGTAATAATGTTTCTCAGCTTTCACCATATAAACAAAATATCGCCAATCAAAGATACTTAAAAAAAAAAAAAAAAAATACTGTGTAAAATAATTCAACAACTAAATTAGGCAAATCCATAAACCGCACAAAAACTTCCATTAATTTTTCTTTTTGCACGATTTCAAACAATCGCCAAATTTTACTTCTTATTTTTGAAACATTTCGGATGAAACCGTTTAGCGCCATTTTTTTTTTTTTTTTTTTGACAAAAAGTATCTCAGCATCTGGCAAAAATATTTCTATAATAAAAATTAGTAAGGAGGGGGAGTATTAACGAAAGTGTCCCAAAATGATTCTCGCAAATTTTGTAAGATTTTAAACCACATCAAGTGCTCACAAAAATTGAAATTTCCCAAAATAACTAAAGCAAGTGTAAGGGGAACACGGGAGGCTACATTTTTTAAAACAGTTCGTATATCAATAGCCATACAGAGAAGGTTTTAGATTTTAAAAAAAAGTACTGACAGATAAATCTTTTTAAACATGTAAAGTTTAACTTCATATTTCGGAAATTCTTCAAATTTGTATATGCTTATATGTCGTGCTTTCGTTTCTAATAGAATACTATTTTGTTCTTTATACTTATTGCTATTTTAGTTTAATGTGTAAGGAAGAAGCTCGATTTTTAATCACTTCAAAAAGGTTTGTTTTAAATTCTTTCGCTTAAAACAGAAAACAAGGGCAAGTAACGATTGTTTCTCATAATTATTACTGACCCAGGCAACGCCGGGTATTTTTTCTAGTACAACTATAAATTTAACCAGGACCAGTTTCTTCACTATCACACACATTATGCATTGATGACAGCATATTTGAATAGCGATATAAATGTTTCGTTCGTAACTTTGGATACTTTTCTAAAAAAAAAAATGAACGAAGCATGGTTACACTGGATTTTACGTTTTGTTTTTGCGCCAACTTCAAAAATTATGTTTAAAAGCATTATCGATGGTGTTTAAAGAATAAAATTATTTTTCACTTTTTAGAGCAATTTTGAAGTCGGTTCTATTTTTTTTTTCAAAATTTTTTTATTAAACCATAATTTTGAACAATTTTCCTGGGAAATGCTCCAGATCCTCCTATCCATAAAATCTTCAAAGTTTGTCTAAAGTTGCGTTTTTGAAACTTCAATTTCGAAAACTTGCCGGGGGAGAAGGAATTGATTTCAATCCATTTAAAAAAAATAATCGATCAGAAACGGTTTCTGAGTTCCCTCCTTTACCGTAACGTGAATAAAAATGACCTATAATCGGGTTTTTAAGGCTAAAATTGCGTTTTTAAAACTAAAACTTACAAAATTTTGCCCTTAATTTTATACAATTGGAGTGTTTTTATACGATGACGGGAGCTGAAAGGCGCCCCTCGTGAAAATCGTTTTTGTGTGAATGTCGTCGTGTTCTGTCGAAACGAAAGGCGCTTTGCGGCGCACCCTCATTTCGTGGCGCCGGGGCGATTGCCCCGCTAGCCTTGGGACGCCCCTGTAGTAGGGTTGTGGGCACTTGGAACAGCTTACCGGAACAAGTGGTAATGGAGCAAGGGGGTGCATAGCTTTAAGAGGGCCATTGATCTTCATTGACTTGAACCAGCCTAGATGGGTCAAGAGCATGTTGCTCGTCGTCACATTTGTGTTTGTATTTCGTACCATTTTTGGAAAATGTCTCTGTGTGTGTGTATGTATGTGTCACGTATGTGTGTGACCAGGTTTTTGTGGCCGCTCTACAGAAAAAACTACGGCATGAAATCGAACGAAATTTGGTACACATATGTGCCCCTATGTGAACTTGTGCTCATTGGATTTTGGCGCAAGTTCCTCCAAGGTGGGTGGAGCAATGGGACGTTTCTTGAGTTATGCGTGCCTTCTATTAGATAAGTAACTGATGGAAGTCTATTAGATAAGTAACAGGTGGAATCAAACAAACTTTGGTTCATATGTTGCCCCCAACAGGAACAGGTGCTGATTCAATTTTGGTGTCAATAGCTCAATCGGGGGTTAAGCTATAGAACGTTTTTTGTCGTCAATCGTGACTGCTGTTTCTCAAGAAATAATGAACGGAATCAAACAAAAATTTATCGACAAGTAGCCCTTAGAGGGTATAACAGCAGTGGCGTAGCTACACTTTCTGCCGCCCGGGGTGGTTCCTCAATTTGCCGCCTTTTTGATGAGAAATAGTTAAAACATTAAAGAGTCAAATGTATTTTAATAAAGAAGAAAAGAAACTTATTTTATTTCCTTCTTATTTTTCTTGCAGAGGAGAAAGACAAAAAAAAAAAAAGAAAGAAAGAAAAAAAATCCTAGCCCCACCGAAAAATTCCAAAATGTAAGTCAAAATTGAGCATTTCGGGCAGTTTTTAGTAACATATATAGAAAAGAGGCTTGGAGCTCCCGCCATTTTTTTAAAATTAAAATTAAGTTTTATGTTTTATTTGGTAACGTTAGAAGGTCGGAACATTTCAAGGAATTTTTCCGAAATTGAAGTGTTAAAAAGGCAATTTTAAGCTATCTTTGGATACGTGAAGATATTGGGGAAGGTTCAAGGCGCTCTGTTCAGAAAGTTTTTCAACTAAACTGAAAAACACGTAAATGTAGGGTGTATCTGGTGGTGTAAGGGCCTCCCCTAACTCCACAAAGACCATCTGGAATTTTTTTGGTATTGAAGTTTTAAAAACTCAATATTAGGCTAAAAGATGAGATGTGAAGGGCTGGGTGGGCGTTATCCGCTGGAAATGTTTCCAGACTCGAGGCCTGAAACTACACCTTTGGGCAGTTTGGTGACGTTAAAGGACAGAAAGTTTCAGTTGCTCTTCTCGAAAAATGTGACATTTATTGAACGTTAACAACGCAATTTTAAGCGGTTTTTGGTGAGTCAAAATTCTCCGCGCTAAAAACACATTTTAAAGCTATCTTTGGCAACTTTAGACAGCGAAAAAGTCGGTGGGGTTGAAAATGGAGCCCCCCCCCCCCCGAAAAAACCCGCTGTTTTAGCTATGGTTGCGTCCGACGAGCTCGACTGAGAGCGACCGGTTAGTTAATCACGCGACAGCTAATGATCACGTGCTCCAATCAACCAATCAACTGCTTAGAATGTTAACCGCCGTGGTAACCGGTTGATCATAGAACGATTTGGTTAGTAACCAGTTACTTACCGGTCGACCGGTGAGTTTCGTCGAACGCAACCTATGTTTAGCTGTTAAGGGAGAAAAAGATAGTAAGTGGCTCTTCTCCAGAAAAGTTTCAACTTAAATGCCCGGATTCGTAACTTAATGTGTTAGAATGATCTAAATTGGCATGTACAGTACAATAATGTTCTTTTCGTAAAATATCGCGTTTTTACATTTTATAAGCGTCATCGCAGCAACTTTTATTATTATTTTTGTTTCCTTATCTGATTTTTGCTTTTTATACAATTCTCATATTTTACGTTTTCTCATATTTTATGCTTTTTTTATTTGAATTGACATTTTCCCATATTTTATGTTTGATACACTGTTAAAAATTCAGGAACATTTTCTGGTAATTGTTACTGTAAAATGGCGGACTTAACGCATCGCTGATTTTTACGGTAATTTATACCGGAAAAATAAGCGATCCCAGCTCCAATTGGTTGCTGTGGCCTACCGCAAAAACCGTAAAATTTTACAGTAACATTTGATTTTTACGGTACTAGTTACTGGCAACATGGATGCCAGTAACAATTACCGTAAATTTTCCGGAAAATTTTTAACAGTGTACAGGCCGCTGAGAAACGTGAAATCAGGGTTGCTCTATAGTTCAAATTCATTTCTGGGTTTAGCGAAAAATATAAATTAAATCAGTTGTATGCCACACGCAAGGTTTATTTATTGCAATTGATACCCTCGAACAATATTTTCTGGCAATGTTGACAAACTGAGAACAGTTTTATACTACTGTCTGACCACGGATTGTATGGAAAGACAATCCTTTTTACAGCCAGAAATGGACAAATTTATTAATTTTTAGCGATGTCAGCTTTTCAGAAGCAGAGTCTACGCGCATTAAATTTTTACTTTTTCCCCTCATTCAGATAGATTCGTCTTATCTGAACGTTTGAAAATACCATACAATCCGTGGTTGGACAATAGAATGATTTCGAAAAGGAAATCAGAAATTTCAAACGTTTGATGATTTTCTAATTTCATTGTTTTATCAACAGAATGGTTATTTAACTTTTTATATACTGTATGAGTTTTAAAAATTTCTTTCTCATATGATGTATCTTCTTTAAAGCCATACTTAACGGGTCCGAAAATTGTTATTTTCAGGTTACTACTGCATTGCATGTAGAAGCATGGGCGGATTTATGGGGGGGGGGCGAGGGGGGGTCAATGCACCCCCAGTCTTGGGAGGACTTTATACATAGTAACTAGGACTCGACCGATGCATCGGCCAGGCCGATGCATCGGCGCCGATGGTTCAACAATTTAGCCATCGGCATCGGCATCGGCGGCCGATGCTAACTTCCAGGAAACATCGGCCCATCGGCCTTAAAAAACATCGAAAAGCCGATGGAATTGGCCGATGTTTTTGAAAAAAAAAAAGAGGACCTTTGTTGTTTTACTTTTTAATACAAAGTAAAGGGAGTTACTGTTTTCATATAAAACTGTTTACTTAAATTTCAGTATGAATTTCTATTTTAGTCACCCCTGAAAAGAGTTTTTTATACAGCATTCAGGTACCAAATAAGTTTGTTGCGTTGTTTCTTGCGGTTGGATCAGACGTGGCTCCAAGGGAGGGGCAGGGGGGGCAATTGCCCCCTCGTCGGAAGCGTCTTGCCCCCCCGTCGGGGAAAATTTAGTATTTCGTCGGGGAATCTGTTTGCTTTGGCGTTTATCGTAAATGATAAAATTTTCTCATATATGAACTAGAAAAAAAAAAAAAGTAGAAAAAAGTAGAAGTATCTTATATATATATATATATAAAAGGAAACAAAAATCAATCCCCTTTGAGGCAAGTTTAGCCCGAGCCCGAGTCCGTATAACGTCGTCCAGATGGTGACAAAATGTAGCTATTACTTCGGGGGAAATGGTGTGTTTTGATCCTTGAAATTTCTGTTTGTCGATGCAGGGTGTCGATGAGCTGGTTTTGACCTCAGGGTGTCCACTTAGACTAAAAGAGTACCATCCCCGTCCCTGCAGAATGCAGTGGTGATTACCGGTCAGACCTAAGGCGTCGTCATCGGGTTACAAGAGAAATACGTACTGAATGACAATAGCCAGGACGAGACGAGAGGGGATGGGGTGGGGGGTTGTCATCAGGGGAGAAAAAACATGCTTCGGAGATTTTTGCTTTCCTATTACATTCTAAACAGCTCTTCATCAGCTGGTCAAGTGTGCAGACGCAGATCGCACTTATTGATGCGTTTTAAAGTACTTTATTTTCACTCAGAAGTTACAAGTAAGTTATTACTATAGTTATTTACAACTTTTCTGATTATTGTTGATTATTCTGCAACAAAACATATCGATGAGTAAACGATTTTTTTACCTCATACAAGGAAGTGTACTAAAGTAGATTTAATGTTTTAATTTTTTAGTGCAATGATGTCTTGTCTTCAAATGCTCTAAATGCAGGAAAAAAATTCTTTGGACTAATATAATAAAAGCAAATAGATGTTTAACATCTTAAATACATTTTTCTCAAAAACTTATATTGATCTTGTTTGTAGGCTGCATAATAGTTTTGTTGGGAATGGAGAATGATTTACTAAACATTCAGGCTTGGCACAACTAAACAATCGTTAGATTATTAAACGTCGGTTTGATAATGCATCGGGTTTGGGTTCTTTTTGAGAAAAATGTTTGGGGGAGGGGGAGGGGCGAACCTTTTGGAAAAGGCAAAATTAAATAAATAAATAAATCATGTGTTAAAAGCAATTGAAAACATACATTTTGCTTCCATTTTTTTTTTCAGATGTTATCATGTAGTCGAAACTCATGTTTCTAACTTAAAGTAAAAGCTGCGCTTAGCCCAGACCGCTGTAATCATTTGATCGGACCAAGTCCAATTCAAAAGTCAACATTGCTCCTTCGAGATCGATCAAACCAACTTACAGACTGATACCAGACTCAATCTTGTTTAATTTTTTTTTTTTTGCAAGCTATATTCTTTTTTTTTAATATGCTTTTTTTCAAGTACTAAAATAGTGTAAAAAAGCAGTGCTGCGCAGTCGGAGTCGGACAGATTTTGGAGACAAGGAGTCTGAGTCGGCATTTGTAGGTTAAAAATTCCAAGAGTCGGAGTCATTTTCCCTCAATGCCTGTAACACTGCCAGTGATTGCGGGGTCGGAGTGAGAGTTGGAGTCGAACTGATTTTAAGGTAAAGGAGTCGGAGTTGAATTGTTTGTCGGTGAGTTAGAGGGGTGATTAAAAACTAATTGTATCGAAAGCCAATGTGAGCACGAAGCAATGCGGTGTCTTTTCGTTTCCCGCGCTGTTTCTCTCTGTCGACTGCTGTCATTGGTTTTTCGAATCAAAAACAATTTTTACTGTGTGTTATCTTAATTTTTGAAAGAGTTTATAACTTAAAAAAAGTTTTGTTTGCCTATTTCTGTCCTGATATTTTTGTAGTTGCAACTACATCTTATAAAATTCTACATTTTGAAGCCTTATACCTATTTTTCAAAATTTCCTCCGGGGAAGAAATCCCCGGGCCCCCTACAATTGGGAATATTTTGTACTCCACTTAAAGGGGAGTCATGTGTGACTTTCTTGATAACATTTCCCCTCTTAAGGTCAATCCAACACAGGACATCAGGGAAAACACATTAAAACACGATCATCAAAAATTAAAGTATTGCTGTATGTATCAGATGAAAGAGACCGACATAGTCAAGGAGAAAAAAAAATTATTAAAAAAAAGTGCCTCTCTTACACCACCGAGAGAAACGTTGTTAAAACTGCAAAAGGGGCCCCACACCTAAAATGGCTTAGGACCCCGTTAAGTCTAAATCCGGCCCTGAGTTGGATTCGGCCATTTTCCCTCCGACTCCGTAGATCTGCAAAAATGATCTATGTAGATAAATTTTGGGGTAAGACTTTGAATTTACATTTTCCCCCTTTAGTCTGGAAAGAGAATTAAAACTTGAAATTTGAAATTATGACCTATTTCAACTGGCATGTTCAATAAAAAGTTTGAAACTAATGGTTATGCATTTTCGAATTATGAATGCTTCAAAAAATTTGAAAAAAGTTAGGTATATAGTCAATTTAAAAAAAAAAAGAGAAAAACCTTAAAAACCTTACACAAAAGAAACTGGTGCAATTAATGTTAATCACTTTGATACTTAATAAGTTTGTTTATGACGTAATATCGTCGGCACTATGCTGAACTACCGAATGTGAAAATTGGCTCTTTACAGGAGAGCCGAAACAATATTTTTGTCCACCAGACGCTTCAGTTATTTTCAATTTTTTGATTTTTATAAATAACATTAAGTGTAAATCTTATTGTTTGAAGTACAGTAAACTCTCGATTATCCACGAGTGGATTATCTGCGAAAGTCTCGGAAAAAGAAAAAAAAAATAGTTGAAAAATTTTGTTCTTCAAAAACGCGGATCTGAAATCAATTCGTTCCAGATTTTTTTTCCCTTTCTCACGACAAGTGCTCCTTCTCAAAAAACGTGAAAGTCGGTATGCATTGTCATCAACTTCTCTTTGACACGTGCCTCAAGGGAAAGCGTTCAGCTGATTTCGGTAAAACACATGTGTTTACTGAAGACCCCTAGTTTAAAAGAGCGTAAGTAAGACATTATCTTTATCATCTGTTCCGATTGAGAAAGGTTCGGAAAACGCCTACAGGTCTTCTGGGAATTCTCTGATGGGGTCTTTTTTGTTGTGGTCACACACTGTTTTCACTTCTGGGCTGTTGAATGTTTTAGGTTGACGGAAAGTTCCTGATTTAAATTTTAGTTTATTTTAGTTCTGTAGAACTTGAAATACACATATTTTTTAATGCCGCATCTCTTTTAAACGTTTCACGTTTTATTTACAATACAATCATTCTCAAGCAAAAGATAATTTCTGTCTTCTTTACCTTTGGTTTTAAACCTTTTTCGGATTGTCCACGATTTTCGTTATCCGCGGTACCTGAGCCACTCAATTCCGCGGATAATCGGGAGTATACAGTAGTAATAGCCCTTTTTGAGTACTACGGCAAACCATTGAATTTGAAAAACGAGATTCGCGATTTTTCACCTTCGTTTGTTACCGAGTTTAGCATAGTGCCGATCATATTATCAAGTTTCGTTTTTTTTTTTTTTTTTTTGGATTACACAAAACACACACATTACTTTCGTTTAGTACATTCAAAAACTTAGAACCCAACGGGTGAGGAGTTGAAGTCGGACTGATTTTGAGGTAAAGAAGTCGGAGTCAGGAGTCGAAGGTTTAAAAATTCAACAGTCGGAGTCGATCATTTTCCCTTAAAATCCCCTGCCAGTTCTTGTGGAATCAGAGTCGAAGGCTCTAAAATTCCCGAAGTCGGAGTCTGTCATTTTTCTTGCTTCGAACTGCTGGTGTGACTATTCATTTCAATAATTTAAATCTCGCTCACTACATTTTAACTTTTATTTTCTATTTCAAACAAACATGCTTCGGCGGCCCACACATTTTCCTCCAAATAGCTGTGATTTGTGCGATGATATTTGTAAAAATCTAGGAATGAAATATGTGTGCAGCCCCTATGAAACCATCATGATTATTTATCTGATTAGCCCGGTTGCCCGTCAGCTCCATCCACCACCAGCTAGGCCTAATCGATGTAGACCTTTTATTACCATACAAATTAATTAACCCGGGAAAACGCGCGCTATAACTACATACGTTAGAACGCGCGGTGGGTCTCCCAGACCCGGTTACCTGTTTTTGTAAAATAATACTAACAAAAACATTTTAAACCACAATTGATGCAATTTTAATGAGAAAATGATCACTGTATGAACGTAATAAAAATAAATATTTACAGAAAATACTTACAGTTTATTCACATTCCTTGCAAATATAAATCGTGTGCTCGCTGCAGATATTTTTATTACACCTGGTACAGCAAATTGCAGATTTTCTGTCCTTTTTGCTTGGGCAAATGTGGCATCTTTTGGCTACATTTTTGTAGTTTTTTTGGTGGCTCACTATCCTGACTGGGAGAACAGTGCTCGATGAGCTGTTGCCTCAGTTTTCGAGGAAGTGATAGTTGCGTGCTTCTCTCTTGAATTTGTTCTTTTATCAGCTCCAAAGCAAGTTCTTTCAAAAAATGTCGTCGACTTTTGACTGCTATTTGGCTTTTGGCTGATAATAAGAGCACACGAGCATTTATAGCCGCTGTGTTTAGAACAGAAAAAAAACACCACCATTGGCCATCTTTTACTAATTCGTGCAGTAGAAAAGTTTGCAGACATTTCATCTACGACATCAACAGCTCCCTTCGTAAGATTGTAAAAGGTTATGATGTCAGGCTTTTTTGCATCTCCAGTTGATGGATCTATTGAATCATCATAGTGCATTGTTGAGATGACATTTACACATTTATTCTTTTTGGGAACATACGAAACTAATTTCATGTGTTTCTGGAAGCCGAACAAAGAGGAATGTACTTCTATATTTTTTCCTGTGATAAACTCCTTGGGTAATTCTCGTTTATTTTTTCTAATTGTTCCCACAAGCGTAATTTTTTTCTTTAGTAGGTCCTTGGCCAAATTATAGCTTGTGTACCAGTTATCAACGGTTAGGTTTCTTCCAGAATTTGCGAGTTTTTCTGTTAGTCTCTTTACGATTTCATCACCAGAATTATTTGTCTTATACGGGCCATCAGGTTGTTTACCCGCATAAATTTCTAAATTCCAAGTATAAAAGGTTCTGGAATCTACAAGAGCAAATACTTTTATGCCATATTTGGCAGGTTTGTTGGGGATGTATTGACGAAAACTGCATCGTCCTCTGAAAGCTTCAAGTTTTTCATCAATTGTTATGTATTCACCCACAGTATAGCAATTTTGGCAGTTGCTTACAAAACTTTCAAACATACCTCTTATTGGTGCGAGTTTGTCTGTCTGTCTTCTCTCGGCACGGTCTGTAATATCATCAAAACGTAAGCATCGTAATAGGAACAAAAAACGCTTCTGAGACATGGTTCGATGGAAAATGTTCAGGCTTGTTCCATCCGTAGCCCAGAGATCTTTGACATTCACATGCGAGGATTTGTGAAGGCCTCCAAAGTACAAAAGACCAATCAGTGCTTTAATTTCTATTATTGAAGTTTCTTTGGCATCACGATCTCTGTCAAAATTTTGTGCTATAGTCTCTAAATTTATTTGTGCAAGCTACGATATTCAATAGGATACTATCATCAATCAGCAGCTGCCAGGAATCTAATACGGAAGAAACTTTTTTTGCATCACCAATGTTTCCTGGTAAGTTTAGAATAACATTGTGAGAAGGGATTCTTACATTTTGACGGTTTTTAATTTTGCTCCATTTTGTGCCGTCTTTGCCAACGTAGCAGTTTTGAGACAAAATGTCTGTGCTTTCATATAAATCTTCATCAGAATCAAGATCATCCTCTGAAGAAGAATTGTGCTCGCTAAAGATTTCATCATCATTTATTTCTTCATCCTCTTCATTTATTGATTCCTCATCGGTTGGTATATCTCTAAGCACATCTTCAAGTCTTTTCATTTCATCCTTATAAGACAAGTAGCGCTTCATTTTACTTTCTAAACTCAAAAACAGCAAAAAAGAAAAAATTGGGACTGAATGCACGAGCAGGCGCGTCGGGTCTGCTAGACCCTAACATCAAAAATACCTACAAACGTGAAATTCTACAATGTGCAATTCTCAACCTTCAGAAAGTGGTTGACCTTGACTACAGCTACTGCGGACTTGGACCACTTTCAACGAAAGGGGGGAATTCTACGCTTTAGTTTTTGACAGAGCGGGTCTCTCAGACCCAACGCGATTGCTCGCGGGTTAAAAATCGTAAAAATTTGCACCTTTTCTAATTTTTTTAGCGCAAAATTTTTACCCGTTTCCAGTTTCTATTTGTTATCAAATAAAATACTTGTAATGGGTTTTAGCAAATTAGGCTCTTCAAAAGATTTTCAATTTTTTCTCTTGATTCTGCTTTGCGCTAGCAAAACTTAGTAGTTGTAATCGTCTTCCCTTTTCCATGCTTTCCCAAGTTATCCCGGAAAAATAATATAATGAAAGAAAATATAAATAAATTTAATTTTATACGTGTTCTGACTCGCGAGGTTCATCTTAATATAAAGCTAGGCATCGGGCTCAAGTTTCTTTTGAATTGTTTAACTTAATATTAGTTGCTCTTTTTTTTTGTTTACTTAAGATGTGGGTTTCTCTGCTCCCCAATAAATATTTTGAGCTAGTGGATGAGCACTGCTATAACCTTGAGCCCTGGGAGTTTCCCTCCGTAAATTTGTGTGTTTATAAGGTTTGATTACGGAAGGGGGGGGGGGACCCTCAGTATCTTAATCGGTCACTAACCCCATCACCCTAACGTTACCAAACATGATCTACAATTGCGTTTTCGATACTTCAATTTTAAAACTTTTTCGGGGGTGCACCTCGACTCTCACTCCCTATAAAATACCATTACAGATCGACTAAAAGTTCGTTTATTGGACTTCAATTTCTTAAAATTCTTTGGGGGTGAGCACCCAAATCCTTCTCTCCATGAAATTACCGAAGATCATCTAAAATTGCGTTTTCAGAGCTACAATTTCGAAAAATTTCCGGGGGAGAACCCCCGGACCCCCCCCCCCCCCTAATTTCTACAAGCACAACTAAATTCCTGTTGTTAAGTTTCTTTCTCTGCATAAAATTCTGTTGGGCGCACATTTATAATGATTTTACATCATAGTCAGACTTTTCGTCAATATTTAATTCTCAGACAGTTCTAGTTTATTGATCTAGCGATGACCCTGCTCACAAAAGCCTAGTTTCATGTTTTTCATTTTAAATTTGATTTTTTTCCCTACATATTTCATTTTATCTATTTTAAATTTTTTATTTTTTGCTTTTAATTTTTATAGGGAATTCGTGTTCTTAGAAGCAAAAAATGATTAGTTTATTTATCACTTGAATTGGAGGGGGGCAGAGCCTGATTACCGCAGGGGCATGTGGGGCACAGGCCCTTCCTCTTAGATTTCAGGGGGGCCCAAAATACCCTTAATTTATCATGTTAATTAAAAATAAATAATGATTTCACTCAGAATCTAGAGTACAATGATATCATTGATAGTTTTGCAAATGCCAAAACAAGGAAAAAATCTATTTGTTGTTAAAAATTCGCCTTAAAAGTGTGATCTCTTTGCAAATCAGAAAACCACTCCAAATTTAGTCTGTATTTACTATTAAAAGTTATATGATAGATCATTTTGGTATTTACGGTTTATTGCAAAGTTTAACCACATTTATATATTTATCGTATACTACTACATATCTTCTACTTTTTAAATGTATATATTACATTGTGATATGAGGTACCACCAAATTTAGTACGGTTGTGTAAAAATGCAAGTATCGAAAGAAATATTTTATTGCTTCACCTTATAAAAAAAAAGCTGGAATGGGGGGGGGGAGGCACAAAATGAATTTCCTCAAATAGAAATGTGCCCCATGTCCAATGTCAGGATGATCAGGCTCGGGGGGGGGGAATCTTGCAAAGTAAAATTTGGCTATGCCCCCCTGTCGGGCAAGTTTGCCACCCTGTCGGGGATTTCCTAGCGCCACCACTGGGTTGGATGTACGTATCTCTCATAATTCATAACTCAAAAATGGTAAACTGTAGAAGGCTAAATTTTCGCATGTGGGGTGTGCGTACGTTCCAGTTGTGAACTTCACTTTTTATTTTCGATCGGGTGTTCTAAAAAGCCTATTTACTCATTTTTTGTGGCTATTAATTACTTATTTCAATGCTAAATTAATATAGCGTCTCAGACTGATGATCATTCGGTGATAGATTGCCGAATTGGAGACTATGGAAACAAATATGAGATGGAGAAACCGGTTTTGTTTCATTTTGTTAGATTCCAGTTGAAACGACGGTAATTTTTAATTTTTCGATATTTGTAATATGAATCAAAGTAATGCAGTCTTTTCTGTATTGCTTCGGCGGAGCTACAATTTTGAGGCCCGTTGAAATACATTTTGGGGCCCTATTTCTCTAGCACAGAAGTTATAAAACATTTATCATAAGCATTTTTGTAACTCCTACGGTTCCCCTATGGTTATGGGGCCTCTCGCGCAATTGCAACATTTGCTATATTTGAAATCCGCCACTGCACGTCAACACAAACTCGGGTGCAAGTTTTAAAAGGGTTTTCCTGGCTCAATGTTTATGATTATTTTGAACTCTATTTTTTACGATTATTTTTTGTATTTCCGAGAACACTTGCGTGCCCCTCCTCTAAATCGAACAATTTCTGAAATTAAACTCTAGTTGTACTTCTGAGTTGTTTAACACTAACACCATTCATAAAATTAGAGATTTTTTTTTTTTTTCAAACTTTATCTTTTGCTGTCAGAAATTGATTAAAGACGTTTTGAATGGAAACATAATTCGGAAACCAAAGGGACTTTTGAATTTTTATTCGAAAGTGCTGAAGTAGATTCAGAAACTCTTCCGAGGCGTTGGTGGTAGCGGTTCTGTTCTAAAAAAATGAGGCCGAAGTTTAAAGTTGTGAGTCACTCCAAAATCAGAGGGTGACCCCCCCCCCCCCCCAACCCACCCTCGTCGTTTCAAGCACTTCTTAAATACTTAGCGATTATTTATTTTGGTCAAGAAATATCATCTTGCGTATTTCTTATACTTGTTTCACCTATATTTCGTAATGCGCTATCTTTTTTGCATCATTAATAGCGATCGATTTTTTTTTCTGTTGTAAGTAACTAATTTTATATATATATATATATATATATATATATATATATATATATATATATATATATATATAAAATAAATGAATAAGTTATTTTCGTTTTCATCATATTTTTAATAATATGTTATAGAAAAGTTTCTTAGGATTTTCTATTATGCAATTTTTAAAAATTTCAGAAAATTATTGTTAAATTGAAAAATTTAATTTGAATTTGTTTGTAGTGCTTCATAAAAGATTAAACAATCAAATTGTTCAATATTACGTGTGAAAACATCAGATCAAGTAGTATATGTATTCAGTTATTAACTTGATGTAAATATTGAGTTTGTTTATTGTGGCTGCGTTTTAAGAACCTCGCTCTTTTCGTGGCTATTGCTTTTTCTTCGCAAAATTTATGTCACGGTTATAGCTTTTATGAAAAATGCAAACTTTTCCTTTCATAAATTTTAAATAAGTATAAAAATATTCCTATTATGATTTAATATTGTAATTTATCTGTTCCCTTTTTTGTTTAATTTGATGATTAAAAAATGTCTACGTGCAATCTTTCCACTTTAATTGCGTAATTTGTTAACGGTTTCATAGTTTTATTCTTGTTTTTTTTTTTTTTGAATGATTAAACAACATAATGTTTTTTAATGATGTTTAGTGTACCTAAATCCATACAGTATTACAATATTACTGAAATCTTGGTTATGTGTTCAATTAAAAAAAAAAAGTCAATTGGTTATTAAACAGTCTCTTTGTTTTTCTTCCTTCATTTTTATTTTATTTATTTATTTATTTATTTTTATTTTATTTTATTTTTTTTTTTTTTTTTTTTTTTTTTGCTGTTGTTCTTTCTCTTCCATCATACAGCAGTCAAAAATGGAGAAGCATAACTACACCCTATACAGATTGTACGTAGTACGATCCAAAAGTTCGGGAGACAAGCTGTATGAAACCTTACTCAAAATAGTTCACATTACCTAAGCACATCCACCTTCAAAAGGGCACCTTGAGAGACTATGTACTTCTGCCAGTTTTCATATAACTCTTGGAAACACTCCTGGAAGCCATTTTTCGCTACCTTCTGTGATGCAGCTTTATTTTCTCCTGACGGAAGAAAGCGGCGTCCATGCAAATGTTTTTTTTTTTTTTTTTTTTTTTTGCTGGGAACAGGTAAAAGTCACACGGAGCTAAGCTCGACGAAACGTTATATTATTTGTTTGTCACATCAACGTTGGCAAAAGTGCATAGTCGTTCAAGGTGAGTATTTTGTAGATAGATGTACTTCGGTAATGTGAACTATTCAGGGTAAGGTTTTAAACAACTTGTCCTCGAACTTTTAGATGATACTATGTACGTATGAGCTTTCAACTTACTATTTCATAACGTTTTTGAGTGACGCAAGTTTACGCGCATGAAGCCATCACAAGAGAATTTGCGATAATTAACTAAGGAGGCGTTCAAAATAGATATTTCGGTAATCTATATGTTCTTAGGTACATACGCATGTACAGATGTGCCGAAAAAACTTGTGAAGTTTAAATTGGGTGATCGTAAAATAAAAATTTAGGCCGAAATCTGATTTTTTCTTTTTTTTTTGTGATTACAATTCTTTATTCGTAGAAAGGAAGTAAAGTGAAATGAATCAATGATCCTTTAAATCCCTGACAATCTCATCAATTTATTTCTGTTAGATTTTTTTTTTTTTTTGCCATCGGCCAACGGCATCGGCCATCGGCCATCGGCCATTTGGAGGAAAACAATCGGCCATCGGCCATCTTTGAACAATCGGCCAACAATCGGCATCGGCCCATCGGCCAAAAAATGCCATCGGTCGAGCCCTAATAGTAACAGCACACCTTCCAAAATCTCAAAAGAAAAAAAAAATGTTTTTTTTTCTTTTTACTTTCTTCTATATCTAATATATAGAAGAAAGTATTGGATTCGTGCAAATTTTCGAATTTCGAATTTTGACGGATTCGAACGTTTTGAGGTGTGCTGAGTCCATTTCGACCATTTTTGGAAAATGTCTGTCTGTCTGTGTGTGTGTATGTGTGTATGTGTGTATGTGTGTCACGTCTGTGTGTGACCAGTTTTTTGTGGCCGCTCTACAACAAAAACTACCGCATGAAATCGAACGAAATTTAGTACACATATGTGCCCCTATGTGAACTTGTGCCCATTAGTTTTTGGTGCGAATTCCTCCAAGGGGGGTGGAGCAATGGGACGTTTTTCGAGTTACGCGTGCTTGCTATTACTCAGGAAGTAACTGGCGGAATCAAACAAAATTTGGTCCATATGTTGGTATTAACAGGAACAGGTGCTGATTCAATTTTGGTGTCAATAACTCAAACGGGGGTTGAGCTATAGAACGTTTTTTGTCGTCAATTGTGACTGCTGTATCTCAAGAAATAATGAACGGAATGAAAGAAAAATTTATCGGCAAGTAGCCCTTAGTGGGTATAAGAACTGATTTTATTTTTGTGTCAACAGCTAAAAAGGGGGGTAGCGCAATCACCCGTTCTTTTTTTCCATTTTGAGTGCCCTATCTCAAGAAGTAATGCTACGTTCTGGTTGAAATTTGGAATATATGTGAATCCATATGTAAACAGGCTTTGGTTCAATTTTGACGCCGATCGCTCCAAGAGGTGTTGATTTTTTTTTTTTTGCGAATAAAAATATTTTTATTAATGCAACAATAAGAAAGATAAATCGTAATAGATTGTCGTCTGCGTATTTCTCGTGATTTTAATTGTATGGAAATGATAGGAAATATGATCTCAATGATTTAAAATTTTTAACTGTTGCCATCTTATGTTTGTTAACAAAAAAGGTATTTGTAATTAATTCAAGCAAGGCTTTTAAAATAACTTTCAATTTTCGCTCTTTGCTTTGCTTTTGCAATAATTCAGACATGGGGATAGTCGTCAAGTTTTTGCATGTGTAATTTTGTTTTTGTTGGGAATATTGCTTCCTCGTCAAGCATGGGGAGGGATCAGAAAAAAAAAGAAAAATATAGAAGAAAGTTTCGTGATGGCCACAACATACTAGTTTGAATAGTTCAGAAATGAAAATGAAGAGACTAGCGACTGTCCTTTTCCGATTGTGTGTGTGTGGGGGAGAAATACCGTACACCGTATTACAAGTAGTCAATCTGTCACTGGGTTGCTGAAAATGTGTTGAAAAATTTTGAACTGAAAACTATTAGGGCAAGTATATAAGTGAAAATAACCAGCTAATCTATTCAGCTGCAATACTTAAAATAATCGACGACTATTTCAACACATTAGAAACAAAAACAAATATTTAAAATGAAACGGATTTACCTATAAACTAAACAAGCTATAGCTTAAGGCACCCACTTTGTTATAGGCCCCAACTCCCGAAAATTTCATGATTTGTTCCTTTAAAAAAAAAAAAAGTACTTGAAAAGTAAATTTCATTTTCAAGTGCTTGAAAACCTTGAACATTTAGAAAAGTGTGGATACAAACCATAAATTTTTAAATTGATAAAAAATGGGAGGGAGTTGAGGAAAAATGCCGAAATTGTCAAATTCAGCTCCTTGCCCCACCCTGCATCAAAAATGTAAAAATCATGGTTCTTGCCTTTCTGCAACAAATTACTTGAGGTAATTTTTTGAGACTCGCATGTTTCATATCCTGAAGTTTATTTAACCCTGAATGTAGTATTAAAAAAAAAAAAAAAAAAAAACACTACCTCTATTCCTTTTTGTTTTCTACACTACTTGTAAACTTGAAACCGAAAAAAAAAGTTGTTGTAGTGAGAAATCTATAGTTTTTTTTCTTCTTTCGAACTTAAAATAGTTGTTTCTTACAAAATTAGAACAATACAGTAAAACTGTACAATCTAATATTAATTTTCGGAGACTGGAAAGGGCAAATAAAGTGCCTTAAGGAATTTTAATTGTTCTCGAGTCCTTGAAAAGAATTAGATGAATCTTTGAAATTCCTAATCAAAGTGTGCTTCAATTTTTTTTAAATCAATCGTATGAATTATGAATTGTCCAAATGGGCAGCATGTTATTCTCTTGTTACTTATTTAACACCATTTCTTTCACAGCATTCTTTACTATTGATCATTTTGTATTTAATTCATTGTTGTATTTGTGGATAGGTTGGAGGCGTGAACAAAAGCTAATGAAATTGAACCGACAGCCGATGTAAGCAAATAACAATGCACAATCTTCTCTGCTCCCTCTGAGGACTGCTATCATAAATTTGTCGACCCGAAAACAATTTTTACTGTGTGTTATTGTAAATTGCAAAGGAGTATTTTGCCTATTTTCCCGAGATTTTTGTAGTTCCAATAACCCCTTATAAAACTTCAAAATGCAGAATTTTATATCTATTTTACAAAAATTTCTTCCCTGGGAGAAACTCCCAGACCCCTTGAAATTGGAAATATTCTATCCCCTACTTAAAAGGGACACCATTTCCCTTCTTGAGTTCAATTTCAGGAAGACAGCAGTCAACATATTAATAAAAACGATGCAAAATAAGAAAGGCATGGTGTTAAAAAAAATGGCCTTTTTTGCCACCGTCAGAAAAATTCTCCGGACTGTACAAGAGAGAACCAAAAACTTAAAATAGCTTAGAGTCATGTTAAGTCTACATCCAGCCTTGATTACAAACAATATTGCTCAAAAAGAAAAAATAATAAGAATAATAATACCCTGCCTCCCCCCCCCCCCAGGAACTCGTCCTAAATCCGGCATTGTGTAGAATAATGCTCCGCATTAATCAATAACAAAGTAAATCTGTTAAAAAAAAAAAAAAAAAAAAAAAAAACCCTCTATATTTATTGATGAATGTTTCAAGAGCCCCAACTTTCGGAAACAGTAAACAAAGGTTTTTAGGCTATCCTGTAAAGTAGTGAAACTGTGACATGCGTTAGTCTGGAGTATGTCAAGTTTGATGACCAATTTCTTTGATAAAAAAGCAATTTAGCCCCGTCATAACGTTACGAGTTATTTACTAGCCTACTATATTGGTGTTTGTAAATAGCGAAAATCAAACAGAACATCTGCCACGACTGCAGTCGCAGGTGGTCGCACTAAAATGTTGTTGTTTATTTACAGGGAGGATTAAATTATTGATATATGTAAATTTTAGCCCAACGGAAGCCGCTGATAAAAGTATATTCCACAATATTTTTCAATATATTTTTTAGGAAATACTGTTTTTTTTTATATATATATTTCAGGTAGTTCTCAATTTTCATGAATTTTTAATTACGATGTAATATACATCCTATAAGTGAAAAACCAATCAGAAATGACTTTTATTAAATTTTAGTCTTCCTTATTTTACGAATGAATTAAAACTGAAGTATAAGGCGTACGTCCGAAAAAAGTAAAAACATAATTGTTCAGCAATCTTGGCTGATTTTGGTAAAAACGAATTTTTTTTCCCCAAAAAAAAACTCTTATGGAGTTAGTTACTACAACTCAAGGACTAAGTAATTACGGCATGAAATATTTTTTATCTTAAAACTTTAAAATGGCTATTTTTTCCGCCCTTGAACCACTATGCGACGCACTCACAGCAAGAAAAGAAAATGTATAAAATTATGAAAACAGAAAACATTCACGCATCTCTGCTCTTATTTAAAAAAAAAAATTAATGCCTAATTTTCACTTTTAAAAGAATTTTTTTTTTTTTTTTTTTTGATCCCAATATAATAAAAGAAATTTCATGTATGAATGATAAAAGAATCAATAAACATACTTTTTATGACATTCTTCATTATTAAACTATGTTAAAAGGTATTTTTTTCATTGCAGTTTGTGCTGAGGGCTTTAATTAATATGATTTTTTTTTCATTAATAAAAAAAATGTATTTCTAAATGCATTAAACCAGAAGAAATAATGTTTACAATGGAAAACAATAATGACTTTCTTAAAACCCACCTGTCCTATTTTTATAATTGTTGTCATTTATACATTAGGTAGATAAATTACATAATTTGTAACTTTTTTTAAAAATCTTTAAAAAAAACATGCGTTGATCTTTTGATTTTTAAAGTTGTATAATGTACATCTGACTTATGTTTCATTTGTAGATACTGCAAAATATTTTCCATGTTTAGGAATGCGTGATTTTAATTTTACTTTTAATATTTATAGTAGATATTTATGATTATGAGGAAATTAATTTGCAAGAATTTATTTTTGGTTACAGGTAATTAATAATGTCTTAACTCACACAGTTAATTATTTCTTTGAATGTTAATGGCAAGACCCATTTATGTAATGTATTTTTTATAACAGTTAAAGATTTTCAAACAATAGTCTCCCATAAAAATCTCTCAGTACGAGAAAATGAAATTACTAGATTTTACTCTTAATTATTTAATTAATTATGAAGAAATTAGATACAAATATGAATATTAAACATTCCTTCACAATTAATTCATAAAATCCTTATAGTTTTCCTAAAATAAAATTGTTTTTCTTACAAATACTAATAAAAACCTAATAAACCTGGTTTAAACCAAAAAAAAAAAAAAATGTTTGGTTTGGTTTTATCAAACAAACCAGTTTTATACCGACCCTGGTCTACTCAGTTTATTTTATCCTAAAATATAGGCATATCAACATGAAAATTTTCATTTTATTTTTCTGCTTTAAGTAATAAAAGTGATAAGGAATATAATTAGGTAATAAGGAATAAAAAATGAAAATTTTGGGAATTTTAGGACAAAATTTGAAATTTTAGGACAACTCCTACCTTTGACTTTAGAAAATCTGACAATACTGTGTTGCCAGATATCTTTACATCCAAATGCTCACTTCTTTTTGCGAAGCAAACTCAAAGACGTTCCTTGCAACCCCAAAACACGTAAATGAGAGTAAGAAAAACAAAATTATAAATGATCATATCAGTAAAAGATTACCCCAGGCCAGATCCGTCATTTCCAATTTTTGCTGAAGGGGGGGGGGGGGGGTTGTATACTCATGCACATTTCCTCTGAAAACAACAAACACCAAGCCTACTTATGTGTAAAAACATAAATTTTTTCCAAAGTCGGGGAAACTGCCCCACCCCCTTCCCCCAAACAGCTGACGGGCCAAGATTCATTCGGATGTGCGCCCGCCGATGCAGGGGTGCCCACAGAGGGGGATTACAGCGCAAGTTGCGCCATCAAAATTTTTAGGGGGGATTTTAAATGTTTTTATATTTATTTATTTAAATTCATTTACTGATTTATTTTTTAAATCAAATTATGTATTTTACTTAATTTTATTCTATTCATATTTTATTTCATTTATTTTTTAGTTGCTGTGTGTGTGTATATGTTATTCGTGTAGTACAGAACTTTCTAATAAAATAATAATTAAAAATAAATAAATAAATAAATAAATTTAAAAATAAATAAATAAATTTAAAAATAAATTTTAAAAAAATTTAAAAATAAATGAAATAAAAAAGAAAGCTAAAAATAAAAAAGAGAAAGAGGGTTGACAAAAAATTTTTTTGGGGGGGGGGGAATTTGCGCCATTGAACTTCGGGGGGATGGGCACCCCTGCGCCGATGATACCAGAGCGGTTACGCTCCTTTGATGAATCTCATTGGATTATACTTCAGAAATTTAAATTAGCCAGATAGGCAGAGCCTGATTACCGCAGGGGCATCTGGGGCAAAGGCCCCTCCTCTTAGATTTCAGGGGGGCCCAAAATCCCCTTAATTTATCATGCTAATTAAAATTAAATAATGATTTCACTCAAAATCTAGAGTACAATGACATCATTGATAGTTTTGCAAATGCCAAAACAAGGGAAAAAATCTATTTGTTGATAAAAAAAATTCCTCTTATAAAAATGTGATCTCTTTGCAAATCAGAAAAACACTTCAAATTTAGTCTGTATTTACTATTAAAAGGTATATCATAGATAATTTTGGTATTTACGGTTTACTGCTACGGGCAAAGTTTAACCACATTTTATTTATTTATCATATACTACTATATCTCTTCTACTTTTTAAATGTATGTATTACATTGTTATATGGATACCACCAAATTTAGGATGGTTGTGTAAAAACGCAAGTATCGAAATATTTTATTGCTTCAACATATAAAAAAGCGAGAATGGGGGGGGGGGGGTCTTCAAAAATCTTAATCGGGAACTAGGGGGGCCCTGAAATAGAAATGTGCCCCACGTCCAATGTCAGGATGATCGGGCTCTGCAGATAGGAAGTAACGCCCGAAGGCTTCCCTATTGCACAGACAGTATGCTTATGCAATCTGTTGCTAAGTTGTGTTTCTATAAAGTTGGTTTTACTTCCCAAAATACCATGTCTAATTTTTTTTAAACTTATGCCGTCTTACTTCGATGAATTTACTTTTCAGTACAAAGGTATTCATTTATTTATTAAGAGCAGGGCCTTACCTTGGATAATTTTGACTTGGTTCGGAAGAGCCCACAAGGTTTTGTTGTTTTGTAGCATCATGGAATTGAAGAATTCGTAGCTGGCAGGACTCATGACGGACTGATGAGGGTCCGGTGGGACACAGCCACTTCCGCTGTCCCAACATGGTAAGTTTGTCCCATTGAACATCATCTCTCCGAATTTGAAACCCGGTTGTCCAAAAAGCGAGTAGTCCGGCTCCTCCTGCTTTACACAAACCGCAGGGAAAAGAGCCGATTTGTTTGGAGAAAACATTGGATCGAAGGGCAAGTCTTCTGCCACCACACTGAAGAAGTAGTTGCAGACGAATGAACCCGAACATCGAACGAATAGTGTAATTCTTCCTTCCCCTTATTTTGATGGGCGGCGTCATATGGTTTAGAGAGAGATAGATCTGTTCGAAGGCCATAAATATGGGCACGTGGTGTTATTGTTTTGCTCTCGAACTTACGATCCAATCCAATCCGAGCTCACACATGAAACCACCTGGCTGATCTCATCCCTCCCCTCATCGGCTTGTTATTTCTTTGTTTACATTAAAAGGAGCCCAGTTTTAAAATTCACTGCTTTGTAGGGAAAAGGGTAACAATTTGTCACATTTAATGATAAGGAATCATGTAGCGCTCGGATGGGAGGTCACTTGGACCTCCTAAGAAAATCTATAATTGGCAAATTTGGAGACACAATTGCAATGTACTGCATTTTTTAATGCTCATGTCAGTGGCGCACACAGGAATTTTGCAAGGGGAGGGTCCGAGATCGAAAGCCACATTTTCATATTACACCCCAATACCTCGTCAAACATATTGACTTGATTTTGCCGATTCGCGTGAACGGAAAACGGTAAAAAATAAACTATTGAATAAATAATTAGCATTTGGTAATGAAATATACTTAAACAAATTACCAAAAAGCAAAATAATTTTACGCTTTTACTTTTCCTATAGTTAAGAAATGGATTCATCAAAGCAAATTCATCGTTGTAGAAGCACCAGAAGTTCATAGAATCTCATTTTAATCTATAAATACAAAACTAAAAACATCGTTATTATAGTGTGTTCATTTATAATCACCATTCTGCTTCTTTTAGGTCATTTGTTATACAAAAAGTGCATAATATTTTTAAAAATCTTTTAGCATAAGGATTTTATTTTTTCCATTTATTAAAACTGAAATTATTGTTCGCTTTGTTTGGAAATATTTTTACGTACAAAATACATAGAATCGTAATCAATCGGGGAAAAACAACAAGACTTATGGGAGGGGTCCGGACCCTCTGGACCCCTCCCTTGTGTGCGCCACTGGCTCATGTTCATTAGATGTTCGTATGTGTGCGCAGGGGCGTGCACGAGGGGGGGAGGAGAAGGGTCACCTGTTGGTCCGGGCCCAAGCCTGAAGGGGGCCCGATATTTTCAAAAAGAGGGTTGAAATATATGTTGGACGTTAGAGTAAAGAATATGGAGTGGGCCCTTAAAAGCAGGGGCGTGCACAGGGGGAGAAGGGACACCTGTTGGCCAAGGCCCGAGCCTGAAGGGGGCCCAATATTTTTAAAACTAGGGGTGAGATATGTCAATAAACAATATGGAGGGGGCCCGGAAAAGTCATTTGTGACGGGCCCCAAAATTTCTGTGCCCGCCCCTGATTAAAAGTCATTTGTGACGAGCCCCATATTTCTGTTCACGCCCCCTTGGAGTTCCATTCGGAAAACTGAGGTTCGGGGTGTCCCTGGAGCTCATAGATTACGTCCATTACTTTTCTTGTTTCATCTTTTTTTCTCTCTATCCCCCCCTTCCCAATAATAATGTATGGGGGAAAATTTTACGAATTGTATTTGTTTCAGCTGCAACCAAATCCTACTTTTTAAATAATTCAAGGGCAAACGCTGGAAGTATAAATGGAAAAATGCAAATTGGACAAATTTGAATGTTTTTTTCTACATTTGAAAAAGATTCAAATCTGACGATGGGCGGTTGATTTTTATCACTTGCCCGTTACTAGATATCCTTGTTGACAAATTTTGATTATGAATTTTAGGCCGTCAATTCAGAAACATTTCCGGAGTTGAGCCCTGAATCACTCCCGTTTTTTTAATATCATCGGTCGACTAAAAATTGCGTTTCTTGAACTTTAATATCGGGGGGGGGGGGAGGATTCACGGGAGGGGGGGAAGAGGGGGAATTTTTATCGCGCACAGAATGAAAAAGATGCGGAAACATAAAATTTTATTAGATTTAGATATCATATTTTGCCTTTGGACTGAATTTGAAAAACATGTTTCGAAAGAAAAATATTCTGTTGAAAAACTAAAAAATCAGTTTACAAATGTAAATGAAGTAAATCCGACTCATCTGAGTATCATTCATTTATTACAAATAATAGTGAGAGTCTATAATTAGTGAGATTTACAATTTTGAAAATGATAATCTCTAGTTAGAATATGTCTTCGACGAGGAACTCTTACTGGTTTACTAAAATAGTTTTTTTTTTTTGAGCAATCACGATTGCTTATTGCTTTCATTTGACTGTTTTGATGTCCTATCATTTTATTTTCCCGCCAGCACCCTCTGCAGCATCACCCTCGACCGGCCGCCTCACGACGCTGCTCCTCTAGCGAAAACCGTCTCCAGGTTGCGTCCATATCCTACACACATGCACATACATACACAACTACACACACACACAAACACATACATACACACACACTCATACATACAGACACCTACACATACACACACAACTACCCACACACTCACGCCTGCACACAGACACAAACACATATGCCTACACACACAAACACATATGCCAACACACACACACACACATTCCTCCCCCCCCACACACACAAACACATATGCCAACACACACACACACACATTCCTCCCCCCCCACACACACAAACACTCATACACACAACTACCCACACACTCATACCTGCACACAGACATAAACACACACATACACATACCCCTACACATAAACACACATACCCCCTCCCCCACACACACATAAACACACACGCCTACATACACACACACACACACACACACACGTGATTGCGAAAAACATAATTTGAATTCAAGAAGTCCAAAATTCAAATTAATTTATCTTTTTTTTTCGAATTAGGTGCTTTTTTTAAACTTAGTTTTTTGCGGACTGTTCTTGAACAGTGATTCTCAACCGGTGGTCTGACCGAAAAATTTGACCAGTCCACAAAGTGTTTTTGCTCGTTCGCGTTAAAAACGTCTCCTTACTCAAAAGAAAGAAAATAAAACACGATAATAATAATAATATGCTATACGTCATCATTTATGTGAATTTTGTGATTAATTTTCGTAGTTTTCTATGATTTTTTTCAGAAATTATTATTACTTTGGTATTATTACTTTGGTTTTTACAATAACTAATTATCTTATTCTTATCATTTAAATATTTTTTGTAATTTCCTTAACAAGTAAAGTTTCATTTACGCATTCATTAATCCATACAGTTATTATTATTATTATTATTATGTTGTAAAAAAGAGAAACCTCAGCCGTTCGCAAATTTTTTTTCACAAGTGTTTAACGGTCCCCAAGGGGGAAAAAAAGAAAAGAAAATGTATTGAAAAAATATATACAGTCGACTCCCGCTACAACGCGATCCGATTTACGCGAAATGGTTATAACACGATTTTTTTCACCAGTGAAGAATTTTAGACAATACGCGAATTCCTCTCCCGCAACACGAAAATTTTCGGAAAGGAATCGCGGTGCGTAAGTATCGGCTTTGTTATTGACTACTAAAACGTTTTTTCATGAATGGACTTTCATCTCTTTAGCATCACTGAGGGCGGAAGTTTCCACACCGCACTAATCTGATACATCGCTTATACAAATAACTACTCCTCATTTTCCTTTTTTTTTTTTCATTCTAAATGTGAAAGTTATTGAAATATAATGACACCTAAGAACGCTGTTTCATCTTGTGAAGATAGAAAGAAAAAGCGAAAGTTTCTCACAATTAAAGAAAAGCTAAAGATTATGTGCTTGAACAAATGTGTCGAAGGTAGGACGACAATTAGGTATGCGTGAATCGTCCATATATACAAGTAAAAGTCAAGAAAAGGTTGTCCGTAAATGTTCACCGAGAGTAGTATCTAAGCAAAATGCAAAAATTATGAAAATGGAAGCTGCTCTTGTATTGTGAATTCAAAAAACCAGGAAGAGGGGTGTTGCGTTGCCATAGATGGAAACGTTATGAACGAACTAGTGAAACAACTGTATTGTGTATTTAAAAATATATATGAATAACGGTTTGATCACTCAGCATAAATCATCATCATCTTCACTTTTTTAAGTTACAAATATCATTACTGGATCCACTATACAGTAAAACTACAGCGCATTTGTTTTTCTTACTACACACTCTACGTACCGTACTGGTTTATTTTGTTTTTTTTCTTTTCTATTAATCATTGATTTTGTGCATCGTAGCAGTATTTTATGTTGAATAAAACTTTTTTTTTTAAATTTAAATACAAATAAAAATTCAGTTTTTTATGTAAGAAACAGTACTGTATGGTTAAGAAATGGTTTTTAAAAGTTTGAGGTGGTGTTTACGAGTGTCTAAAGTAATTGGGTATGTTTATAAAAGTTTTTACGCATACCCTTTCCCACAACGCGAAATTTCGACTTACGCGAGGGGTCTTGGAACGCATCTCTCGCGTAAGTCGGGATTCGACTGTATACAGTAAAATCCCTCCAATGCAGACACTAACGGGACAAATTTTTTTGCACACACTAAAGGGGTGTCCGCAGGACAGGGGTATAATAATACTATTTGCCTTGGAACCGGGGATTTAAAAATTGTCCCAAAATAAGAGGGGTGTCCGTTAGGAGGGGGTTTTACTGTATATGTTTTTACAACGATCCTAAACTCAGGGCCGTAACCAGAAAATAATTTCGGGGAGAGTTTAAAAACTTTCATGCGGAGCTTCACGCTATTTGTGCTTATGTTCAAGTCGTCGGGTTATCTATTATGAAAGCGTTTTATGCAATTAACATATTTATGACATTTGAATTTTGGAACAATGTTTTTCGGAAATTTTTAAACATGAACGAACGTTTAAATCTCAAACCAAACTTTTCGAGGAGTGGGGGGGGGGGGGGAATCCTAAGACCTACCCTCTCCCCTTGTATACGGGCCTGCCTAAAATGCAAGGTTTTTTCTCTTGTTTTTTTCTGCAAAAAAAAAAAAAAAGGACAAGATAATAAAGGGGAAAAAAACATCACTAGTCCACGAATGTTTTTCAAAAGCTCGGGCCGATCCGTGAGTCAAAAAATGTTGAGAAACGCTGTTCTAAAAGATGTTTTGGGTCTCATTATGTTTCCATCGATGCATAGAAAAGAACGTCTAGTAGGTTTATTAGCCATTATTATGTTTTTTTCTCCTAGCAGACGTGTATAGCACATTTGTATTTTTTCCCCCTCACAACTAGGGGAATGTGGGGCTAAGTGAAATAGTTAAAATAATTTACTTTTTTCGAAATGAACAATAAAAAATTTTGTCTTAAAAAATTACGGTACATAAAGAAAGAACAATACATTTTATAATAAAACTTGCATTGAAGCATTATTTTTTTTTTTTTAACTTTTCGCAGTAATTTTGTACCTCCAAAAAAAGGTGGACATTTTAACTTCTTTTTTTTACTAGGCAAAGTGAAAAACAGAATATTTTTATAATGATTTTTTTTAATTTTAATCCGATTATTAAAGGACGATTCTTGAAAAAATTTGTCCCGTGCGTAACGATAAGTTTTTTATGTTTTCCAGCTAACCAAAGCCTTCAAAAAATAATGCTGTTGAGGGATAATCCATGCTTTGATATACTATCAAATCGTCGATATCTTTTCCAAGTCTTTCCAAAATAAGAACGGAGTCGAATATAGAGCAGCACTTTTTTTTAAAACTTTGTCAGTACAACAGCAATCGATTTTTTGACTGTTCAATCATGTACTGTTGTACATTTTGCTTTACTTCAATATTTGCGACATTGTGTATATAAAAATCAGCGTTATGTAAGATCAGAAAGAAAAAATATGAAAACTGTTCTTTTGAAAAGATTATGCTTAAAAATATAACTTTTACCTTTATTCGATAATTATTCATATTATGTTGGTTTTATAAAGTTTTTTTCTTGGATCTTCATTATATTTTATCTTAACCCGCATCACAACCACTTCTTAAAGTATTTCGTATCATAAAGGGTCTATATATACATACTCGACGTTAAATCTCGGTTATCACAAATTTGCCATTTCAACTGCGCTTGCGCGCGAGCTGATTTCAAAACTTTTGCTAAATTAATTACCAACACTTTAAATTTGGTAATAAATATGAGATGGCATAAGATAAAAATTAGAAATCACAAAGTTTTTTCTGATTTAGTTTTTAGGCCTCGGTAAAGATTAAATTTTGCGTCTTAATTATTAATGGATTCGGTGTCTGAATCGTCTGTCCTTTCTCAGGACCAAATTTTTAACTTCAGAAGAGCGTACTAGAATTTCAGCATCACTTCTAATACAAAGCCGAACCCTCAACCTAAATAAAAATGTATAATACTAAGTTGTTTACGCCTAACGTAAAATATCCGCAAAAGACGGATTTCTGTACTAATATTCCAATCATTTTTGAAGTACACAACGTGTTTTACATTTATGTTAAATAAATATTTCCAAACTAATGAATATTGAAGTGTCATTTTTCTCTTAAGATTATCAGTTATTCATATCCGTAGTTTCATATAATATGTCACGAAGTCGCTGTGAAAATTTTCTAATCGCATTCATTAATTTGGTGGGACTCTCCCTCAGCTTAAATATAAACAAGCAACACGAAATCTTAAAACAGAAAGCCCAAAAAGCTAAGTCCGCGCGCAAGCGCAGTTGAAATGGCAAATTTGTGATAACCGGGATTTAACGTCAAGTTATATACATACATACTAATATGTTAATCAAGTCAAACATTTTAATCAATATTTCCCCGCAGAAAGCTATTTTAATTATTTAATTTAGTTACAAGATTTTGTTCTTATCTCTTTAATTAATCAAGAAATTAGGTATAATATGACTATTGAATAACTGTTAATTACATGGAACCTTAATTGCCTTCCGAAAATTAATTGTTTTTCTCGCAAATAGTATTTAAACCAAAAAAAAAAACCGGTTTAAACCAAAAAAACCTGGTTTAAACCATAAAACCGGTTTTTTGGGGTTTTTTTTTTTTTTTGAAAAAAACCGGTTTTTTTACCAACATTGGTTTCCATAGTTACGCCTTTTAAATCCATCTTTCTCATTTTAATTTCTTAAAAGTATTTTAGTATCTATCGTCATTGTTTGGTGGGAAAATTTTGCAGGATGGTTTTTTTTTTCTTTCATTTAATCCAGGTTATTGAATATACTTCACTTGACACAATGGTTTTTTTTTCAAGGTACACCGGGCAAAGCCGGGCATCGCAGCTAGTTTAATATAAATCATTTACGTTTTCATTTATTAATTAATTCATTTACATTCCTTCACTTAGTAGATTCACTTATTTATTCATTCATTCACTTATTTTCTTATTCATTCATTCTTTTACTCGCTCATTTATTTTTCTTCACATATTAATTGATTTAGTCATTTAGTTATTCGTTTTTCGTTTTATTATCTTTTCATTCAATCATTCAACCTTTAATTTTTTTGATCAAAAATATATTTAATAATCGAATAGAAAATACTTCATTAGAAAAGTATTTTATTTTTTACTTTGTCCCATGAAAAAAATAAGTGAAAAATTTCCACTTCTTTTTGAAGACTCAAATTTACTGCCAAAAATAAAAAATACTGTTTCAACGCAAGTTTTATTATGAAATACAATGCTCTTTCTTTATGTACTTTAATTTTCAAAACAATTTTCCTATTTGTCCATTTTGAAAAAACACAGTGATCTTACTTAACCATTTCACTTTGCCCCACATTCCCCTACATGAGAAAATATAATTGAGTGAATAAAATAGTGAGTGAATAAGAAAATAAGTGAAAGAAGGAATAAATAAGCAAATTCATAAATGAAGGTATCTAAATGAAATTAATAAATGAGTATGTAAGTGATTTGATAAAAGATTGAATTGGTAAATGAAATTAACTATTTCACTTTGCCCTGCATGCACTTGACTAACAGTATAAAGTATTTAAAATACAAATAAGCTAAAAAATAAACAAATATATACTGCACTGAATATTTGTAGGCCTCATTTAAAATATAAAATGTTAAAAACAAACACTTAATCATTTAATAATAACAAAAATAATTTTTGGTTTACGTCAAAATATTAGAACATGAGTATCAATTATTGAAAATTGCTTGTATTATTATATTCTTTGATTTTCAGAGTAAGTTTTCTTGACTGGAATAAACTACGTGTTTCTACAAAGTTAAAATATTGTTACAAATTCTGTAAATAGTAATTATTGTAGTAACGTAACCTGTGAATAGCTTCCCGTAATAAATATACAGCCCCTATACATTCGGCTGAAGTATACGATCTCCCTATTCTTTTTTTTTCATTGATAAAATTTGTGAATGAAATAAGAAAGTGTAGAACGGTGTAGCATTTTCTGAAATAGTTGAGAGGTCTCTTTCGGTGTGTATAAAAAGCCGTTACGCATGATAAAAAGAGAGTTTCGATTGAGAATTTGTATTGAGAGTGTATTAGCTCTGTTTATTGCGAGGCTTTTCGCTGTGTTGTTTTTCGTATTTGGAAGTAAATACGTGTGTAACCGTTGAGTTTACGGTGTTGTGTGATATTTGCTTAATTGCTGATGATTAATTTAGCAGTTGTTGACGATCTTTGCTGTACATAGTGTAAATAAATTTCTTGTGTTTCCCTCAAGAACTGTGTCGTCCTTTCAAGTAAGTTGGAAGTCGCACCGGATCCGTTACAATATTACTAGACAAGTGGCGATAAAAGCATAATAAATTTTCCATCATTTCACTTTGCCCCATATTCCCCTACTTAACGGTCTTCTAGTCGAAAGTTTATTTTTTTTGCAAAAAGAAAAAGAAGAAAAAAAAAAGGGAGGAGGGAGGCGGTATCTCACTGGTTCGTAAAAAAACTCACATTTTTTTTTTACAATACACAATGCAAAAGTTTTTTCGCCTTGGAAAAAAAAAGAAAGAATTAAAGGTAAGATGAGGAAAAAAAACTTCCTCGGTGAGCGTTTTTAAAAAGCTTTGGTGGGTCTACATGCAAAGAGAGAGAGGAGGGGGGGGGGGGGGAAAGAAAAAGGAAAATTACGCAAAAGAAATAAAGAAAGAAGGAATCTCACGCAAAATTAAAAAAAAAAAGTGCAGGAACTGAGCTTACTTAGAAATTAAGTTCTGTGAAGGGGGAGCTCTAATGAACTTTTCAGTACCGGAACATTTGATTTTACCTTAAAGCGGCTAACGATTCAGAAAAATGTACCTTAAATTAGAAATAACGTTTGTTGGAAAAGTGGAACACAAAAAACTATACAAAACAATGAATGTTCGACCTTAAAACAAAAAGTCAAAATTTAATGTATAACATGATGTGCAAAAGGAAAATATTTTCTAAAAGGTTTTGATTCGCAGTTAGTAACTGCGAATTACTTAAGGAAGAATAACGGAAGGTGTCTTCATTTTGCTGCACAATGGGGTTGTTTCCAAAATTTTAAAAGTATTTTTTCTGAAAGAGCATGTTTAAAAACATAGGATTTGACCATTTAAAAAATAATTTGGCAAAGTTTAATATTAAAAAAATAACAATAATAATAATAATAATCGGTGCGCAGATTCAATTTCATTTCCCACGCTTCTGCACATGACATCACAAGTGATGAAATGCAATTCACTGATACCATTAGAACAGAGCGCAATATTTAATTCGCTTCTTAATTATCATAATCTGGAAACGCGGTAGACAGCAAGCGTAAGCATTCAGAGCGCCAAAGTTCATCACTTGTGACACACCTTGTTTGAAAAATCAGTCACTTTAAAAGAGTAATTAAAAATTAAACGTTGGGCAAATATTATTTTTTCCTTGGTCCATGTTGTTATTTTTTAGCATTCTACCAACTTCAGTGACAAAACGTAGTACTTTTGACTAATGGAAACAACCCCATTGGCCAGCTGGAGCCAAACGCGCCCATATGCAAAATTATAAGGGGGGGGGGGTTAAATATTCCCCCCCCCCCTTATTTATTTTCCGAAACCAGAGTGGTATTTCTCTCTGGTTTCGGTTAACCGTAAAATATCCGAATACATGATTGTATTTCTTTCCTCTCCCTGAGTTTCTTTGAAGTTATCAATTCACTGACTGTATGTGCACCACACTGACACTAAAAGTTGTTAACAATGCAAATTTGTTTCTAAAAGCAAAGCTCCTACACTGCCAGATCACATAGCATGATAAGTAGAAGTAAGCTTACCAGACGTCCCAGTTTGACCGGGACTGTCCTGGTTTTCAGACAAAACCCCGGTGTCCCGGCCGGTCTACTTCACGTCCCGGAAAACGATAAATTTGATTACAAATGGCCAAAGAGGTCTAGAATTAATTAACTGTGAAGGATCATTTAGGATAATTACTTTATCATTTGCAACATTGACTTGTAAAATGAATACCGGATTAGCATTTGAGGATTTTTACAAGATTAAAAACAAAAACCACTGTCTAAAAAAGTCCTATAAACCGAAATGTATATCGAATTTTTTATTCCTCATTCAAAGTGTTTCCTCTTACTAAAATAAATTGTAAACATTTCATATAAGAAGTGAAATGTTCAAATTTTTTCTGCTAATGTTATTTTTTACTACCCCTGTTTTAGGTTCATAATTAGTAACCATTTGTTCATAACATTGAGAATAGACTGCCCCATAAAACACTCCAAAAGCAGCCACAGGTCCGTAACCTTTTGAATACTAGCAAGGCTGGGGGGGGAGGGGGGCATTCCGGTGTCCCGGTTGAACATTTCAGAAATCTGACAAGCCCAATAATTAGTAACCATTTGTTCATAACATTGAGAATAGACTGCCCCATAAAGCACTCCAAAAGCAGGCACAGGTCCGTAACCTTTTGAATACTAGCAACGCTGGGGGGGGGGGGACATTCCGTGTCCCGGTTGAACAGTTCAGAAATCTGGAAAGCCTATGTAGAAGGAATAAATTGATACTTGTACGGCGCCTGTCTCCTGCGTCAGAGATTCATAGTCTGACTCCTCTCGCAACCGAAGGTCCTTTTCTGCCAAAGAAACTGCATATATTGCGCCTGATGGCGCCATGAGCAGAGAGAGAGAAAATACAAAACTGCAGCTATTCTTTGGACGTAAATGGAAGAAATCAACCCAAGATACATGAATTTGTAATGGACGCCGGTTAACTGAATCAGTCGCTTTAATGAATCAAATCGTCAAAAACGGAATAAAATCCAGCTTTATTGAATTAGCCGTTTTGTGGAATCAAAACAGTTTGAAACAAACGTAATTCATATAAGCGGCAACCACTGTAGAAGCTGTTTTTATAGGGTGATGGTGAATGGAATATAAGAATTTGTTTGACATTGTAAACGCATGGATTTACATTTAATTGATGCATATTTTACTAGAATATTGATGAATTTTCATCAGCAACATTAAAAAATAAAAGATAATGTTAAAAAACTGTAATTGAAAGATTAACGGCAAACGAAATGAAAAATATACTCAAAATGTTCACATGAATGTGTTTAAATAATATCTTTGGTACATACTAGTGATGTTCCGGATATCCGTATCAGTATCTGCGGATATCCGAAGAAAAATAAAGATCTGTATCCGTATCCGTTACTTTTTTGACGGATCTTAAACGGATCTTTTCTATTCTAAAAATGTTTAAATATTTGAATAAAAGACTTAAATTCCGTTTAAATTAGGTTTTATTCCCTATTTAAATTATAAGGTATCATTTCAGAAGCCAACGGCCCTCTGAGACATGTTTTTTTTTTTTTTTTTTAATTTTTAGTTTAATATTAGTTTTTGTTATTGATATGGGGTTTCTGTTTTTCTTCATTTTGGTTTTTCCCGGCATCCTTCAAAAAAAGTGAGACAAAAGTCTCTATTTACTATTTGTAAAGGTGTTCCCGGCTCTGTTATTTCGTCAGTCGGAGTAATTTGGGTGGAATGGGTCAGCGCTGCATTTATGCTGAAATAAAATGCGAAAAATTATTTCTAGCCTATCCAGTAGCAGCTTTACATTCTTGCTCCGGTATCCTACATCTACCGAGCAAGATAGAAATAATTTTTCACATTCTATCTAAGCATTAATGCTGCTCTGACCCGTCTCTTCCAACTCTCCATCAATTTTAATGGAGATTTCTTCAAAGAGTAAATCATAGTCTTGATTATATTTTCGCCGTAGATGACATTTTTTGAAGAAACAGTGTTATTATAGTGACGGGAATACCTTCCGTAAAAAAATTTACACTTGGATAGTTGAATTGGGCAAAAACATTTTGAGATCCGTATCCGTATCCGTGGATCTTGACACTAATGATCCGTATCCGCGGATCTACTTTTTTAACGATCCGGCACATCACTAGTACATACAAGATATTCTCAAGTTCGATCCCATTTAAAGAATATTGTTACAAATTCTGTAAATAATAATTATTGTAGTAACGTAACCTGTAAATAGTTTCCCGTAATGAATATACAACCCCTATACATTCGGCTGAAGTATACGTTCCCCTATTTTTCATTGATAAAATTTGTGAATGAAAAGAAATAAGAAAGTGTAGAACGGTGTAGCATTTTCTGGAATAGTTGAGAGGTCTCTTTCGGTGTGTATAAAAAGCCGTTGCGCATGATAAAAAGGGAGTTTCGATTGAGAATTTGTACTGAGAGTGTATTAGCTCTGTTTATTGCGAGGCATTTCGCTGTGTTGTTTTTCGTATTTGGAAGTAAATACGTGTGTAACCGTTGAGTTTACGGTGTTGAGTGATACATGCTTTATTGCTGATGATTAATTTAGGAATTGTTGACGATCTTTCCTGTACATAGTGTAAATAAATTTCCTGTATTTTTCTGACGAACTGTGTCGTCCTTTCAAGAAAGTTGGAGTCGCACCGGATCCGTTACAATATTTATGGATGCTATATCTTAGCGTTTAAAGTTAATTCGGTGGGATGCACGTTGAAAGATCTATCAAATCCCAGAAATGTGACACGACATCCCTTTACCTAGGCTTGCCAGATTTCTGAAACGTTCAACCGGGACACCAGAAGTGGTGCCCCCCCCCCCCCTCAGTGTCGCAGGCAGGGCCGGATTTAGACTTAACGGGGCCCTAAGCTATTTCAGGTATGGGGCCCCTTTTGTAGTTTGAACAACGTTTCTCTCGGTGGCGTAAGAAGCAATTTTGTATTTCGTCCCCCCCTTTATTATGTGTTGTACCTCTGATACATACAGCAGTACTTTCAATTTCAGTCGAGTATAGAATATTCCCAATTGTCGGGGGTCCGGGGGTTTTTCTCTCGGAGGAAATTTTGAAAAAAATGTATAAAATTCTGCGTTTTGAAGCCGTATAAGATGTAATTGACAATGAAACTTCAAAAATATCAGGACAAAAATAGGCAAACCAAACTTTTTTTTTATAATTATAATACTCTTTCGAAAATTAAGATAACACACAGTAAAAATTGTTTTTGATTCGATAAATCATGACAGCAGTTGAGAGAAAAAGAACGGAAAGAGAAAAGACAATGCATTGTTACTTGCTCACATTGACTTTCGGTACAATTAGTTTTTAATCACCCGTCCAACTCACCAACAAATACAACAATGAATTAAATATAAAATGATCAATAGTAAAAAAATTCTTTAAAATAAATGGTGTACAGTTTTAGAATATATGTACAAGAGAGTAACATACTGCCCAGCTGACTAATTCATAATGCATACACTTGATAAGAAATAAAATTGGAGCCCACTTTGCATAGGATTTTTAAAGACTTATCTAAATTACTTTCAAGGTTTTTAGAACAATTAAAATTATTTAACGCACTTTATTTGTACTTTCCAGTCTCTGATATTTTAGTACTTGAGTGTAAATTTTTACAGTCCAGTTCTAACTTTGTAAGGAAAGCTATTTTAAATTTAAAAGAAAAAAGAAACGGTGGTTTTATCATGACAACTACTTTGCTTCAGTTGTAAGTGGGGCAGAAAACGAAAAGGAATAGACGTAGTGTATTTTTTTTCCCATTGCTAAACAGATTGACAGCTAAAGATGTAAGCTAAAAGCGAGCAATAACAAATGAATTTCCAAAAATACTGCATTCGAAATTATACAGGATGTTCCGTTTTAACTTGCAAGACTTTTATTTTCGCAACCGTTCGTCCTAGATGTATACTTCCACTTGCAAAAATGTTCAAAATCAGATGCAGAGTTAAAATATTGAAAGTTTAAAGCAAAAATAAATATATGTCCAAAAATTCAAAATTTAACTTTTTACACGGGCCCTAGGTCCCCTAACTAGTACTTAGAGAAATAATCTCCATTGAAAACTATTACTGACACAAAAAACTTGACATTTGTGCGACCAAAACTCAAGGAGATATACCAGTTCAAAGATTTTAGGGACCATGCAGAAGATGAGATTGGAACTTATGCCCTTTCATAAGAATGACAAGTCGTCAAAGTAAGAAAAATTAGGTACATTTATATTTTTAATTACTATTCAAAAATAAATGCAAATGTTATGCTGTCATACGCAAAAACGTGATACAGAACCTCGAAGAATTTGAAAAACCACACACACTCTAGGTCAGCGTTCTCAATTTCTTTGATTAGTGGAATCCTTTTAATTGCTCACTTTTTCCGTGGAAACCTTAGTTTTTTTTTCAATAGTTTGCAGTGGCGTAGGCAAGATTCTGTTTGAGAGGGAGCCCAGGATCTTACTTCAAAGAATTCTTTAACTATTTATCGTTAAATTGATAATTAAATAGACTTCATTATTGACCATGCTAATTATTGCTAACTGTTAGTTATTATTTATTGTTATTCGCAAAATATCAGAACACTCCTATTTGTAAAGGCGGCTGGTGCCCCAAAAAGTGGGGGATCAAAGGAGATGCGGGGCAGGTTTGGTGGGTGACACCCTTAAAGTTAAATTTTTTCTTCAAAAATTGGGCAAAATTATTTTTACGTCATTATTAATTGATTGATATTCTTCCGAAAATTCGAGAAACGGACACATCAAAATGCACCAAATGGCCGCAGAAGATACCCTCCTAGCCCCCTCCCCCCTCCCCCAAAATTAAAGTTCCATTTTTATTTTTACGAAATAATAACATGAGAATAGCATAAAACAAGCACTTATTAAGTCAGTTCTTTCTTTAAACACGTGAATAGATCATCATTATCATTTTTCATTCGACTCTTAGTTTTGTAGAAGGCGCAAAGCCCCTTTACTGTTGAAAGGGGTACTGAGAGGGTCTCAGAATTTATGCATGAGTTATACGATTCAAGTATTTTCTTGATTAGGAAAAGAAATACTGATGTATTTTACCTGCATTAGGGTTAATATTTCGCAAAAATTTAAAAAGGAAAAGTTCGTAAAACTTGAAAACTAAAATGTCGCTTATTTTTCAACAATTTTTTTAAAACTTATTTATAAATCAGAGATTTTGATGTTACTGTGTGTTATGTTGACTTAAATTGGTCCTCACTCGTTAAATGTTAAAATTGTACTTTCAACTGCTGCCATAGATACTGGGAGAGTGACTAGTATTTAGATTAGAATATTTGAAATTTACGTCAAAAATAGTAATTTTAGCCAATATTTGGTAATGATGTAGGAAAAGAACTTGGGGTGCCCTCTCAAAAGTTTTTCAACGTTGAAGTCACTTTTAAATTATCTTTGGTGCTATTAGGGGGTCAATAGCTTCAAGAAATTTTCGAAGTTGAAGTGCGAAAGATGGTGCTTTATGACTGATCTTTGAAGAATTCCGAAGTTGAATGTTAAAGGTACAGTTTCAAGCGACAAATAAAATTATTCCTATAGTGGCTAACCCTGATGGGTAATAAAGCTCAGATAAGTATACGAAAGTAAAAGTAAATTTAATTTTAATTTTGGGAAAGTATTTTTATCGATTTTTTAAGTGGCAAATTTGAAAGATGTGGAATGAAAACAAACAAGTCTCATGGAACCCCTGAAAGAGGTTCGTGGAACTCCGAGGTTCCGCGGAACACAATTTAAGAAACGCTGCTCTAGGCCCTTACATAATTTTAAACACTTGTTAACCACTATATTTTCCCCCCAAAAGGTGTAATTGAAGGCGAGTGAAAAGTGGTGTAAGTCACAAAACGCTGCGTTTCATATCTCGGTGAATTTTGGTCGTACTAATTTCAAACTTTTTGTGTTGGAACTATTTTTCAATGGAGATTATTTCCCTAAGCATAAGTTAGGGGACCTGGGGCCTGTATAAAAAGTTAAATTTTGTATTTTTTGACTTATATTTATTTTTACTTCAAACTTTCAATATCTTAATTCTGCATCTGATTTTGAACGTTTTTGCAAATTGGAAGTATGCATCTACGGTTAACGGTTGCGAAAACAAAGGTCTTGCAGGTTAAAACGGAACACCCTGTATAGTGTATAAATAGCAAAATGTGAAACATGTGAGTCACAAAAATTTGTAATATGTTTCAGAAACGTGAGAACCATGGTGTTTACATTTTTAGTGCAGAATGTAGAAAGGAGCTGAATTTAACACATATTCCTTCTCCCTACACCCTCCTATTTATGGTTTGTAGCCACACTTTTCCAAATTTTCAAGCACTAGAAAATGAAATTTATTTTTTCAAGTACTTTCCTAATTTCCGAGAGATGGGGGCCCATAACAAAGCGGGGGCCCTAAGCTTTAGCTTGTACGTAAATCCAGGCCTGGTGGCAAATATTCAGAAGGGTACACGTCCTTGGTTGGTTTTTAGATTATTATTTTAGAGAGTAGTTCCTTCTCAATGCTATGAGTAAATGGTTACTATGAACTAAAACCAGAGGTGAACCAAATCCATGAAACAAGCAAATTAATTTAAACATTTTATTTCTTACTTAAGTAGAAACTATTTGAATGATGAATAAAAATTTGAACAATATTTTCATGTACTTTTTAATTGGACAGAACTTCTTGTTTTTAATCTTGTTGTAATAATCTTCACAAGCTAATCCGATATCATTTTTTATGTTAGTGTTACAAATGATAAATTAACTATCGCGTAACTAATCCTTCAGTTTCTTATTTTTAGATTTTTTTGGTCAGCTTTTATCAAATTTATTATTTTCCGGGACGTAAAGTAAACCGGCCGTTGCACCGGAGTTTTGTCTCCGATCACAAAGCGGATAAAACAAACGTCAAGCCATGGCAAAGGCAGGGGTATCCACCTACGGGGGGGGGGGGTCATGGCGCTGACTGCGCCATTGAAATTTTTAGGGAGGAGGGGTGTTTTGAAAGGTATATTTTTCATTTTGGGGTATCTTGCTTTTGCGGGGTTTTCGCGATTTTTAGGGGTGGAGGGGGGGGGAGGGGTGCGCCCTTGTTCTCAGTGGGGGGGGCACTCATGGCAAAGGGAATTCATGAACTACATTTGATTGCTCAAAAGAAATAAGTGAATGGAATGTTCGATACAATATCTGAAAGCCTTTTTTTGCTTCATAAATAATTTTTATTATTTTTAAAAATTACATTTCGACATTTATAAACATAGTATGGGCTAAAAATACTTATTATCTACTAAAAACACATTAAACATAGTTAAAAAATATGAATATGCACATGAAAAAGGCGAATGTTCTCTCAGATTCAGAATAGTACAGAATATAGTTTGATGCTTTCGTTTAGTGCATTTCGTTAGCATGCATTCGCAGCTTTCTTTTAAAGCGACAATTCATTCTTATACATCAAATGGAAAAATATTTTTAATCGGAGTACAATTTTCAATAAATATGGGCGAATAATATTGAGTAATATTGCAATAGTTAAGCAAAAACACTAAATAAGTTCTAAACATTTGTTCGGAAATTTAGTCATGAAATGTACAATTCAGAAGCGGCATCCATCTTCATCTCATTTCTGATCTGCAACAAAAAAGAAAAATGTTAGAAGCAAAATATTACTCACAATACAATTTCAAAATAAATATATACCACACCAAAATATTGAATAATGAAATCAATTATTTAACCTTTTATTTAAAAATAAAAATTTTTTAAATTTTTTTTTTAATTTTTTATTCGAATCATTTATTTGACTATGTCAATATTCAACCGAATTCAAAATTCTGATTACGACGACCCGTGTAATTCTTTAGAAAACCTGCCTGAACTTTTGTGGTTCTGCTTCCAGTTTTATTATGATAATAATAATTTTGGGGGAAGGGAGGGGGGAGGTTAACTAAAAAGTGGCACACTAATCCTGTAAATGAACAATGAACATGTCTGGCTGATAAACAATAATAAATTTTTCTACTTCTTTCTTTTTCTTCTTCTGGGGAGGTCAATTGACACCCTTGGATTTTAGAAACAAAATGAAATAAGACTTTTTTTGCATGTATTTTGTTGTATTTTCCCTAGAAAATGTATTGAACACAAACCCTTTGCCTTCCCTTGGAAATTTTTAAAATGATGGCGGGGGGGGGGGGGGAGATCCCCTGTCTACGTACAGATGTTACGATAAAATAGAGAACGAAAACGATGGAGATAGATTGAGTGATGCTTGGAGCAGAAACTTGAAAGGAAATACGCCTCGACACGGACTTGGATTTGATATACAGAAAAAAGTTGGACCTTTTGGAACATCCGATTGCACCCAAAGCCAGGGGTCATGTGCATAACTAGAGACTGATACGAGTTCTAAATACTAAATTTTAAATATTCTATGGTCAGCCGTTTTCGAGTTGGGAAGTTCAGCAGCATTTGTTGAGCATTGACTCTGCCCAATGAACCTGATATTTGCGTTCCATTGGAAAGATATCTTGGTGAAACCTTTCCTCATGCTCAATGCTCATAGCTTTAGTTTTTAAACAAAAAATCCTGGAAAAAGTGAACAAAACACAGTTTCAGAGACGCATCATTCGCCAGTGGGCGTCACAGAACTTCGGCAAGGATTGTTTGATCAACTGTTTTTTAGTTCTCGTTTTCTCTACTGTTTCCTGGGTGTTTTTTCGAGCAATCACGATTGCTTATTGTTCTCATTTGACTGTTTTGAATTCCTATCATTTTATTTTCCCACCAGCACCCTCTGCCAGCACCACCGTCGCGTCGACCGGCCTCACGATGCTGCTCCTCTAGCGAAAACCTACACACGCACGCCTACACACACATACACACACACGCCTACACACACATACACACACTCATGCCTGCGCACAGACTCAAACAAACACTCCTACACACACACATACACATACACACACTCATGCCTGCACACAGACACAAACACATATGCCTACATATACACGCACACGAACGCCGAAAAGTTTAAGCTAAAAAATTTCTATGCGCCATTGGAATTCAAATAGTGTACCCATACATTCGTACTTACACAGGAATTGACTTAACAACAAAATCTATTAAAATTCTTTCAAGAATATTAAAAATGATTTATGGTTTAATTTTTTAATTATCCATGAAAATTTAAGTTGAAAATACAGTGAGGGAAGTTTTTCATAAACACAATTCTTAGTCTATTTCAAAGAGAAAGAAAAACAAAAGAGTGATGCAGGTGGGCCCTTTGTAAGTAGTAACAGCTGTCATTTGCAGCCGTTTCATAACAAAATTTTAAACTTCCGTTCCATAGAAAACAACAAAACTTAATTTGCATTTTCCGTGCTTCTCCAAAACATGACTAATTGTAAATACCAGGACTGCGGAGTCAGGGAAAATGAGTAACTCCGGGAATTTTAGAACCTTCAACACCGACTCCGCGGAATCGCCAAGAGCCAAGGCGGTTCCTTGTCAGTTTAATCACGCTCCCCCCCCCCCCCCCACTAAAGGTATAAGATTTATACTACTTCTCTGATTCCGAGCCGGGCCCTTCAAAGAGTTGGCTCCTAGTTTCTGACTTGACTGACATGGCCTCTCATCGGCGCTGTGATTTCAACTTCCTGACCTCAAAATCAGTCCGACTCCGACTCCGCAAGTATTACTAGAGTTGCGGACTTTGAAGGGAAAATAACCGACTCCAACTGTTGGAATTTTGCCCCTTCGACTCTTAACTCTGACTCCAACTCCGTTGCCATGGTAATACTGACGGACTCTATGGCCTAAAAATCGATGGTTGCTATGGTTGAAGAAAATTTTAGAAATAAAAATTGAACCAGATTGAACACTGATAAAGGAGGCAGTGCTAGGGGGGAAACAAGTCGGGAATCTTTGCTTTGGGCGGCAACTTCTGAGGGGAGGCAAATTTACATTTTTTTCCGTGATTTTTTTGTGTAATCTCGTTAAAAAAATTGGCTCCTAAAAAAATGAATAATTTGGCTCTTAAAGAGAGAGAGAGAGGGGGGGGGGATAGTTGTTAAAATTAATGTACGCATGTTGGCGTTACAGAACGAAAAAGTTTTACTTTTCGGTATTTTGTTTGCTCCTCTTGAGTTTGTCCATAGTAGTGGAGATCGGGTACTTACAGTGGAGGAGTTGGGTTTTTCAAAAATTTATACGCCTTCTTCAGCTACAACAAAAATAAAAACATCTTTTTTAAAGGCAATTTTATGCTCCTTAATTTATCAAGGAATGATTTTACTCGCGAATAAAAATAATTTTTGAGAATAAAACAAAAACTGAAAAGACGTATACCTAAGATCTAAAATAGCGGCGCCAGTTCCCCTACTTCCAGCCATATTTTTGTAGGCAACCCCACTGAAAAATATTCCTCTAATCATAATTATGTCTGAACATGTGTTCTGTTTTAAAAAACAGATGGATGTAGAAATTTGCAGTGGGTTTTTGCACTATTTGTGTTCAGGGGCGTGCGCAGAAATTTTGGGGCCCGTCCAGGCCTGGATTTACGTACAAGCTGTAGCTTAGGGCTCGCTTTGTTAGGAGCCCCCAACTCCCGGAAATTAGCATGATTCATTCCAAAAAATATGACCTGTGATTAAAAACCTTGAAAATTTGGAACAGTGTGGGTACAAATTGCAAGGGTAGGAAGAAGGAATGCCAATATATGTAGTCAAATTTAGCTCTTTGCAACATCCTGCACCAAAAATGTAAAAACTATGGTTCTCATGTTTATGAAACATATTGTTAAAGGTTCCGGTGCAGCTTCCAACTTTCTTGAAATGACGACACAGTTCTTGAGAAAACACAGGAGATTTATTTACACTATGTACAGGAAAGATCGTTAACAACTGATAAATTAATCATGAGCAATTAAGTAAATATCAATCAACACCGTAAACTCAACGGTTACACACGTATTTACATCCAATACGTGTGTAACCGTTGGGAAAAACAACACAGCGAAATGCCTCGCAATAAACAAAGCTAATACACTCTCAGAACAACTTCTCAATCGAGACTGACTTTTTATCATGCGGGACGGCTATTTATAGACAAAGAGAACTCTCAAATATTCCACAAGATTCCCGAAAATCGTAGACCGCTATCTTATTTCTTTCCATTCACAAATTTTATCATTCAGAAATGAGGGGATCCGTATACTTCAGCCGAATGTACGGGGGCTGTATATTCATTACAAGAAACTATTTACAGGTTACGTTACTACTATAATTTTAGATGAAAGATAATTTAATAAACGCCAAATTTAGCTAGATTACGACAAATTAATCACAAAAATAATTACTATTTACAGAATTTGTAACAATATTACAATTTTTGTGACTCACGTGTTTCACAGCTTGCTATTTATATAATTCTGAATGCAGTATTTTGAAAATTATTTTGTTATTGCTTGCCTTTTGCTTACTTCTTCTGCATATTGTCAATCTGTTTAGCATAGGGAAAAACACACTACCTCTATTCCTTTTCGTTTTCTGTTCCACTTGCAACTGAAGCAAAATTGTTGTCATGAGAAATCTATAGTTTCTTTTTTCTTTAAAATTTAAAACAGCTGCTCTTACAAAATTGAAACTGGACTGAACAAATTTACAATCAAGTACTAAAATATCAGAGACTGAAAAGTACAAATGAAGTGCTTAGAATAATTTTTACTGCTCTAGAGCATTTGAAAAAAAAAAAACTATAGATAAGTCTTTGAAAATCCTAAGCAAAGGGTTCCAATTTTATTTCTTATCAAGTGTATGAATTATAAATTGTTCAAATATGCAGTATGTTACTCTCTTGTTACATATTTTCTAAAACTGTATACCATTTATTTTAAAACATTTTTTACTATTGATCATTTTATATTTAATTCATTGTTCGGTGGGTTAGAGGGGTGATTAAAAACTAATTGTACCGAAAGCCAATGTGAGCAAGCATTGTCTTTTCTCTTCCTGTGATCTTTCTCTCTGTCAACTGCTCTGGTTCATTTGTCGAATCAAAAATAATATTTACTGTGTGTTATCTTAATTTTTGAACGAGTATATAACTTTTAAAAAGCTTTTTTTCTTGCCTATTTCTGTTCTGATATTTTTGTAGTTCCAACTACATCTTATAGGGCTTTAAAGTGCAGAATTAAATATCTATTTTTCAAAATTTCCTCCGGGGGAGAAACTCCTGGGCCCCCAGCAATCGGGATTGTTATATACCCCACTTATTAAAGGGGACTCCTGGGTCTCTTGATACCATTCCCCCCCTTATAGGTCAGTCCAAATCGAGGAAAACTCAGAGGCGTGCACAGAAATTTTGGGGCCCATCACAAATGACTTTTCCAGGCCCCCCTCCATATTGTTTACCCCATATTTCAACACTAGTTTTAAAAAATATTGGGCCCCCTTCAGGCTCGGGTCAGGGCCAACAGGTGTCCCTTCTCCCCCACTCTCCTGTGCACGCCCCTGGGGAAACACCACCGAGAGAAACGTTGTTCAAAAATCTACAAAAGGGGCCCCATACCTGAAATAGCTTAGGGCTCCGTTAAGTCTAAATCCGGCCATGGAGTCATCACAAATGACTTTTCCGGCCCCCTCCATATTGTTTGTCCTAATATTTCATTCTAGTTTTAAAAATATTTCCCCAATATTTTTAAAACTAGAATGATTTAAAACAAAACTATTTGGCTCCCCTTCAGGCTCAAGCCCGGGCCAACAGATGCCCCCCCCCTGTACGCCCCTGTTGGCGTACAGGGGGGATCCAATCCCCCCTAGCGGGCGTCAAATTTGATTCCCAAAGGGAGCACAGGTTCGAGGGTGGGAGAAAAAAAAAACGAAGGCTCACATATTTGAGGGCACGGGTACACCTGCCCGAGGGTCGATGGGCCAGTCCACCCTTGGTTGCACAGCTACTAGTAACTACTCTTAAATTTTAAATACATTAAGATGCAGGGCTGCGGAGTCGGAGTCATGGAGTCAGAGTTTGGCTGATTTTGGAGTAAAGGAGTTGGAGTCGGGAGTCGGACTGATCTTGGGGTAAAGGAGGACTCCGACTCCGGGAGTTTCCGAAGCGACGAATCGTAGTTGAAGGCTCCAAAACTCCCGGAGTCAGAGTTGATAAAATGATCTCGTTTGTCTTCTTCAAACTCGTATCCTCGTGGTAATTTTTATGATCGAATTTAATGCTCACCCACAACTTCGGCCTTGAGTTTCGCCGCCAAGGATTTCCGAAAAGCCAGGACTTTGGTATCGACGTCTGCATCCGTCTGTTCCTCTTCCACCATCCTCTTCGCCGCCCTCGCCGACCGGGGTCGATCGGACGAGCTCTTTTCGTAGTTCTGGAGAAGCTTTTCTCTCTCCTGTTTCTTCAGGGCTAGCAGTTTGTCTCTCTGCTGCTTCAGGTACTCTTGACGACGTCTGGCTTCCTCCTGTGAAACCTTCAACGAAAGGGGAAATCTTTATGCATCTAACCGTGATTATGAGGGGGAGCACAGCTGGCACGTGCCCCCCCCCCCCTAAATCAAAATTTTAACAGATAATAATTTTTATGTATTTAAATAAAGTTCCTCAGAGACCCACTTGCTCAAATTTATCTGAGCATTTAAAACCGATAAACCGAGCAATATGTAGGTGCGGGTGATCTCTGACAGTGTCAAATGTTAAATGGCACTTGCCCCCCCCCCCGTACTTATCACTCAATGTTTGCATCCAGAATCATTCCAAAATTTGGCAGAAAATCATCAACGACTATGCCATTTTTTTGTAACCTTATTACGGAACCCAATGGTGTACCTAACCTAATACATGGAATTCCCTCATGTCTTGTGGGAAGCGGCTGTTACGAATACAAATCTATTGATATAAAGAAATGGTCAAATTCCCCCCCCCCCCCGCAATTTTTCATCATCAAAGATTTTCTCAACGTAAATATTTTAATTTTAAACCATTCTGGGTGAGATTATCCGAACGTCACCAAATATTGTTTTAATTTCACTTTTAAAACTTCAATTTAAAAAATTTACCGGGAGAAATTCTCGGAGCGCTCTCCCTCCTTCCTTCCTTTAAATTCAAAGATGACCTAAATTTGCATCATAAAGACTCCAGTCTGAAGGGGGTGGGGAATTAGGAAAAGAATCTCTCTAGATAGCGTAAAACTACGTTTTTAAGACTCCAATTCAAAAAAAAATAAAATACGGAGATTTTTTTCTGAGGTCCCCAAAGGAAGTTCAAAACTGAGTTCTTAGGTTAGGATTTCATCCGTTCAAAAAAAAAAAAAAAAAAAAAAAACAGGAGAACCTACGAACCCCTTTGTTCTTCCTTAAGTCAATAAAAGAAAAGTCTGCAACACCCTTTTAAAAAACGTTTAAAAAACCTTTTAAACTTTGCAAAATTTCAGGGAATGAACCCCAAATCCCTTGTTCTAAGTTTGCTAAAGATGGCTTTAATTTGCGTCTTTACAACATCAGTTTAAAAAATTTTCCCGGGAAGAACCTTCCTTACCCTTACATTACCAAAGACAGTCCAAACTTCTCCGTTTTTATTATTGTTATTTATTAGTAACTAGACTTAATTTATATGAAAAAAAAAAAACATTACGAGGACAACCCTGAGAACGTTTTTCCGTTCCCCAAACATTGACAAAACTCTACAAAACGGCATTTTTAAAACTACAATTCAAAAACATATACGCGAGAGAACATCAGACCCCCCCAACCCCCCAGTCAATCAAGATAGCCTAAAATAGTTTTCAACTTCTAGAAAAAAAAAAAAAACTTGCCCTTGCAATTATAAGACTTACTCGCCGCCTCTGATTTCCAATGAAAGGAACCCTTGCTTTGTAATCTTTGAAATTTATTTTGATGAGTTGGTAGTTTGAATTGTGTTCAATATGGAAAAATTATTGAAAATCGAAAAGTAGTGCCAGAGCTGAGTTCTTATACAAATTAAGCCTTGGTGGTACGCCATTAAAGAGTCACAATTTATAAGAAAACTTTTCTAATTATAGCTGTACACAATTCATTTGATTTGTTTATTTCGTGCATCGCCGCCCGCCTTGTCTAGTGGTCAGAGAAATCTGACATCGATGGGGAGGTCCCGGGTTCGAATCCCGGCTCGGGCATGGATGTACTTTCTCTCTCCTATCCTTTCTTTGTGTGAATGTGTGCGTGCAAATTAGGCCAAGCTCATAAGCGATTGAACAAATAAGTACAACAAAATGCTGGTCTTACCTCTGTCATTTTTGTGATTTCTAGTGGTTTTTCGTATTCCATCCTCACAGAAGTGTCGTGCAGGGAAGAATCGATAGCCTGTTAAAAATGAAATGGAAAAGTTTCAGTTAAACACTGAGCCGAAGCGGGAAGTAAAGCGATCGCTTATCTAAAGAAACAAGTTAAAATCGCTCTGATGTGTCGCATAATATAATTCGCTAATTAAAAAGTTTAGAGTTCAATTTCTTTTTCTCTTACTAGTTTTTGATTGTCTGAGAGTATTATTTCACTTCGTCGAGGCTTTTTAGTCTTTGTAATTGATTGATAGCGAGTCACATGACCTACTACCATTACTTGAAAAAATAATTTAAGGAATTGCGTCTCTGGTCATAAATAATATCGTCTTGTTTCATCGCAAGCGAAAATACAGTGTTATTTTTTATTTCTTTATTTTTTCTCTTTTGGATTGGAATAGTTATTTTATTTGTGTACTCGTATATTTCTGAAATTATTTAACTCTAAACACTGAATGATTATTCTCTAAATCATGTCAGATTTAAGAATTTCCTGTACAAAATATATTTAAGTAAACTCATTAAAGATACATTTTCCATTTTCACTTTGCCAGATTATTTTTTAAGTATATTTTAAATTTTTTAACAACACTTTTTATTTATAAATACATTTTCGCACATTTTCAATTGCATCAGTGGCGCAACGAGGAAGGGGGGGGGGGGGCAACCCTCCAGAGCCTTTTTTTTTGCCATTCTTAATACAGTAGTTCAAAAACATTCGAGAACTGCTATGGCTGAACTCCTCTCCCAGAAGGTCAATTCTGACTGCGCTAGTGTAAATAGGGGAAGTCCATAAAAATTAAGCCACACTTTTTTTCAACATCTTTGATCCACCCCTACTCTTCTTTTTTATTACAAAGTGTGGCAGTTAACTTTTCCTCTCCCATCCCGTCCCATTGTCATGTGTGTCACACTATTTTTCATCTACATATTCTCATTAAATAAAGCGTGATGTCAGACTTCTTGCTACCCCTGACTTCCCCCTTGTCACAAACTCACAATTTCACGACCCCCCTCAAATCGTGACATTATTTGTTAACAGCGCAATACCTATTCTCCCTTTCTTTTTTTTTTTTTTTTTGAGCAATCACGATTGCTTATTGCTTTCATTTGACTGTTTTGATGTCCTATGATTTTATTTTCCCACCAGCACCCTCTGCAGCACCACCGTCGACCGGCCGCCTCACGATGCTGCTCCTCTAGCGAGCAAAGTCTCCAGGTTGGGTCAATATCCTACACTTTCACGCATACATACACGCACGTACACACTCACACACACACACACGCACACATACATACACACACACCTACACACATACACAAACACATACACACACACCTACACACAACTACCCACACACTCATGCCTGCACACAGACACAAACACATATGCCTACACACATACACATCCCCCCCACACACAAACACTCATACACACAACTACCCACACACTCATACCTGCACGCAGACACAAACACACATGCCTACACACATACACATACCTCCTACACACAAACACACAAACCCCCCACACACGCCTACATACACACACACACACACTCGTGATTGCGAAAAACATAATTTGAATTCAAAATGTCAAAATTCAAATTAATTTTCTTTTTATTTTTTTACTTATTTTTTAAAATTTTATTTATTTATTTATTTATTTATTTTTTGACAATTTTTTCGTTTCTTCCCCTTGTGTGAACAAAAAGGATGGGAAATATTCTTGAATCCTTTTTCGAAATTTCAGCTAAAGGCGCGTATTCACATCAGAACATTTTCGCTGCAACATGAATTTTAACTTAAAAAACTGCACTGGCAGACTG
>NC_072735.1:9906308-9958756 GCF_026930045.1 Uloborus diversus
CAATATTTTCTAAAACATCATTTATTTTAAAACATTTTTTACTATTGATCATTTTATATTTAATTCATTGTTCGGTGGGTTGGAGGGGTGATTAAAAACTAATTGTACCGAAAACCAATGTGAGCAAGTAACAGTGCATTGTCTTTTCTCTTCCCGTGCTCTTTCTCTCTGTCAACTGCTGTCATTCATTTGTCGAATTAAAAACAATTTTTACTGTGTGTTATCTCAATTTTTGAAAAAGTATATAACTTTTAAAAAGTTTTTTTTTTTTTTTTTGCCTGTTTCTGTCCTGATGTTTTTGTAGTTCCAACTTTTCTCCGGACACACCCCACCACTTAGCTGTAAGCCTTAGGTTCCACCGTCCGGGGGGTCCGCGTAGCGGGTCCCCCACACGGCTGGGTGCGACGGTCGATTTGTAGTTCCAACTACATCTTATACGGCTTTAAAGTGTAGATTTAAATATCTATTTTTCAAAATTTCCTACGGGGGGAGAAACTCCTGGGCCCCCAGCAATCGGGATTGTTATATACCCCACTTATTAAAGGGGAGTCCTGGGTCTCTTGATACCATTCCCCCTCTTAAAGGTCAGTTCAAATTGGAGAAAACTCAGAGGCGTTGACAGAAATTTTGGGGCTCGTCACAAATGACTTTTCCAGGCCCCCCTCCATATTGTTTACCCCTATATTTCAACACTAGTTTTTAAAATATTGGGCCCCCTTCAGGCTCGGGCCAGGGCCAACAGGTGTCCCTTCTCCCCCCCTCTCCTGTGCACGCCCCTGGGGAAAGCACATTAATAAAAAACGATCAACAAAGTAAAAGTATTGCTGTATGTATCAGAGGAAAGAGAAAAACAGAGTAAAGGAAAAAAAAAAGCTTCTTACACCACCGAGAGAAACGTTGTTCAAAAATCTACAAAAGGGGCCCTATACCTGAAATAGCTTAGGGCCCCGTTAAGTCTAAATCCGGCCCTGGGCCTATAACAAATGACTTTTCAGGCCCCCCTCCATATTGTTTGCCCTATATTTCATTATAGTTTTAAAAATATTGGGCCTCCCTTCAGGCTCGGGCCAACAGATGTCCCTCCTCCTATACGCCCTTGTTTGTGTTGCACACAGGGGGGGGGGGGGATTGGCGTCAAATTTGATTCCCAAAGGGCGCACAGGTTCGAAGGCGAAAGAAAAAAAAATTAAAGGCTCACAGACTTGAGGGCAAGGGCACACCTGCCCGAGGGCCGATGGACCAGTCCCCTGGTGGAACAGATACCAGTAACTACTCTTAAATGTTAGACTACATTAAGATGCAAGGCTGCGGAGTCGGAGTCATGGAGTCAGAGTTGGGCTGATTTTGGGGTAAAGGGATTGGAGTCGGGAGTCGGACTGATCTTGGGTTAAAGGAGGACTCCGGGAGTTTCCGAAACGACGAATCTGAGTTGGAGGCTCCAAAACTCCCGGAGTCAAGAGTTGATAAAATGACCTCGTCTGTCTTTTTCTTCAAACACTTATCCCCGTGGTAATTTTTATGATCGAATTTAATGCTCACCCACAACTTCGGCCTTGAGTTTCGCCGCCAAGGATTTCCGAAAAGCCAGGACTTTGGGATCGACGTCTGCATCCGTCTGTTCCTCTTCCACCATCCTCTTCGCCGCCCTCGCCGACCGGGGTCGATCGGACGAGCTCTTTTCGTAGTTCTGAAGAAGCTTTTCTCTCTCCTGTTTCTTCAGGGCTAGCAGTTTGTCTCTCTGCTGCTTCAGGTACTCTTGACGACGTCTGGCTTCCTCCTGTGAAACCTTCAACGAAAGGGGAAATCTTTATGCATCTAACCGTGATTATGAGGGGGGGGGAGCACAGCAGGCAGGTGCCCCCCCTAAATCAAAATTGTAACAGATAATAATGTAATTTTTTATGTATTTAAATAAAGTTCCTCAGACACCCACTTACTCAGACTTATCTGAGCATTTAAAACCGATAAACCGAGCAATTGGTAGGTGCGGGTGTTCTCTGACGGTGTCAAATGTCAAAAGGCACGTGCCCCCCCCCGTACTTATCACTCAATGTTTGCATCCAGAATCATTCCAAAATTTGGCAGAAAATCATCAACGACTATGCCATTTTTTTGTAACCTTATTACGGAACCCAATGGTGTGCCTAACCTAATACATGGAATCCCCTCATGTCTTGTGGGAAGCGGCTGTTACGAATACAAATCTATTGATATAAAGAAATAGTCAAATTGTCCTCCTCCCCCCCGCAATTTTTCATCATCAAAGATTTCCTCAACGTTAATATTTTAATTTTAAACCATTCTGGGTGAGATTACCCGAACGTCACCAAATATTGTTTTAATTTCACTTTTAAAACTTCAATTTAAAAAATTTACCGGGAGGAATTCTCGGAGCGCTCTCCCTCCTTCATTTAAATTCAAAGATGATCTAAAATTGCATCATAAAGACTCCAGTTTGAGGGGGGGGAATCAGGAAAAGAATCCCCCTAGATAGCGTAAAACTACGTTTTTAAGACTCCAATTCAGAAAAAAAACAAAATACAGAGATTCTTTTCTGAGGTCCCCAAAGGAAGTTCAAAATTGAGTTCTTAGGTTAGGTTCATCAGTTCGAAAACAAAAAAAAAAAAAAAAAAAAAAAAAAAAAAACAGGAGAACCTACGAACCATTTGTTCCTCCTTAAGTCAATAAAAAAAAAGTCTGCAACATCCTTTTAAGAAACGTTTAAAAAACCTTTTAAACTTTGCAAAATTTCAGGGAACGAACCCCAAATCCCTTGTTCTAAGTTTGCTAAAGATGGCTTTAATTTGCGTCTTTACAACATCAGTTTAAAATTTTTTTCCCCGCGAAGAACCTTCCTTACCTTACATTACCAAAGAGAGTACAAACTTCTCCGTTTTTATTATTGTTATTTATTAGTAACTAGACTTAATTTATATGAAAAAAAAAAACATTACGAGGACAACCCTGAAAACTTTTTCCCGTTCCTCAAACGTTGACAAAACCCTACAAAACGGCATTTTTAAAACTACAATTCAAAAACATATACGCGAGAGAACATCCGACCCCCCCCCCCCCCGTCACTCAAGACAGCCAACAATAGTTTTCAACTTCTAGGAAAAAAAAAAAAAAAACTTGCCCCTTCAGTTATAAGCCTTACTCGCCGCCTCTGAAAGGAACCCTTGCTTTGTAATCTTTGAAATTTATTTAAATGAGTTGGTAGTTTGAATTGTGTTCAGTATGGAAAAATTATTGAAAATCGAAAAGAAGTGCCAGAGCTGAGTTCTTATAAAGGGTGTCCCAAAATTAAAGCAAGATTTGAATTTGCCGCCATTTTTGCAATAAATTGTGGGCAATCTTGAAAAAAGAACAATTTGGCAGCTGAGGGTCAAGGGTTATTACAAATGGAGCGTTTCTGATTCTAAACGCATTATATAATGCGTTTTAATTTTCGAACAATTATTAGAAAAATAATGAAAGTTTGGGCGGGTCAAGCAATTTACTGTTATTGGCACTCGATATCGCAATTAGGTAATACGCAGGTAATTGTGGGATTGCTGACATAGACGTTTGACTTCAAATAACCCCATAGGGGTCTAATGATGTAAAATCACACGATCTAGGGTACAATTCATATCACCGAAACGAGAGAGTACACGAACAGGAAATTCCTTATGCAGTGATTGAATTGTTTCGCTGGCTCTATAATAGCATAACACTCCATTTTTACTAACCCTAAACTCCCAGCTGTCAAATTGTTCATTTTCCGTGGCTGCCAACAATTCACACCAAAAATTGTGGCAAATTCAAATCTTGCGTTAATTTTCGGACACCCTTTACAAATTAAGCCTTGGTGTGATACGCCATTAAAGAGTCACAATTTATAAGAAAACTTTTCTAATTATAGCTGTACACAATTCATTTTGATTTGTTTATTTTGTGCATCGTCACCCGCCTTGTCTAGTGGTCAGAGAAATCTGACATCGATGGGGAGGTCCCGGGTTTGAATCCCGGCTCGGGCATGGATGTACTTTCTCTCTCCTATCCTTTCTTTGTGTGAATGTGTGCGTGCAAATTAGGCCCTGCTCATAAGCGATTGAACAAATAAGTACAACAAAATGCTGGTCTTACCTCTGTCATTTTTGTGATTTCTAGTGGTTTTTCGTATTCCATCCTCACAGAAGTGTCGTGCAGGGAAGAATCGATAGCCTGTTAAAAATGAAATGGAAAAGGTTCAATTAAACACTGAGCCGAATGGGGAAATAAAGCGTTCACTTATCTATAGAACAAGTTAGTCTGGATGTGTCTCAAAATATATTTAGCTAATTAAAAAATTTAGAGTTTAATTTCTTTTTCTGTTACTAGTTTTTGATTGTCCGAGAGTACTATTTAACTTCGTCGAGGCTTTTTAATCGTTTTGTGATTTATTGATAGCGAGTCACATGACCTACTACCATTGCTTGAAAAAATATTGTAAGGAATTGCTTCTCTGGTCATAAATATTATCGTCTTGTTTCTTCGCAAGCGAAAATGCAGTGTTATTTTTTATTTCTTAATTTTTTATCTTTTGGATTGGAATAGTTATTTTATTTATGTATATTTTTGAAATTATTTAACTCTAAACACTGAATGATTATTCTCTAAATCATGTCAGATTTAAGAATTTCCTGTATAAAATATATTTAAGTAAACTTATTAAAGATACATTTTCCATTTTCACTTTGCCAGATTATTTTTTAAGTTTATATTTTAAATTTTTTAACAACACTTTTTACTTATAAATACAATTTCGCACATTTCCAATTGCATCAGTGGCGCAATGAGGAAGAGGGGGGGGGGGGGGTTCAACCTTCCACAGCCCTTGGTTTCCCATTCTTAATACATTAGTTGAAAAACATTCGAGAACTGCTATGGCTGAACTCCTCTCCCAGAAGGTCAATTCTGACTGCGCTAGTGTATTTAGGGGAAGTCCATAAAAATTAAGCCACACGTTTTTTCAACATTTTTGATCCACCCCCACTCTTCTTTTTTATTACAAAATGTCGCACTTAACTTTTCCTCTCCCATCCCGTCCCATTGTCATGTGTGTCACACTATTTTTCATCTACATATTCTCATTAAATAAAGCGTGATGTCAGACTTTTTGTTACCCCTTACTTCCCCCTTGTCACAAACTCACAATTGCATAACCTCCCCCCCTCAAATCGTGACATTATTTGTTTACAGCGCAATACCTATTCTCCCTCTCTTTTTTTTTTTTGAGCAATCACGATTGCTTATTGCTTTCATTTGACTGTTTTGATGTCCTATGATTTTATTTTCCCGCCAGCACCCTCTGCAGCACCACCGTCGACCGGCCGCCTCACGATGCTGCTCCTCTAGCGAGCAAAGTCTCTAGGTTGTGTCAATATCCTACACTTACACGCATACATACACGCACGTACACACACACACACATACATACACACACACTTATACACAACTACCCACACACTCATGCCTGCACACAGACACAAACACATATGCCTACACACACATACACATCCCCCCCCCACACAAACACTCATACACACAACTACCCACACACTCACCTCTTTTTTGCACCTCTTTTAAAATTGGCTTGGAGGAAGAATTTTTTTGAAAAATTTCACGATTGATTGAAATATACATCTATAAAAAATCTATTTTCAGCTTCAATTGTAGATTGAACTGTGGTAGTATGGTGCACAGAACAATTGTAGATTGAACTGTGGTAGTATGGTGCACAGATCAATTGTAGATTGAACTGTGGTTTGAATAACGAATAGCGAATTGAAAATATGGATTTTAATAGAGTAAAGCATTTTTCAAAAACCTTTTTTCCGATGCAAACAAATTGGAAAAAAATTAAACGAAGTCATACATGCTAAAGGGCCGGCATGAGCTTTTTCACCATTGAAAGAATCGTTTTGCAATAATTCTTCCAGTCAACAAATCACTGCTTTGAAGTTATAGAGAAATGTTTTTATCGTTTTAACTCTTGAAGATTATCTTGTGTCACTCCGCGATTGCATAATTATAGAGCCCCATAAAAGGTATTTGGTTGATACCTTTTTTTATTCAATAATCACATGCATTTTTAAGAAGTTTCGATGAAAGCATTATAATGTATTGAGAAGCTGAAACGTGTTTCTAGCAAAAGAAAGCGATGAACACTCATTAAATAAATATACACTTAAGTAAAAGTGAATGTAAAATATCAAGGAATTTTCTAGTGAAAACCATGCTGCCACACCACTTTTCACGAGCCTCTCATATTGAGCATACCATCATTACACTGGGCACACAAGTGTGAAATATTTGGCCTATATGAGGCAATGTCTTCTTTAGTTAAAATTAATCATGGTTCTCTATCAGTTTTCTATGTTCTGAAAAAGCCGAAAATACTTCATAAATTTCTAAGTCATCATCCAAATAATGAAAAACACTTTTTCTAGTCTGGGAGTGTGTCGAGTTTCATCAAATAGTTGCTGAGAACCAGCAAAATTTCCTTTAATGAACATTGATTTCCGACTTACATAAATTGAATTCACCCATTTTCTATCATTCTGCTCAAAAAATTTGGGGGTGCAACCGCCCCCTCTTGACCCCCCTATTTGCCGCCCCTGCACATTGGCATACATTAAAAACTGTTACGAAAAGTTCTGTCACAAAGTTCCACACCTGGTTCAAGTATGCATTAATGCGAAAATTACTAAGAGTTTCAATTGTCAATCCAAGAACTAAGATTAGCGAATTAAAATTTTTATGATAGAGTGTAGCATTTATCAAAAAAAAAAAAAAAAAAAATAACGCTCCGCAGTATAAATAAAGTAAACAAAAAATTCAGACAAAGGCATACATATTAAAATGGCATCAAATTTTTTATCAATGAAAAGGTCGCTTTCCAGTAATTCTTCCAGGGGGCTTTTATAACTCTTGAAGACCATCTTGTGTCACTCGGAGATTGTCAAGTAAAGAGCCTCAAGATACATTTGTTGATGTGAAAGTATTTTTTGATGTGAGATGTTTTTCAAAAATAGCATATCTTTACAAAAAGTTCCCATGAAAGTATATGATACACCGAGTTGCTAAAATGTGTTTCTAGTACATGGCGTCAATGAACACTTACTAGCTGAACATTAAGTTATAATATGAGCATAAAAATTTATGTAAAATGACATGGAATTTACGCGTAAAAATTGCACAGACTCTACACTGTACGGGTATCTCATACAAGATGCTCCATCATAACATAGATTACTCAATTTTGAAATGTTTAACCCATATGAAGCGATTACTTCTTTAGTTAAGGCAAACACTTATCCTATATCAGTTTTTTCTGTTCTGAAAATTCAGGCAAATGATTTTCTAAGTTATCTAAATTGAATTTTACCATTTTATATTATTCTTAGTGAAAAAGTTGGGGGTGCAACCGCCCCCTCTCGCACCCCCTATTTGCCGCCCCTGCTGAAAGGTTCATTTCATTTTCCATGACGTGGCTGTTTGTACGATAATGTTAAATGCAAGATTTGCTGAGACGAAGATTTACAACACATTGTCTCGTATTTTATTAATCCATAAGAAGCGTGTTTGTATGTCCTATCTTTTAGCTTAACAGAGTGCGATTGAAGAAATACAGGCTCTCGTAATTTATGTTCACACTTCTGTTACTTTCACCTCATGGACGATAAAAATTGAGCCCTATCAAAGTGCTTGTAACCACTTTAACGTCGCTGATGACCTCCATCTTAAGTGGTTCCTCTGTTCCTATTCCTATTCAGAGTCACAACTGACTAGAACTGTATTTATGTCGAGGACTGCATACTAAGTGCCTTGCCTCCATTATTTTTTATACCGATAGATGGTAGCACCATCACCGGATCGAACAGTTAATGAGAATTTAGAACTAGTCCAGGAGCTAATAGCTACCTGGTGCTAGCTCAGGGGTCTGGCCAGGGGATATTTGGGTCCGTTAACGGACCCTTCACAAAAATCCGATCAACCAAAACGGACCTTTCACAAAATCCCGATCAAACAAAACGGACCTTTCACAAAATCCCAATCAGACAAAACAGACCCTTCACAAAATTCTGATAAACAAGATCGGATCTGTCACAAATTGTTTATTGAAAGAGCAAATCTGAAAGCAAAATAACGCATATTTCTGTGTATAAACCGATAATTTTGGAACCTTTGTTTAAGTCAAATTAGAGGAATCAGCTTGTACAAAATCGGCTAATTTTGAGGAAAAAAAAAATTGGCACTCTTGCAATGCTCCTGCAAGCGATAAATAATTGCTACTGCCAAATAAATATAATGGTTGTTTGTTTTATCACAGCTAATTAGCGGCGGTGTTGTAAACTTTTCTGAAAAGGCATTGGTAAGCACTTTTCTCCGCTCATGATTTAATAAACAATAATAATATATATCTGCGAAATGAACTTAGAACTGCAAACGAATAGTAAGGATGAGGAAAAAATATGATCGCTTCAGATAGGGTTACCAACTTCAAAATTATCACCACTTAGCGTCTGGCGTTGAACCTTTATAATGACTTGATTAGAAAATATTCTCATCATTTTGCCAGCTTGTCAATATTTGCGTTTTTACGGTGCGTGTGCGATGCTTAATTGTTATTTTGGGAGAAAATTATATGGGTTTTGATTTTTCGATGCTAACAAGGATGATTAACTTTAAATAAACTCTTTTAATTACCGTTTTTTCTTCTTTAGATGTCTACATTTTGAAAAATGCAATCTTTTAACATCCGATATGAGAATAATATTTTGTTCTTTTTTCAAGCTAACTTCGCTTCATTAGGATTGAAATAAATGAAAAGTCTCTTTATTTCTGTTAGAACTCTCATTTAAAGTTTTTAAAGCAAAATTCCATTTTCTGTTATGAGTCAAAAATTAAAATGCTGAATAGATGGTTTATTTTATTTTATTTTTTGGGTCAACTGTGTCCACAGATATTAATGATATGTTTATCATAGGACTCTAAAATGCAATTTTAAAATAATTTTATCAAAAACATTTCTTTTACAAGCCGTTTTTATACTTTTGATGCCTTCACTTTGAGAATTGCGATCTCTTTGCATCCGCTATGGGAATCCGATTTTACGAAATTTTGATGATTATTACGCTTTGTTAAGAGGTAAACAATTGAAATATCTTTTTATTTTTGTTAAAATCACGGAATTTATAAGTTTTAAACGAAATTCTGTGATTTTAAGAGTGTCTTTGGGTCGAAAAGTTGAATGCTGAGCCCTATTCTGAATTTTATTTTATTTATTCATATTTATGTTACAATTATTTTAAGTACTGTACAGAAATATATCTAGTATAATTTAACATAATGTAGAATGGTAGATAAATATTGATACTTGAAACAGCGATGCCCCCCCCCCCCCCGCCAAATATCAGAAAAAAAAATCCAGAATGGTTTTCTCGACGTAGAAGAGGAAAACACTCAACTTTAAGTTTAATTGATGCCGTTTGTGCCATCTCTAAATTCTAAAATTTTGTTTTGACAAAAAAAAAATTTTTTTTTTTTGCGAATTTTTTTGATTTTTCACAAAATTAATTCATTTTTCACAAATTTATTTGATTTTTCACAAAAAACGGACCCTGTGAAAAATCCTGGACAGACCCCTGACCCCCAGAGGTATCGTTTCACTTGGAGGACATTGAGACCACGAGCATATTTAACGTTGCCCAGTCCCCTTTAATGACGACGGTGGGTCTTCGACCATCGAGGTTCGAACTCAGGACCCTCCGGCCCCGAATCCGACACTCTATCCTCTGTTCCTCCTAAAAATAAAGAGTTTAGTTCAATGTTTGGATGCAAAAACGCAGACTACTAGAGCAACAGAGCACCTGACTCTCAACCAGGGTCAGGGGCGTGCTCACATTTCCCGGTCCCCGTACCTACCACTATTTGAGGTTTAAGGGGTTACAGTACCTCAAAAATGACCAAACGATGAAAAAAGTTTTTATTGCTTATTTCGAAACTAAACACTAGTCCAAACACAGGGGAAAAGTTTCATTGCTTTAGTTCAAATATTTAAAAAGTTATGAGTGGTTTTAGGTCATGCTCGCTATGTGTTCTTATGCAAAAAGAAAACTTTAACTTGATTTTTCTCGATGATCGTTTTTTTTTTTTTTTGTGTTTTCGTGTCATAAGAATCCCTAAGGATTTTTTTTTCTATTAAAGATACAGCTTTAAAGTAATACTTTTTGCAATAAGGATAACATATTTAACAAAACTGTGGTGCTACATGGTACAAAAAGGTATAACATGCTCTAAACATTAAGTAATATATAAGCATTTTATAAATTACTTAAATGTTTAGAGCATATTATACCTTTAAAACCAAATTTTTTTGAAAAAAAATTACGATTTTTTACGTAATTGATCACAGAAAATTTTCTAGTAAACACAAAAGCAGATGAATGCACAGATTTTCAGAGATGATGATTGTGATCGTTTAGCAAAAAGCTTTTCTTATATTAGTTTAAAAACAAAAAAGTCTTAGGGATTTTTAAAAATTGAAAATTTTCCAAATGTTTTGAATTTTTTAAAAAAGTAAGCAATATTTAAAATTTTTAAAATAAATTATTGATTACAAAGTAAGTAAGCATGTTATGGTTTCAACGAAAAATATAATTTACTTAAATTGAAAAAAAATTGCTTGAAAGGTACTGTGACCCCTTAACAGGTTGGATGGGGCCCTGAAAACAGCTCTGACTTCTTGATACAGACCAGAATTCAAGCAATCCCTGATCCAGCATATTCAGATGTGTTGATTCATTTGGAAGACTTTGTAACCACGACATATTTAACGTGCCCCAGTCACTATTGATGAAGACGGTGGATCTTTCACCGGCTGGGATCGAACCCGAGACCCTTCGGTTTTGAGTTTGACGCCCTACTGATCAGGTTACCATGGCCTCGGGAGTGTGTTCAACGGGGCCGTGGCCGCCTGATCGGTAAGGGACTGTTCACATATCGGCCGTCCGTTCCGTCCATCACGTTTTTATCATCCCGAAACAGGTTTTCTTTGCTTGTTGCCATGACAGCAAGCCATCTTGGACGGGACCGGTTTTGATCAGAAGAAGCTTGATATCTGACGGCCGTCAAAAATGGAAGGGCATTTCATTGGTATCCGCCAAGCAGCACGCTCTTCTCTCTGATGGGTGAATTTAGTCACGTGATTAATGTATGGCGACCGTATGTGAATGCTACTCTGCTTTCATAGACAGTCAGTCACGTCAAAAAACGGGATGGACGGGACGGACGGCCGATAAGTGAATAGCCCTAAGGCATCGGACTTGGGAACAGAGGGTCCCGGGTTCAATCCTCCCCGGTCGGAGATCCACCGTCTTCATTAATGGTGACTGGGGGACGTTAAATATGCTCGTAGTCACAAAGTCATTCAAGTGAAACAATACCTCTGGGGATGCTGAACCAGGGATTGCTCGGCTTCTGGTCTGGATCAAAAAATCAGAGCTGCTTCAGGGTCCCATCCAACTGGTTAAATCACAAAAAGTAGTTGGTACAGGGCAACCTAGAGTGAAAAAAGGCGTGTTCAAGGGGCGATACATTCCTTCCTCTTCGAAACTCGGAATGTTTCTTTTTTTTTTTTGACCATTGAAAAGGACTAAAATAACCATATCCTCCATTAAAACTAAATAATACACCCATCTGTATTTTTTTTCTGGCTAAACCACTCAACAGGGTAGGTCATGAGAGGTCACCGTGACCTCCAAAAAAAAAAAAAAAAAAAAATCGCCAAATTATGTCTGACGATTTCGTAAATTTGGACACAATATTGATTGTTTTTAATGATGCCTCTCTCATTAGATCAACGTGAAATAGTAAGTAATATTGAATGTTGAAAGAAAAAAAATCAAATTTATGCAAAATATTTCTATGATGTCAATATTAGTTCAGCAGGGGAGCCCATCTCCCCCAAGTTCAATGGCGCAAATTCCCTCCTCCCCCAAATTATTTTCAACCCTCTTTTATATACATATATATATATATATATTTGTTTTTTTTTTAAATATTTTTTATTTATTTATTTATTTATCTTTAATTATTATTATTTTATTAGAAAGTTCTGTGCTACGCCAATGAAACACACAAACTAAATAAAAAAACGAAATAAAATGTAAACAGAATAAAATAAACAAAACAAAATAAATGATTTTAATTAAAAATAAATTAATAAATAAATTTAAACAAATAAATTAAAAAAAATCCCCCAAAAAATGTTGATGGCGCAACTTGCGCCATAATCGCCCCCCCCATGGGGGGGGGCACAACTAACAAAAGAAAGATACCTTTTCCATTCGTTTTATTTCTCTTTGCCTTTCTTCTTGTAAATGAGCTTTAGTGGCTTGAATAACTTCCTTCTGTTCTAAAGATTGAGGAATTTCCTTCATTTCGCCCGAATTTTCTTCCACGTATCGCCTGCAAAATAAATGAATCGAAAATATAAAAATAGAAACACAATGCGGCTCTGATAAGTTCAGGCATGACCTTGATAACGATTATTTCTTTTCGGGGAGTTCAGTGTAAAAGGGACGCGTTATCGGCGCTGATTTGAGTTGGGATACTTTTTCAAAACTACTACTACGAAAATAACCCTTCCCCATTACCCCAAAAAGCAGTAAACATTGACAAGGTCATGCCTCAACTTATCAGAGCCAAACCATACTACTAGTGATGTACCGGATCGTTAAAAAAGTAGATCCGCGGATACGGATACGGATCATTAGCGTCAATATCCGTGGATACGGATACGGATCTCAAAATGTTTTTGCCCAATTCAACTATCCAAGTGTAAAATTTATTACGGAAGGTATTCCCGTCATTATAATAACACTGTTTATTCAAAAAATGTCATCTACGGCGAAAATAGAATCAAGACTATGATTTACTCTTTGAAGAAATCTCCATTAAAATTGATGGAGAGTTGGAAGAGACGTGTCAGAGCAGCATTAATGCTTAGATAGAATGTGAAAAATTATTTCTAGCTTGCTGGGTAGATGTAGAATACAGGAGCAAGAATGTAAAGCTGCTACTGGATAGGCTAGAAATAATTTTTCGCATTTTATTTCAGCATAAATGCAGTGCTGACCCATTCCACCCAGATTACTCCGACCGACGGAATAACAGAGCCGGGAACATCTTTGCAAACAGTAAATAGAGACTTTTTTTGAAGGATGCGGGGAAAAATCAAAATGAAGAAAAACAGAAACCCCATATCAATAACAAAAATTAATATTAAACTAAAAATTAAAAAAAAAAAAAAAACATGTCTCAGAGGGCCGTTGGCTTCTGAAATGATGCCTTATAATTTAAATAGGGAATAAAACCTAATTTAAACGGACTTTAAGAGTCTTTTATTCAAACATTTAAAAATTTTTAGAATAGAAAATATCCGTTTAAGATCCGTCAAAAAAGTAACGGATACGGATACAGATTCTTATTTTTCCTCGGATATCCGCGGATACGGATACGGATATCCGGAACATCACTACATACTACTAATATATCTGATCAAGTGCCATTGAGAGAAATACCCTATGAGTACATTTACTACTAGACTATGCGGAAAATAATTCGTGATAACACTTATCTTTCTGGCAGGGTGACACAATTGTTAGACATTGGGTTCTTAGCCATAAGTCAATTAAGGGTTTATGTCGGAAAAAATTAGGGACAAGCTGAATTTTCGGCAGTTGTTAGTACGCAAGGAGGGAAGTATTTTCCCAAAAGCCCCCGAATCTCCCCCCTAGCCCCCCTTAAGTATAAAATTATAGATTTTAAAACAAAAGCTTTTATCTCCGTTAACTAGAATTCAAATCTTTTAAACTTAACATATTTTTAATCCTTATAACATGAAAAATGAGAAATTACCTTTGACCTTACCTTTGAAATTACCTTAATTAATTTGAGCAATTACGTCATTTTTCTTCATTTTTCGTTTTTAATGATGTAATCTTGGGGACTTCTCGCGTCTATTATTAATTGTTTGAAAACAATATGCAGCGTAGTTTTTAGAGTAGTTTCTAAGTTTTTCGAAGATATACATATGTTGAATTATACAGTCAACTACGCATAGAAAGCGCGACAATACGGCAAGCACCAATTTGCTGATGCACTAGAAACTTTCTTCTTACCCCTTTCAATTGAAGTTTTCTGTTGGAAGAAATTGGTGACATGCTAATTTTTTGTCCGTAATTAGCACCAAATGAGAGGAGCATTATCTCAAAAGTTCCCTTCCGTTTTGAAATCCTACCAGCCCCCCCCCCCTCCCCTAATGTTGGTTTTGCAGCGTTCTAATTATGAGCATATCTTGGCTCATAACTGCTCACTCGAAATGCATAATCATTGAACTATTTTATTCCTAACTAGCGGTACCCCCACGGATTTGCCCGTACTGGAAAATTAAAAGGTCTTTTGGTTAGCATGTGTATTTACAAATAATGGATGATGAATTTCTGGCCAATTTGCTATGTTCATTTGCTCCCCCACGTTATGGTAATTTGTTCGTCCACGTTATGATAATTTGCTCGGTAAAATTTTCTTGAAAGTGGAATAGAAAAAGAACAAAATCGAATTTCCGAAAAATCGCTTTGAGGTGCACGCCCCCATGCTACAAACTAATTCAGTGCCAAATTTCATGAAAATCGGCCGAACGGTCGAGGAGCTATGCGCATCACAGACATCCAGACATTCAGTTTTATTATTAGTAAAGAAAATATATTCTTCAACCTGAAGTTTTCAGGAAAATTAATATTTGTTAACTTAGGAAAAAGTTTTATTTCAAATGTTTATTTTCTATTGGTTTTAGAAAACAATTCCTAAATTTTTGACAATATCTCGAAACAGTTGAAGAGAAAGAGAAACACATGCTTTTTTTTTAACCTTTTGGTTAGAATCAACCTTCGTTTATACCTTTTGGGTAGTTCAGAATGCAGTGAATGTGTACTTAAATTAGAGGTGCGATATCGACGGCAAAACTTCGACGTTTCAAAACATCGATGCTAGAAATTAAAACTTCGATGGTATTGATACATCGACCAAAAACCATTGATGTTTCCAAACATCGATCTTTTTATCAATGTATAACATACATTTTTGAATATAATGGCGACCAAAAGCTTGGCGATATATCGCCAAGTGTTTGCCAAATTATAACACCCCTTGAGTTTGCATCGAAATTAACAATGATTTCCCCCCAAAAAAGGGTAAAAGACCTCCTTTGGAACATCCAAATGCAAAAAAAAAAAAAAAAACTGAGGTGCACAACTAGATCCCACAAGGAGTCTACGTACCAAATTTTAACTTTCTAGGACATGCCGTTCTTGCGACATACATACGTACATACGTACGTACAACATACAGACGTTACGAGAAAACTCGTTGTTATTAACTCGGGAATAGTCAAAATGGATATTTCGAGTGTCTATACGTTTTTAAGCACTTATCCACGTGTGGTCGAGTCGAAAAAAAAGAAAAGAAAACTAAACATTCATTCGGGGGTGAGCAAAACGGAAATTAAGGCTGATTTTTGAGTGAAAATTTTTTCGCGAATACAGCACTTCTTTTTCTGTACAATGAAGTTAAACGAGCTGATGTGTGCATCACATGACTTCCTTTTACTCCAATTTAATGTCATTTCCCCATTATTCGCTATTTTAATGTGATTCAATTGTTTACTCTCTAAATATCACCAACAGTGGCCAAATTGAAACCAAATTAAAAAACAAATTCGCCAAATTTGTCGCCAAGTTGGCGACAAAACTTGGCGACCAAAAGACTGGCGATATATCGCCAAGTGTCCGACAAATTATAACACCACTTGAGTTTACATCGAAATTAACAATGATTTCCCCCCAAAAAGGGGCAAAAGACCCCCTTAGGAACATCCGAATGCAACCAAAAGGGAAGGTGCACAACTAGGCCCCACTAGGAATCTACGTACCAAATTTCAACTTTCTAGGACATACCGTTTTTGAGTTATGCGAGATACATACACACATACGCACATACATACGTACATACAGACGTCACGGGAAAATTCGTTGTAATTAACTCTGGGGTCGTCAAAATGGATATTTCGGGTGTCTGTAGGTTCTTAGGCACTTATCCACGTATGGTCGGGTCGAAAAAAAACTCAACATTCGCTCGGAGGTGAGAAAACTGGAAATTAAGGCTGATTTTTGAGTGAAAATTTTTTCGCAAATACAATACTTCCTTTTTTTGAAAAAGGAAGTAAAAAGTATTTTTTGATCCACCCTAGTGAACACCCTTCGCTGGTTTTTGAAGTTTTTTAAAGGGTTTCATTCTTAATGCCATGAATAAATGGTCATTAATTATGAACCTAAAGTAGTAAATGACGCAAGCAGATAAATTTGAACATTTTATTTCTTGCATGTCAAAACTTATTTAAATAAGAATAAACTTTTTTTCATGAGAAATAAAAATTTTAACCATATTTACATGTACTTTTCTTTCGTTGGGTTGGACTTTTTTTTAGAAAGTTTTTTGAGCAATCACGCTTGCTTATTGTTCTCACTTGACTGTTTTGATGTCCTATCATTTTATTTTCCCACCGCCACCCTCCGCAGCATCACCGTCGACCGGCTCCTCACGATGCTGCTCCTATAGCGAAAGCCGTCTCCAGGTTGCATCCATATCCTACACACACGCGCACACATATATACACACATACAAACACATACACACATACACATACACACACATACACACAACTACCCACACATTCATGCCTGCACACAGACACAAACATATATGCCCACACACACATTCGTATACACAACTACCACATACTCATGCCTGCACACAGACACAAACACACATGCCTACACACAGACACAAACACACATGCCTACACACACATACACATACCCCCCACACACAAACTCACACGCCTACATACACACACACACTCGTGATTGCGAAAAACATAATTTGAATTCAAGATGAGAAAATTCAAATTAATTTTTTTTTTCTTTGGTTTTAATCTTGTAAAAGTTTTTTACAAGCTATTCCGATATTAGTTTTATATGTTAATGTCACAAATGAAAGTAATTATCCTTCTTAACCCTGCACAGTTAATTATGTTTAGACATTTTTGGTCATTATAATCAAAATTATCTTTTACCGAAAGTAAACCGACCGAGACACAGGGATTTTTTTCTGAAACGCCCGAGACGTCTCTACTCAAGAGTCATATTGTATACATTTTTAGGGACGAGGCAGGCTAATAACAATGCAGCAAAATATTTCAGTTCAGATAGTTAGCGCTAGCACCTCCCCCCCCCCCCCAACACACACACTTTCTTTCTTACTTCCTTTTACAAAAAAGGAAGTATTGTATTCGCGAAAAAAATTTCACCCAAAAATCGGCCTTAATTTCCATTTTGCTCATCTCCAAATGCATGTTGAGTTTTTTTTTTCAACCCGACCACACGTGGATATGTGCCTAGAAACGTATAGACACCCGAAATATCCATTTTGACGATCCCCGAATTAATAACAACGAGTTTTCTCGTGATGTCTGTATGTACGTATGTATGTGCGTATGTGTGTATGTATGTCGCATAGCTCAAGAACGGAATGTCCTAGAAAGTTGAAATTTGGTACGTAGACTCCTAGTGGGGTCTTGTTGTGCACCCTCCCTTTTGGTTGCATTCGTAGGCTCTAAAGGGGTTCTTTTGCTCCTTTTTGGGGGGAAATCATTGTTAATTTCGATGTAAACTCAAGAGGTGTTATAATTTGGCGGACACTTGGTGATATATCGCCAGTCTTTTGGTCGCCAAGTTTTGTCACTTGGCGACAAATTTGGCGACTTAGGAATTTTTTTTTTTTTAATCTAGTTTCAATTTGCCCACTGTTGGTGATATTTAGAGAGTAAACTAGTGAATCATATTAAAACTGCCAATAATGAGAAAATGACATTAATGAAATGGAGTAAAAGGAAGTCATGTGATGCACACATCAGCTCGTTTTTTTTTTTTTACATTAAGCGCTCAGTGACGGTTTTTGAGATTTCCTGGGCTTAATTTTAATTTACAAATGCTTAAAAGATAAAATATTTTTACGCCAAAACAATGACTTTCCCAGTTTGTAAGCTTCCCTCGAGCACTTGAGACCCCCACATTAAAGAGTAAAAATTGATATAATTCAAGAACAGTGAGTGAACTACGTAATGGAGATTTTTAATGAGTTAGTCACCAAAAGTGGACTACTTTTTAGCGTACTTTCCCAGTAAAAGTTAGAGAAAGAAGAAAAAAGCATGAAAGAAAGCTTAATGTATCTTGAAAATATCGCGAAACACACACACACAAAAAAAAAGTCAAACATAAAAAAAATAATTAAAAAAATATCGAAAAATTAAAAACTGGAAAGTAGGGTATTGAGATGGGGGAAATGTCTGTCGATCTATCTGTCTGCCCCCCCCCCTCCTCCTAATAAGTTTTAAGTGAATAATCCGATTCGAATTTTTTTTTTTTTTTTTTGTTCGAAAGATCTCGGCGAGGACACCTCATTCCTATATTTCACTTTATGATTTGAACTAGTTTTCGTTCAATTTTGAACAGTTCAAAAAAAAAAAAAAAAAACTTAACATTAGCGCCTACGGGGAAATTCAAGGCAATTCCGAACTTAGAGGCAAAATTGTTTCAAATAAACTTATAGGAAAAAGCTTTTGATGAAAAACATGTATATAAAATATGTTTTTGATTTGAACAATTTTCCGTTCAATTTTGAACAGTTCAAATCCCTTAACATTAGCACCTACGGGGAAACTGAAAGTCAATGTAGATTCCCCGCACTTGAAGGCGGATTTACTTCAAACAAATTTTGTTTTAAATAGCTCTTGACGACAAACTCCCGTCTCCGACACCGAGAATTTTGGGGCACCTGACTCCGACTCCTGTGCCCGAAAATTAGTCGGACTTCTGCTCTGACTTCGCAGAAAAAATGACTGACTCTGATTCTTGAATATTCGACTCCGATTCCTTTTTCTCAAAATAAGTCCGACTCCGGAAACATTGGCAGAGTTGCGTACTCTAAGGGAAATAACCGATTCCGAGTCTTTGAATTAATTACCTTCGGCTCCCGAATCTGACTCTTTTATCCCAAAATGAGATTGACTCTGACTCCGACTCCGCAGCCATGGTTTTAACTGTGAAATAATTATTGTCAATATGACTTGTTTTTATTTTCACTCTAAAGTTTTAATTTATGTATTCAGTTTTCGGCGGATAAACTCGAAGTCCTTGATGTTTCTACATTAAGATATGCGCAGACGATTTTTTTTTTTGACATTAAAAATTATTTCTTTAAGTTGACATTTTGTTAAGTAGGCTCGTTTAATTCTAGACGGAACTTCTTATTATTTGCTTTTCACTGAAATATCTCAATTCTCTTCGTGTCGCTAGTTCGAGAAATTACACTATATTCTAGAAAATTCTGTTTATAAAATTTACTTAAAACCAAGTACAGTCGACTCCCACTGCAACGCGATCCGACTTACGCGAAATGGCTATAACGCGATTTTTTCCCCCGGTAAAGATTTTTATTCCTAACGCGAATTCTTTTGAAAATTTTCCGAAGGGAATCGCGGTTTTTTCGTGAAGGGACCTTCATCCCTTTGGCATCACTGAAAGCGGAAGTTATAATAACTACTCCTCATTTTCCTTTTTTTTTTTGAGCAATCACGATTGCTTATTGCTTTCATTTGACTGTTTTTGAGGTCCTTTGATTTTTCCCACCGCCACCCTCTGCACCATCACCGTGGACAGGCTGGCTCCTCACGCTGCTACTCCTATAGCGAAAGCCGTCTCCAGGTTGCATCCATGTCCTACACACACGCGCATACATACACAACTACACACACACACACACATACAGACACTTACACATATACACACACACAAAAACCTACACACACACACACACACAAAACTACCCACACTTTCATGCCTGCACATAGACACAAACACACATGCCTACACACATACCCCATACACAACACAAACACACATACCCCCCCCCCCACACACACACACACTCACTCGTGATTGCGAAAAACATAATTTGAATTCAAGAGGTCAAAATTCAAATTAATTTTTTTTTTCATTCTATATGGAAAAGTTGATGAAATATAATGACACCTAAGAGCACTGTTTCATTTGAAGTTGGTGAAGATAGAAGGAAAAAGAGAAAGTTTCAACAACTATAGTACATTTGTTTTTCTTACTACATAATGTACGTACCGTAGTGGTTTATTTTACGTCTTTTTTTCCCATTGACCATTGATTTTGTGCATCGTAGTAGTTTTTTATGCTAAATAAAATGTTTTTTTTTTTTAAATACAATAAATAAAAATTCAATTTTTAATTTAAGAAACGGTAATGTATAGTTAAGAAATGATTTTTAACAGTTTGACGTGGTGTTTACAAGTGTCTTTAATCATATGGGTATGTTTATAAAAGTTTTTACACATACCCTTTTCCACAACGCGAAGTTTCAACTTACGCGAAGGGTCTTGGAACGCATCCCTCGCGTAAGTCGGGACTCGACTGTATGCACAAAAATGGTTCATAACATCGAGTTTGAAGGTTTGAATCATGAATGTCAAAAGATTTCTTGCATCAACAGCACTTTTTGCGCCAAGCTGTTAATTGGAAATAAATGCCTGAAATGTGCTTAATTTCTGTTGCTGTTTATAAGGCATTAAATTATTGATCCATAAAAAATCGGTTGTTAACGTTTTTTTTTTTTTGTTACATGTCCCCCACTTGATCAGCAAAAGTTCTCAAGTGCATGGAGTTTCTAATTAGAACGTTTCAGGGAAATGGTAACTTGTATTAATAAGTTGTTTAACGCTGACTGGTTGGTAAATTGCCTAAACATCTCATCTAAAAGAGCGGAGTAAGTTGTGATGAATATGACAGCTGCGTGGGCAACATAAGGGTGGGGCATGAATTGCATTTTTGATTGCAAAACATCCTTTTGGAAGTCAAAGCAAGGAACATCTGAAGGAATTGATGATTGAAATAATTTTTGCTGTCATTAGTTTTCGTTCTCTGGAAAGAAAATGCAGGGTCATAAGTAACATTTGAAATAGGACGCATTCGCATTTTCAAAAATTTGTTGTAAGTAATATATTATTCATAATTAGTTTCAGAAACAATATTGCTCTGAACCAGAGGTGCCCAACCCCTTTCCATCCGAGGGCCGCACCTCATATTAAAATATGATTCATGGGTTCCCATATGGGGGGGGGGGGGCTCAAGCCCCCCCTAAAAGTTGGAACTTTTTTGCTAGTACTTTTTTTTTTTTGTAAAATTGTAAAAACATTTCTTCTCCAGTCATTAATGACTAAGTTATTAAAAATGTCAAATTTTAATAACACTAAACTAGAAGACCTGACAGACGTTGTTCTGTTCAAACTTTGTAAATTGAAAAGTTAAAAAAATTCAATAAGCTATCAAGTGTTTGAACCATTCTGTTGAAAAAAATAAGTAAAAAAAAAAATCTTTTAAGTTGCTATGGTGTCAGAATGCGTATATTTATTACAACTTGATTTATCTAATGCCCAGTGAGCAGTTGTTTTATTAACTATTTTTTCTCCCGAACTTAATGGTTTGCTCCTTTAGCCATACTCAAAGGATAAAAAGCGCCCTCAGATAATAAGTGTAAAAATCAAACTACCCATCTAGAAAAAACGGAAAATCCCGCTGCAACACATCCCCCATATGAAAAAGAATAAAACAATCGAAAGGATATCGTTTAGAAAAATGATAAAGGTAAAAACAGTTCTCTGAATAAGCGAAAATCACTCATCCCTCCCCCCTCCCGATGTAAAATAAACACATTCTTCTACTAAAATGACTAAAAACTCTTTAAAAATGAAAAACAATTATTTGCAATTTGAAATATTTTGCCAAATAAACAAAAAATACAATAAATTACATTAACAGTAGCTTTAAAATGTAAACAAATGATCACGCAACTCTATTGCTTATAGCCAAAGTCGTCAAGCCACCACGTTACTGTAATCCAGCCGATCAGTGAGCGAAGCCAACTCCGACCGATTAGCGGTCCGATCTTTTGAACGAAAACTTTTTAAACTTCATATATTGCCTAATTTGTTCTTTCCACCAAAGATAAAGCTCTTCCACTGCACTGATCTTTTGTGTACAGAACTACCCTGTTGTAATTTATCTGGACGAAAATAAAATTTGTTTCGTCTTTAAATTCTATCATCTTTTCCTTTAATAATGTACTGATTAGTTAGATAATCCTTAAAGTATTCTCGACATTGATGCCCAAACTCAGTTGGATTTCAGCCGAGAAACAAATTTTGCTAGGTACGGTACGTTCTGATCATTTGGTTAGGAAAACCTAAAGCACCGATCCGGTCACATGGTTCAACTACGACGACAGAACACACGTTTTGCGTGAACCTTCCGGTACTTTACTTTAAAATATATCTCGGGACCTAAAATCGTTGCTTTCAAGAAATGAAGGCTTCACTCTCTCTTTCTCTACGTTTTATCTATTCTCAATTGACACATATCACAGTAGGAAATTTCATTGCAAAAAACAGAGCTGGCTTTCTTATTGTCCTTTGGCAACGGGTTAAATATTTATTTCAGTTCTTGCTCAACAATAGGTTAAAATAAATATTAATAATTTGGGAGATATAACCATCCAATGTTTAAATTAATTAATTAATTAACCAAAACGTTTCCGATTCGATCCATCGCGCTTCGAAACCATGCTTGCCACAACGCTTGCCACAACTGAATTACACACAAAAAATTTGATCAAAGTCGGTCCAGCCGTTTAAAAGCCTTATGGTGACAAACGTTCGCACAGAAGATTTTTATATATTAATATATGTACTGAAATCTGTTTCCATGGGGAAAATATCGTGCGAAACCGTTTTTTTTTTTTTTTTTCTTTTTTTAGGTTTTAATATTTTGGGAGACAGAAGAGAGGAGCGATATATCGCGGCGCGATATAACGAGGGGTTACTGTACTTTTTAAATTTTGGAAAGACCCCATTATGAAAGAATTTTTGTTAAATAGAATTACACGTTGTTTTGGTTCAATGCGGAATAAAATTCCACATACAACGCAGTGATAACCAGAAAATCGCCATATTTAGACTAAGTCTGGCTCTGAGGCACAGAATTAAGCTTAAAGTAGTTAAAAAGTTTTTGTGTTACACAAAATTAAGAAAATAGACCGATGAGGTTATTCTAAAACAAAAATAAAATCTGTTTTAATTTGTTTCAGATAACATGGCAAGAACATCCACTTTAATCTATATTAGACACAAGGAGGGGAGAGAAAACACAAAGAGACTGTTAAATGAACCATATGACCCCACGTAACAGTGATTATTCGAGAGTCACCATGGTTACCGAGTTGTATTTGTCTGCTGCTGGTTGTTGGATCTTTTTTCTCTTTTCTGTTTCCGATGAACTGGCAGATGTTTCAATGTCAACTTAGCAAACGGTGTCCATAATGCGTTCTGAAATGAGTTTTGTTGAGCAGGAGCAGTTTTAAATGCGGTAGTGGAAAATAGTTGTAGTTTGTTACTGATTATGCTCAGTGGCGGCGATTCGGGGGGGGGGGCAACCGTCTCCCTCCACTTTTTATGTTTTTTTTTTTTAATTTTAATTTCGAAACCAAAACTAAAAATTATAAAAAAAAGCAGAAATGTCAAAATTTTCAGAGCATAACTACAGTGCTGGCCAAATTATAAGACTAAGACTGTTTTATAAGCAAATTCTTTATTAATTACATAACTATAGATACACTAACGAACAGTGAAATAATTATCTAATATTTAGTATGTTACCTTGTTCTTGATGAGCATTTTGAGTCTTTTTGGCATACTTTTCACAAAGTTTACACAATTTCTTAGCTTTTTAAAAAAGGAGGTTAAAAAATGTTTATACTCACTATTATATGTACTCACATGCACATACTCACTAATTACCTAAAACTAACTTTAAATATAACAGAACAAATAAAAAGAACTGGTGAACTGTTTAAGCTGATAGAGGTTATGTTCCTGGTAAGTAGAAAAACAAAGGACATAAACAAAGCAGACAGTGCTGTCCCCTGCAAACATTAAATTATGCTAAAATAACGTAATAATCAGTGTACAGTATGTACTGTACTTTAACAGTAAAATAAATAGTATTTTAGTACAAATAGTGTAAAAAAAACATAAAAACCTCTTTAGTCGAATAATTTGGCCAGCACTGCATTTGTTTTACTTTGAATATCTGTTTATGAAACATATTAAGCACAAGCAGTAACTTTTAGTTTATGTATTCATTGTTAAGATATTATTAAATCAATTGTTTTACTTAAACAAGCCATACTTGTTCAATGAAATTATTACCAAGTGTTTGTGACATCTCAAAATACTTTGGGGAAAATAATGTAAGTTTTATTCAAGTCTAATCTAAGTGTTTCTTCGGGGAAAGTTATTCTGTACAAAATTCATCAAAATCTTAATAAAAACGTGAGTTAAGTTGTTAGATTTACATCAATTACCACTCATTTGCTCTCAAAACCAGCCCTAGCAAAAATTTTGTCCCCCCCCTTTTTTTTTGCTGCCGTTAAAAGTTCAAATGGCTTTTATTTGCCCCCCTCCCCTTTTCAGTCCCAATCACCACCTCTGATTTATGCTGTCAAATATCCCATATTCTATTTATCGCTCGCCTCATCGTTGTTGTCACCTACCATTTTTCTTGTTTCATTCTTCCCAAAAAAGGAAGGAAAATTCATAGAAGGAAAAGGATAATTCCTCCCCCCCCTCCCTTGGATACTCTATAACACATTTTTCGAAGTCAAATAAAATTGCAAATTTTAAAAAGAATGAAACTGAAGGAAGGGAACATAAGGTTTTTGTCTTTCCAAAAAAAGGAAGGAAAATTCATAGAAGGAAAAGGATAATTCCCCCCCCCTCCCTTGGATACTCTATAACACATTTCTCGAAGTCAAATAAAATTGCAAATTTTAAAAAGAATGAAACTGAAGGAAGGGAACATAAGGTTTTTGAAGTGAAACTTTTTATATGAGGGCTTTGATATTCTGATCCGCAACCTTTTTGTGCGACGGAAGTGACGCAGTTGTTTTTCAACTGTTGCCAAAAACAATGAAAAATAATAGTAATTGTGAAGTTAGTTTTTTTTGTTGATAAATTTAACAAATTAATTTTAAGGCTGAATTAAAGTAAGCATATATTTGTGGATTTTGGCTACTTTTCAAATAATGCAAGTTTTTGAAGATTTCATTGATTCACGGTTTAAAAGCGTAATCCAAATTACTTAAATTCTGACTTGAACTTAAATTTGTTAACTTTTATTAACAAAGTTAATTTTACAATTACTATTATTTTTCATCATTCATGGCAACAATTGAAAAGCAGATTGAAAGTCTTGTTTAGTTTTCTCGTTGTTTATAATCCATTTTCTTTATTAAAATGTGCAATTTTGTTGTGAATATGCCTGTCAGGTGCAGAAAGAACAAGAGCGTGGCATGAGAGAAAACGTGTGGGTGAATTGACAGCTCAGAATGTAGAAAAAAGAAAAGACACAAGTTTCACTTCTGTCGTAAGTCTTTACGACACAATTTTTTCTCTCCTAAATAATAAATTCCTTCCCTTCAGGTAAATAAATTCATAGGGTACTAAATATAGGCTTGCCAGACGTCCCGGTTTGACCGGGACAATCCCTGTTTTCAGACAAAATCTTGGTGTCCCGGCCGGTTTACTTCATGTCCCGGAAAAGATAAAATGTGATTACAGATGACTAAATAAGTCTAAAAATAATTAACTGTGAAGGATTATCTAGGATAATTACTTTGTCATTTGTAACATTGACTTGAAACATTAATATCGTGTTCTCTCGCTTGTGAGATTTTTACAACAAGATTAAAACCAAAAAAGACTTTCTAAACAAAAGTCCTTGTCAATGGAACGTAAACTGTATGACCATCTATTACATGGAAACGCTAATATCCGGTTTATAGGCGGAAATGGACGTATCTATTAGTTTATAGGGGTGTTAGTCGGTTTGTTTCAGATGTGAACTTTTGCTTCTCTATTATTTAGCCTTAGTTTTGTAAAAATGAAAATTTGTTCACAGCAACATTTTTTAAATCTAAAGTATCTTCGAGCTATATTCTTAGGCAAAAATTAATTGATTTATTTATTCACAGCAAAGTTTTGAGCTTACCATTTTGCTTTTACGTTCCTGAATGAAGTGAAAATATTTTATTTTCTTCTTGTTGTTTCCATGGTAACTATTTTTGTTTCCCCTATTTTATTTTTGAGAATGCAATAAATGAATAAGGTACTAGTGACATAATAAAACGCGTGCATAAAAATCCCATCGTTATTTTCCTTTCTCCCCTGCTACATTCATTCAGATGGAATCGTCTTTACTTGGCAGATTGCCGAATTACATACAATCCGTGGTCAAACAGTATGTAAATATTGTTCAATGTTTTATTCCTCATTCAAAGTGTTTCTTCTTACTAAAGTAACTTGCTAACATTAACATGCAAGAAGTTAAATTTTTAAATGTACCTGCTTGCGTCATTTCTTATTACCTTTATTGTAGGTTCATAATTAGTAATCATTTATTGAGGGCCTGATTACTGAATAGACCAACTAGGCCGTAGGAACGCCAAAATGCCTTTAAAGAATTTAGCCAATGGCAAAAATTGTAAAGTTTGACTACAGATGGCCCCGGAAAACGTGTTTGACCCAGTGGTTGGAAGTAGCGCGCTACAAGTAGCGACGCTACAGTAGTAGCTACATTTTTGAGTAGTTTGTAGTGTAGCACACTACTTTTTAACCGACTTCAAAAAGGAGGCGGTTATCAGTTCATACCGTATGTATGTTTTTTTTTGTTTGTCCACTCATAGCGTCTCACCTAGTGAACCGATTTTGATGATTCTTTTTTTAATGGATAGAGGATGGCTCAACTTAGGTCCCATTACTTTGTTTGACCATATTTGTTCTTTAAAAAAAAGTTATGGGCAAAAAACAGTAAATTTCCCTATTAAATGATTAAAATGATACTAGCGAAGTTCGCACTTTTCATCCGTGGATAATGGTGGCTCAGTGGTAGAATTCTCGTCTCCCACACGAGCAACCCGGGTTCAACTCCTGACTAGGACAAAGTGAATTTTACTAAAATTTCGTTTCTACTGTTTCCCGTATTTTCTCGAATGTTCTATTAATTTCTGTATCTTTTCAAGTCTGGAAAGTTCCAGCACTTTTTCAAGTTATATGTAACGTTCATTCGTGGCTCTGAATAAAGATCTCGAGTTGAGACTAACGAGTATTCGCTTCATTTGGCTTTCACATTGTCTTCGCTATCTTCATCTACGCGACAGTATGAAACTCATTGTTATAAAAGTTTGGTGCCATATAACTGTAACATTAATAGTAATTGTAATGATAATTTTGAATAAAAGCTTTTCTAAAGCAATACAGTGATATAGAGTCTTATTTCTTACTAGGTAACTTCTTACTTTTACTGAAATATCTACATTTACACAAAAAAGAATGAAATAAAAAAATTTTGAAAAAAAAAAAAAAAAAAAAAAATAGAACCGACTTCAAAATTGCTCTAAAAAGTGAAAAATAATTTTATTCTTTAAACACCATCGATAATACTTTTAAACATAATTTTTGAAGTTGGCGCAAAAACAAAAAGTAAAATCCATTGTAACCATGCTTCGTTCATATTTTTATCAAAAAATCATCCAAAGTTAGGAACGAAACATTTATATCGTTACTAAAATATGCTGTCATCAATGCGTAATGCATGTGGTAGTGAAGAAACTGGACCTGGTTAAATTTATACTTGTAGTTGAGTTATGGCTGTGAATGATTTTATCGATCGTTTTTGCGCCAACTTCAAAAATTATGTTTAAAAGTATTATCGATGGTGTTTAAAGAATAAAATTATTTTTCACTTTTTAGAGCAATTTTGAAGTCGGTTCTATTTTTTTTTTCAAAAATTTTTTTTAAAAAAGTAGTGTAGTGAGAACTACAAAAAATAGTAGTTTGTAGCGATTTCTGGAAACTACTTTTAAATAAACTGAAAAGAAAAAAAAAAGGTTCAAACGAATTTGATTGGCTCAAATTTTACACTAGTACATCAGCGGATGCAATGAGAAATAAGATTCATAAAAATACGAGCTGACCTCAGCATTTCATTTTGACGCCATACGTTCTATCTGTTTGACGCTATTGTTCTTTTTTTTTTTTTTTTTTGTCGTTGTAATTTTAATATTTCACCAATATTCATATTGCAAAAAGCACTTATTTTCACGAAAATAAAGATATCGGTGATTTCGCGAGTTGAAAATTTGGGAATTTTATATGAACTGACCGAAGATTAAAAAACAAAAATATTTTAGCGAGGCTTAAATTTTTGACAGTATTCACCAAATAAAAAGAAGCTACTTAAAATGTTATAGAAAAGGATGAAATTGAACTATTCTGGAGGACTTACAATAAATACGAGCATTACAGTGTGTGAGTACAGAGTGAGATAACAAACATTTTTCTTAATGTCTTCTGATGAGCTAATTTATCAATCTTTTTTGTTCAATTCTCTTACGGTGTGTTTGTGTGTGTATATCAGGATCCCGCCCCCCCCCCCCCCCCCAAAAAAAATCGAAAGTTGATTTTTCAAGTCGCACACTCTCTTATATTTTATCCTTTTACATCCAAAAAAAAAAAAAAAATCATATAATTTGAACAACGGCAGCAAGTGCCGATTATGTCTGAAAGTGTGAATCAGCACTTGTGTAATGCTAGGCCAAATTGAAATAAAATGTTTTTTTAGAAACTCAAAATTTCTGTTGATAAAACGTTGCTCCTATACCCACATATGCACCACAAAAACATTTATTCAAATTAAAAACCATTTAGATGTCCCACACGTGTCTAACATTTAGAATCTTCTTCAAAAAATTAAGTTTTTGATACATATTTTCAGAAATGTAAAATTTTACGAAATTATCAAGCTGAAAAATATAAACAGTAAAGTAGAAAAGTAGGTAATTAGAGTTAAATAGAAATGTTTGTTTTCCTGTAATTTTTAAGTCTCCCACATAGTACTCAAAGATCTGGTTTTTTTCCAGGTTGAGTTAAATTTTTCATTTAAAATATATTATTTTTATTATTCGTTTGTAATTGTTGATCTGTAAATGTGTTTGTTATTGATTTTTAAACTTGATATTCTATTTAAATTTATATATAGTTTTTTAAAAGATAACTGAAAAAAAAATTTTTTTTTAAGTAAAATTATAAATTTTGGGTCAAGTGTGGCATATCTAAATGTTTTTTAATTTGAATAAATGTTCTTGTGGTACATGGGGGTGTTGGATGCAGGGGCAACGTTTCCCAACAGAAATTTCAAATTTCTAAAAAACAATTTTTTTTTTTTTTGTGATTTGGCCTAGCATACAAGTACTGTTTTACACTTTCAGGCGCAAGTCGGCACAGGTTGCCCTTGTGCAAATTATATGAAACTTTTTTTCGCGATTGTTTTGACACAAGAGGAAAAATACAAGAGTGTATGCGACTTGAAAAATTGACTTTCATTTTTTGAGGGACAACCTATTGTGTATACTTTTTATTTGCTTATTTTTTGGAAAGTAACGAAGTAGCGACTACATTTCAAAAGTAGTTTGTAGTTACTACATTTTGAAAAAAGTAGTTGTAGCTGTAGTTAAATACATTTGTAACAAAGTAGTTGTAGTTGTAGTTCGCTACAAAAAAAATGTAGTTTTTCCAACCACTGGTTTGACCTTGGGTCTCTCGATATTTTGATATTTTAATCGAAGCATTTTGCCCTTTCGAATATTCGCGACGCTCGAGGGGAGGGGGGGAGGTATTCCGGCGTCCCGGTTGAACATTTCAGAAATTTGGCAAGCCTATACTAAAACAGTATAGCAGTAGCATTGTTAGGTATAACAATCATTTCACAAGAAAAAAAAAATAATAAGCATAATTACTTCATAACCGTCTCCATGATGTTTTTTTCTTCGTCAGAGGGCTCGTAGTCCTCTCCCGGAAGGAAAGATTCAGGTAGTAGGCCGTACTGGTGTGCCAGAAGATCCAGGGCCTGGAGCTGCAGTTCCAAATTCTTCTGCGTCATCATTCTTTTGAATATCTCGTAATCATCCGCAGCCCACAATTGCTCAAATAAGCTCTGCAAAACAAAAAAGCCTTGTAGAAATGATGGTGTTCTATATGCAGGGCCAGATTTGGAAGTGTGGAGGCCCCGGGGCAACGAAGGAGTGGAGGCCCCTATTCAGGGTTCGAAAAGATCATCATGTTTTCGAAAATATCCGATACTTTGATATATATCCGAATATTTTGATATATATGTATATATCCGATATTTTCGATCAGCCCTTTAATAGTAAATACATCCTGAAGTTACTGCTATTTTTTTTATATATTATTATTGTTATAATTTATAGGGGTGAAAAAACGTAAAATTTGCTGACCCGTGAAGGTTAGGATATTTTGTAAAAATTTTATTGTGGGGGCCCCTTTGTTGTGGAGGCCCCGGGGCAGTTGCTCCGCCTGCCCTCCCCTAAATCCGGCCCTGTATATATGTTACCGTTAAAGTATGAAATCCGTTATTTTATAGAATACCTAGTTATTTCATGGAATAACTGATCGTGTCTGTTAAAGTGTAAAACTCTCTTGTATTTCATGGTTTAACAAGTTATTTCATTGAATAACGATCTGTAGCCCGTTAAAGTGTAAAATAACTTGTATCATATATCTTGCACGACAGCTCAAAGTTGAGATACTGGTCAGGGATTTAAAAAATGTTCGTGTAAAACCAAGCGTGTCAACAAAAAATGTTTTTGCTTTAGAAATAATGTTCGACGTAATTCCAAGTGTCATTTTAGTAATCCTTCTTGTAACAAATGATTTTATGGTACGTTTCTATAAATACCATTTATATGCTGCATAAATTAAATAAATTGCTTCTTTTTCAATTTAATTGCTATCATTAGTTTATTTATAGAATACCTAGTTATTTCATTTTAGATAAATTATTTACTTTACACTTGAACTGCCTCTCATTAGTTAATTTATAGAATGCCTAGTTATTTCATTGAATAACTAGTTAAAGTGTCAAATTAATAACATATTACACATTGTAACGGGCACAATAAGTTATTTCCTGGAATAACTACCCCCGTAGGTATTCTATAAAATAACTGCATTGTATACTTTAACGGTAACATATTGTTACAAATTCTGTAAATAGTAATTATTGTAGTAACGTAACCTGTAAATAGTTTCCCGTAATGAATATACAACCCCTTTTCATTCGTTGAAGTATACGACCCCCTATTTTCTTTTCTTTTCATTGATAAAATTTGATAACGGTCTACGCATTTCGAGAAGAGGTAAGAATGTTGTGGAAAATTCTTCGATGTTTATAAAAGCGTCCTGCGTGATAAAGAGGGGAGTTTCGATTGAGATTTCGAACTGAGAGCGTATTTGCTCTGTTTATTGCGAGGCATTTCGCTGTGTTGTTTTCGTATTTGGAAGTAAATACGTGTGTAAACGTTGAGTTTACGGTGTTGTGTGATAATTGCTTAATTGCTGATGAATAATTTAGCAGTTGTTGACGATCTTTCCTGTACATAGTGTAAATAAATTTCCTGTGTTTTTATCAAGAACTGTGTCTTCATTTCAAGAAAGTGGAAGTCGCACCGAATCCGTTACAATTTGGCGCCCAACGTGGGGCTACTTCTGGACTTTCTTGGAGTAAGTGTGACTTTGGACATTTTTTTCATAAAGACTTTTTAAATTTGGACTTTGTTTTTATGGTGATTACTCGCGCAATGGATGAACAATTAAAACAACTTCTTGACGCAATCACCTCTGTGAAAAGTGATGTGACTGCAAGTTTTACTGCAAATCAAGAACAATTAAGAAATGACATTGCGACTAACCAAGAACTGTTAAATAGTGATTTAACTGCTAAAATTACTACAAGTCACGATGAAATGAAAAGTGACCTAACGTCGATGAAAACCATGATGGAGAATCAACTAACCGCCATGGGAGATAAAGTCGATGCTCTGGAAGAAAAATTTGTTACTGTGGAAGAGCGCATCGCCAATATGGAAAATAAGTTGGAAGAAGAAGACAAGAAATTGACTTCATTTAAGGAAGAAATAATTAAGGACGTGGAAAGGAGATTGGCGACCGCGGAAAGCAGCTCTGTACACTTTGGCGCTCTCACATCTGTTGCTCGACCGTCCATTAAACTGGCCACATTTGATGGGAAAAATTCGTGGCAGGTGTACAAGACTCAATTCATGATAGTGGCGGAAGCGAACGGATGGGACTCTGCAACCAAGGCCTGTCATCTTGCAGCATCCCTGAGAGGTGACGCAGCGGACATTCTCCAGACCCTTCCGGACAGCCAGCGCCTGGATTTCGCCGCCCTCACATCTGCGTTGGAGCTTCGCTTCGGTGAGAAGTGCCAGAAAGATTTCAGCCGACTCCAGTTGAAGTCCCGTTTCCAGAAAACCGGGGAAACCCTGCAAGAGCTAGCGGCTGACGTCGAGAGACTGTCTCATCTTGCTTTTTGCGACTGTCCTGCGGATGTTCGAGACAACCTGGCACTCAACTACTACATCGACGGGGTTCGAGATCCGGAAATCCAGAAAGCTCTACGGATGGCGGATGTCAAAGACCTAAATTCTGCTGTTGTGTATGCGATGAAGTTGGAGGCCGCCCAGCAAGCAACCCGTGTGAATCGCCATCCCATCCGAACTCTGGAAGCTGATGAGTCTGATTCCAGGTCGTCCCATCTCGCTGAACTTGAGAGACAACTCGGTGACTTGGCAAGACATCTGAACAGCATAACAGCCCAAAAGAAACAAGAGCAGAAGTGCTGGAAATGCGGTAGTGAAGGGCACCTGCGAAGGAGTTGTCCTGCTCGCCAAGCTACGTGAGGGAAAGAAATCACCTCCACCAGAGCTCTGCAGATTTCCTCTACTAGTAGTGGCAGTGATGGACTTTTCATTTACGCCCATGTAAATGGGAATCCTTGCAAACTGATTGTCGACACTGGAGCCAATGTGACAATCGTTAGAACAGATGTGGCTCGTGAATTTGGATTGAAACTGTTGTGGACATCGCCACGCGTAAGTCTCCAGACTGTGACAGGTGACAAAATTGAGATTGAGGGTAAAGTGGACTTGGAAATAGTGTTTGGGAGTGCCACCTACCATCATACGGCATTCGTTGCTGATATCACGGACCCCTTCATTCTCGGATTGGACTTTTCAAAGAAGTATGACTTCAACCTCGACTTCAAGACTAATGAGCTGCACTCGATGAGAGAAGACATAGCCGTTTTCCCCGCAGAAAGTAAAATCTGCTCATCAAATAATAGCCCAAACAGATTTATAGATTTCCTCAAGGTCAGAATCATTAATACCTGGCTCCATTGAAGAAAGCAATAGTTTTCGATTTGGACTCATTGAATACCCTAACCTAAGCAATAGCCTAAAAGGAGTGCTGGTATCTACGCTTGTGGACCTTTCTAAGGATGTAATTCCTGTGAGAGTCGCCAACGTGAGTGAAAGGCCAAGGAATATCCGGAAAGGTGAAGTGTTAGCAACTTGTACTCCAGTAAACTGCATCAGTAGAAGAATCAATTTCCCCGAGACTGTGTCTTCTGAGTCCTTGAAATCGAAATTAATTGGGAGTGCGCCATTATCGAAAGATCAAAGAACTGCTGCGGAACAGTTGGTGGACGATTTCAAGCATCAGTTTTCATCTACATCGGAGGATGTTGGCCGTACGAATTTAACGCAGCACAGGATTTACACTGGAGAACACCCCCCTATTAAACAGCATCCAAGACGACTACCGTTCGCCAAGAAGGAAGAGGTTGAGACCCTCCTGAAAGAGATGCAGGAGAATGATGTCATCGAACCCTCGTCCAGTCCTTGGGCCTCTCCCATCGTCTTGGTCCGAAAGAAAGATGGCTCCACCAGATTTTGTGTCGATTACCGACGGCTGAATGAAATCACCAAGAAAGACAGTTACCCTCTTTCACGGATAGACGACACCTTTCCGGACACAAGTGGTTTTCGACCCTGGACTTGAAGAGCGGCTACTGGCAGGTTGAGATACACCCTGATGACCGAGAGAAGACAGCGTTTACAACTGGACAAGGCTTATGGCAGTTTAAAGTGATGCCCTTCGGCCTCTGCAATGCACCAGCTACGTTCGAGCGTCTTATGGAGACAGTGTTAAGAGGACTTTCCTACGAATCCTGTCTGGTCTACTTAGACGATATCATCGTCGTGGGACGCAGTTTCGAAGAACATCTGGCAAATCTTAGGAAGGTGCTGCAAAAGTTTAAGGAAGCCAATCTGAAGTTAGGCCCATCCAAATGTAATTTGTTCCGCCGGGAAGTGAACTACCTTGGTCACATCATCTCTTCTGAAGGTGTACAAACCGATCCAGAAAAGGTATCTGCGGTCAAGAGTTGGAGTCGTCCCGAAAACATCCATCAGCTGCGAAGTTTCCTGGGGCTCTGCACGTACTACAGGAAGTTTGTAAAGGGTTTTTCCAACATTGCACGACCTTTGCATAAGCTGACGGAGAGCAAGCAAAAGTTTGAATGGTCCAAAGAATGCGAAGATGCATTTCTACGACTGAAGGAGGCTTTAACATCAACGCCTATCCTCGCCTATCCTCAGCCTGAAATATCCTTCATCCTGGACACTGATGAGAGCAACGAGGGCTTCGGAGCTGTTTTATCCCAAGAAATTGACGGAAATGAACATGTCATCGCTTACTGGAGCAAATGCTTATCAAAGTCGGAGCGAAATTACTGCGTCACCAGAAAGGAGTTACTGGCCATAGTGAAAGCTGTAGAACACTTCCATCATTACCTCTACGGCCGAAAATTTCTGCTTCGGACAGATCATGCCTCATTAACTTGGCTTTTGAACTTCAAAAATCCGGAAGGCCAGATAGCCAGATGGATACAGCGGCTCCAGGAATATGACATGGAGATCAAGCACCGAAAAGGGTTGTCTCACGGTAATGCAGACGCTTTATCAAGGAGACCCTGTCCTGAGAACTGCAATTATTGTTCCCGAATCGAGAAACAGTATGGAACGACTAGCCCTACCGCCTATCAGGTGACAGTGACTCCAATATCATCAGAACCTGATCCATGGAGTGACGACCAAGTTCGAAAAGATCAACTTGAAGACCCCGACATAAAACCAATTTTGGAGTTCATGGAAAGTGACAGTCGGCGACCTAGCTGGCAGGACGTTTCCATCTTTAGTCCTGCAACAAAAAGATACAGGGCTTTATGGAATTCACTCCATCTACGGAACGGCGTACTGTACCGAAAATGGGAATCTGATGACGGCAAAACGTCTAGGTGGCAGTTACTACTTCCCCGATCAAGGATTTCAGATGTTCTGAAAGAAATACATAGTAGTGCGACTGGAGGACATTTTGGTGTGTTGAAAACCCTCAATAAAGTTCGGGAGCGCTTCTTCTGGAGCAAGGCGAAGGATGACGTGGAGAAGTGGTGCCATTCTTGTGACGCCTGTGCTGCTCGTAAAGGACCGACTAAAAGAAGCAGAGGGAAGCTACATCTGTACAACGTTGGAGCTCCTTTCGAACGAATTGGGATCGACATCCTGGGTCCTCTACCAAGAACTGCTGATGGGAACAAATACATTCTTGTTTCCATCGACTATTTCACCAAATGGCCCGAAGCGTATCCCATTCCAGATCAAGAAGCTACCACCGTAGCAGAGACTCTAGTCCAACATTGGATCTCGAGATATGGAACACCTTTGCAGATTCATTCCGATCAAGGGAGGAATTTCATCTTTGCTGTGTTTAAGGGCCTATGTCAAATTCTCGGAATTGAGAAAACTAGGACAACACCATTACACCCACAATCGGACGGCATGGTGGAGAGATTTAACCGCACAATCCTGAATAATCTCTCACTATTGGTATCCAGAAATCAACAGGATTGGGACAAGAAGCTACCTTTGTTCCTGCTGGCCTACCGCAGTGCTGTCCACGAGACTACCGGATATGCCCCATCTCAGATGCTCTTCGGACGAGAGCTTCGGCTACCTTGTGATCTCGTCTTCGGTCGTCCTCCGGATGCGCCTGCATCGCCTGAGGAGTACATCCAGGATTTCCAGGACCGATTGGAAGACGTTCATAACTTCGCACGAGAGCGAATCAACATCGCGGCGGAGAAGATGAAGACCCGATACGACACAAGGTCTACTGGACATGAATTCAACGAAGGCGACAAGGTTTGGTTATGGAATCCCATCCGACGGAAAGGTCTGTCACCCAAATTGCAATCGCATTGGGATGGACCCTACAAAGTCGTTAACCGACTAAATGACGTCGTAGTGAGGATCCAAAAATCACCTAATGCAAAACCTAGGGTTGTACATTATGATCGGTTAGTCCCATACTATGGCCATAGTTCATGAGTATTACGTAAACAACCATGGTTGATAACATAAAAGTTGTAGATAATTTTTTGCTTTTAATGTTTAGTAATATTTCTTGTTATTATTGTGTTTTCTGTATCTGTTAGTTATTAATTAATGTGTATATTTGTAAACTTGTGTTAGAAGTTTGGCACCCTTTCTGGGGATTGTACTGCCCGGGACGTGCAGTCCTTAGGAAGGGTGCAATGTTACAAATCCTGTAAATAGTAATTGTAGTAACGTAACCTGTAAATAGTTTCCCGTAATGAATATACAACCCCTTTTCATTCGGCTAAAGTATACGACCCCCTATTTTCTTTTCTTTTCATTGATAAAATTTGATAACGATCTACGCATTTCGAGAAGAGGTAAGAATGTTGTGGAAAATTCTTCGATGTTTATAAAAGCGTCCTGCGTGATAAAGAGGGGAGTTTCGATTGAGATTTCGAACTGAGAGCGTATTTGCTCTGTTTATTGCGAGGCATTTCGCTGTGTTGTTTTCGTATTTGGAAGTAAATACGTGTGTAAACGTTGAGTTTACGGTGTTGTGTGATAATTGCTTAATTGCTGATGAATAATTTAGCAGTTGTTGACGATCTTTCCTGTACATAGTGTAAATAAATTTCCTGTGTTTTTATCAAGAACTGTGTCTTTATTTCAAGAAAGTGGAAGTCGCACCGAATCCGTTACAATATGTTATACAATGCCTGTGTCTCATCCGTCATACTAAGTAGGGGAATGTGGGGCAAAGTGAAATGGTGAAATATTTACTCTGCTCATAGGGCCACTTGTCTGGTAATATTTTAACTAGGTGGCAGCACATGTAGTCTATTTCAGTCAGGAAAAAAATACCGTCAAAGTTTAAAGCATATGATAATACATGTAATTTTCAAAATTTGATACTCATATTGTAATATTTTGTTGTAAGTAAAAAATGTTTTCTATATATCTTTATCTTTACTAATAATAAAGCTGAATGTCCCTCTGTCTGTCAGGATCTCTGTGACGCGCATTGCGCCTAGACCGTTCGGACGATTTTCATGAAATTTGGCACAAAGTTAGTTTGTAGCAAGGGGGTGTGCACCTCGAAGCGATTTTTCGAAAATTCGATGGTGTTCTTTTTCTATTCCAATTTTAAGAACAAAATTATAATAAGATGGACGAGTAAATTACGAAATTATCATAACGTGGAACCGTAACATGGGCACAAGCCAATGGGCGAGAAAATTCACCATCCATTATTTGTAAATATACAGGCGAACCAAAAGACCTTATAATTTTCTATTACGGGCAAAGTCGTGCGGGTACCAATAGTAGTGAATATTAAGCTTTTTTGTATTTCAAATATTTTGTTTTTAGTCAAATACATGCGGCAAAATGAATGGGACAAAACGAAATAGTTTATTTTGCTTACTTACTCAGCCATTTACTAAATCAGTTACGTATTCATTTATTAGTTAATTCATTTACATTCCTTCATTTATTAATTCACTTTATTTTTCATTTATTCCCTTACAACAAAGTGAATTTTACTAAAATTTCGTTTCTACTGTTTCCCGTATTTTCTCGAATGTTCTATTAATTTCTGTATCTTTCCAAGTCTGGAAAGTTCCAGCACTTTCTCAAGTTGTATATAAGGAAATGTAACGTTCATTCGTGGTTCTGAATAAAGATCTCGAGTTGAGACTAACGAGTATTCGCTTCATTTGGCTTTCACATTGTCTTCGCTATCTTCATATACGCGACAATATGAAACTCATTGTTATAAAAGTTTGGTGCCATATAACTGTAATTGTAATGATAATTTTGAATAAAGGCTTTTCTAAAGCAATACAGTGATATAGAGATGAACTTCTTACTAGGTAACTTCTTACTTTTACTGAAATATCTACATTTACACTAAAAAGAATTAAAAAAAAATTTTTTGAAAAAAAAAAAAAAAAAAAATAGAACCGACTTCGAAATTGCTCTAAAAAGTGAAAAATAATTTTATTCTTTAAACACCATCGATAATACTTTTAAACATAATTTTTGAAGTTGGTGTAAAAACAAAAAGTAAAATCCATTGTAACCATGCTTCGTTCATATTGTTATCAAAAAATCATCCAAATTTAGGAACGAAACATTTATAACGTTACTCAAATATGCTGTCATCAATGCGTAATGCATGTGGTAGTGAATAAACTGGGCCTGATTTAATTTATAGTTGTAACTGAGTTATGGCTGTGAATGATTTTATCGATCGTTTTTGCGCCAACTTCAAAAATTATGTTTAAAAGTATTATCGATGGTGTTTAAAGAATAAAATTATTTTTCACTTTTTAGAGCAATTTTGAAGTCGGTTCTATTTTTTTTTTTTTTTCAATTTTTTTTTTTATTTTTACATTTAATTATACGTTTACTGTTTCAGTATCTTTTCGATTAATCATTCAGCCTTTTATTTACTGAGTCATTTGATCAATTTTTTTTTCATAAAAATCGACCTTAATTTCCATTTTGCTAATAATTTCCAGATTATTAATTCCTATCATTTAAGTTTGATAAAAAAATAAAAATACTATAACGATATGCGCTGTGAATATAATCTCTATGATAAGTGTACGGGTGAAAATCCTCATATAAATAATAGCCGATGATCGAGTAACCCGCGAGCTTCAACAATGAAACTCGCATGATAATTTGATAATATGTTTTGGTAATGTTTAACATGCAGGGAAAGGATTTATCGTTACAAGGCTGAACTCGATCCGGTAACATAACAGTTTTACTCGTAAGACTGTGTCATTTCAGGGGAATGAAGAGACGAAAACAATGAACACTATTTCCTGGAGTTTAGGGTTAATCCACTGGAGTTAGGGTTCAAATTTCAACTACAGTGACCTCTCGCTTATACGCGATTTCTGTTATACGCGATTTCTGTTATACGCGTTTTTCACTTATGCGCGTTTTTCTCACGGGCCCGGCCAGCGATATAGGAAAACAATGTTAACTCTTGTTCTTTTATACGCGAAACCTAAAATGCACCTTTCACTTATGCGCGATAAAATTTTTTCAAGTTTTAGTTAAATCGCCGATTTACGCTTTGCTTATCGGAAGATTTGTACTCTTCTTGATGTCTCTTGTAATGCTTTCTCACACTTTTATTCCAATGTTCAAAATGTTTCCAAGAACGCGTTTTTTTTCGCGCAAGTGTGCGATTGGGGGTGCAGTTAGTGTTGTGATTGACATCGGGAGTGGACAATGGGTTACAAGCGAAAAGGTTGACCTTCCTAAAAGTCGTGTTGAAGCGGAAAGCATTGACATAGCCTATCGAGGATGTTTTGTATCTCACAGATTATGACCCTGATCACGCGACAGTTTTTAGGTTTTGTGGAATTCGCTTACATACTGTACAGTGTATAAAAAATGACAAAACGTGCAACTTCAAATTTTACATTTTTATTAAATTACAATGCATAAATGGAAATGATGTGCGTATTTATTCATTAGTATCAGTAGTGTACTATTAGTATTACTATAACTGTTGATAACTTACTGTATTTAAGCTTATTTTTGGGGTTTTTCACTTATGCGCGAATCTCACTAGTGCGCGAAAATTTCGTTGTCCCCTTTGGTTGCGTGTAAGTGAGAGGTCACTGTATCAAAATATCACCAAACCGGGAATTGCTTCGTTCAAATGTAGAAACAATTTTCCCCCGTCATACCATGACGGGCGATTTTCTAATTGGCCATAATAACTATATCTTTATCACTGCAACCTAATCAGCACTGCTTTTTTCATCTCTACGCCTCGTACAGTGAAACCCAGTGGCGTAGCTAGACCCGACTTTCGGGGGGGGGGGGTTACTTCTTTTATATATATATATATATATATATATATATATATATATATATATATATATATGTATGTATAATCGCTTGGAATTTTTTCCTTTTCTTCTTTTTTTTTCTTTGTCTTCTCTCTTCTTTTTCTCTTTTTTTTTTGAGACTAACTTTTCGGGGGGGGGGGGGTTGTCCCCAAAACCCCCCCTTAGCTACGCCCCTGGTGAAACCTGTGTAAGTTGACCACTTGCGGTGCAGTACTTTGGTGGTCAACTTAGACAGGTGGTCAACTTATAAAGGGGGTAATGATTTATTTATTTATTTTTTTTTGTCATTTCTTGCACCATGTATTCATTTTTTGACTAATTGACACTTACTCTTTCGGTTCAACTCACTTTTATTGTTTAACATTACTTTGAAACAATAATTTTAAATGTTATTCAAGTATTTTTAGAGGTTATTTTCTCAGAATGACGTATAATGTGTCGTGTAAATTTAAAACTTTAGTAAATTGATAAAAAAAACATTATTTATAAAAAGTTATTTGATATTAATAGTTCCTAAAAAATCACAGCTAATCAAAAATAACAAATTTTTCGCTTATTTTTTTTTCTCATATACATTTAATACATTTATAATCATGATGATCTAGTTTCAACAAAATAACTCCTTATTGAAGTTTGGCGCTCTTATTAGACACTAGTTTTGGAAATTCCATATGTGTCTGCTAATTTTCTCTGGATTTCTCCATTTTCAATTAATTTTAATATTTCATACTTTTTATCAATTTCAAGTTCAACTAACTTTCTTTTTGAAGCCATTTTATGTAAAATTATAACACAAAGAGCAACTAGCTGGACTCTCATAGTTCTAAAAGTCAGTTGAAAATGAAAATGTCCTATTTCTTAATCCTTTGCACTAGAAATACTGCAATGCAAGTAAGTTTTACTCTAGTACAAATCCGGTGTTACTACAAAATATTGCAACTGAAAAAAAAAATACTTTGTACTTTTCCACTGACACATGTTTTCATTGAACATAGAGTACAAAAGGTAATCTCAGATAGAATAACAAAAGAAAAACAATTTTGGAGAATAAAAGAGTTCTTAGTAGTTTTCCAATGTGGTTAAACTTACAAGGAGGTTTAGTTATGCTGCTGTTTTATTTAGTTGGTAAAATGCTGGTCTGGCATGAAAAATATTTTTGGAAAGCTATAAAAAAATAATAATAAAATAAAATAATTTGCTAAATTAAGTTTAAAAAATAAACCAAGTGGTCAGCTTACAAAGGCTTTTTTACAATACTCCAAACCAAACTTGGGGTACATTAGTGGTCAAGATAGACAGGTGGTCAAGTTACAGAGGTTTTCCTTCATTATACAAGATAGGACTAATTCCGTTCCTGACAAAAGCTATCAGCTAAAAACATAGACAGGTGGTCAACTTACAAAGGTGGTCAACTTTACAGGTTTTACTGCATTACCTAATCTAGAAAAGCACCAGTAATAATATGAAAGGGGTGGTGCACATTTCTTCTTCATTTCTATTCCATTTCATTTGTAGAAATGAGAAACGCAACGAATAGGGTCCTATCGCAATTCGTGATAGCAAAAAACATAATTTGAATTCAAGACGTCAAAATTCAAATGAATGTCAGGGGCCGGATGTTCATTTATTATTATTTTTTTTAAATTTAAGATGTTCTCTGCTTCAGTTTAAAAGGAGAGCATAAATTGAACGGGCATGCATCGATTAACTATGTTGTTATATATTTATTTAAAATAGATGTTGGCATATTATAATAATATTGTAACAAAATATTCGTATTCCACTCACCTTACGAAATTGAGAATGAATATTCCTCTCAGTTTCGCTACAAGCCCTTTCGAATTCTTCCGGGCCTATACCTAGATCTTCCATGTGACTACTCAGCATTGTATCCACCTATTAGAAAGAAAAAAGGGTAATAAAGGAAAAAAAAACATATGTTCACTTAATAATTAAACTAATGATGATGAAATAAACCTTGTGCTCCCAGGCAAAAATGAACTATCGTTAGAACGTTTGTACAAAATTAGTCAAAGGTTTTCAGGGGTTACTAAGCGCTACATAAAAAAAAGTTTGAATTCTGAAATTTTGAATTCAAATTATGCTTTTCGCAATCACGAGTTGCGACGGGACCCTGCTCTTTGGGGGCTATTGTTTCTAGAAACGGCTCCTCCCCCCCCCAAGACTGCCCCTCCTCCTGGGCGGTTACGTGTGCATAGCTGTGTGTGTGTAGGTTTGTGTGTGTAGGCTTGTGTGTGTGCGTAGACCTGTGTGTATGCACGTAGGTGTGTGTGAGTGTATGTGTGTGAAGTGGTGTGTTTGTATGTGTGTGAGTGTCTGAGAGTGCGAGTGTGTAAGACATGGACGTCTCCAACCAGGAGAAGCGGATAGCTCAGGATCGAGGGAAAGCCGCGCCTGCAGAGCACGGCGGACGGTGGTGCTGCAGAGCCCTGGTCTAAGCTGAAAAAGGAACCGGACATCAAAGAAGGTCAAGAGAACAAGAAGCAATCGTAATGGCTCAAAAAAAAAAAAAAACTCCAATTTGAATTCCGAAACTTTGAATTCAAATTATGTTTTTCGCAATCACGAGTTGCAACAAGACACTACTGGTTAGAGTTATTGTTTCTAGAAATGGCTCCCCCCCCCAAGCATGTCCCTCCTCCTGGGTGGTTACGTGTGTATAGTTATGTGCGTAGGCTTACGTGTGTGCACGTAGGCGTGTGTATGTGTGTAAAGGCGTGCGCGCGTAGGGGAGTGTGTATGCGCATGCGTGTGTAGGACATGGACGCCACCGTCCAGCAAAAGTGGATTCCGGTGGACAGTGCTCAGGACCAGCCGCGCCGCCGCCGGTGGACGGTGGTGCTGCAGGCCTGGTCCAAGCTGAAAAAGGAACCGGAACTTCAAGTACTGTCAAGGGAGAACAATAAGCAATCGTGATTGCTCAAAAAAAAAAAGAATTTTGACCTCTTGAATTCAAATTATGTTTTTCGCAATCACGAGTGTGTGAGTGTGTGTGTAGGCGTGTGTGGGGGGGTATGTGTGTTTGTGTGTAGAAGGGGGGTATGTATATGTGTGTATAGGCATGTGTGTTTGTGTTGTGTGCAGGTATGAGTGTGTGGGTAGTTGTGTGTATGAGTGTTTGTGTGTGGGGGGGGGGAGAATGTGTATGTGTGTGGGCATGTGTTTGTGTCTGTGTGCAAGCATGAGTGTGTGGGTAGGTGTGTGTGTATGTGTTTGTGTATGTGTGTAGGCGTATGTATGGGTGTGTATGTGTGCGTGTGTGTGTGTAGTTGTGTATGTATGCGCGTGTGTGTAGAATATGCATGCAACCTGGAGACGGTTTTTGCAAGAGGAACAGCATCGTGAGGAGTCGGTCGACGGTGATGGTGCGGAGGGTGGCGGTGGGAAAATAAAATAATAGGACATCAAAACAGTCAAATGAAAGCAATAAGCAATCGTGATTGCTTATTGCTTAAATTAATTAATAAATTTTTTTTTAAATAATTTAAAATTATTTAAAAAAAAAATGGACAAATGCAGCAGGAAAAAAAAAACATTTTAAAACGGACGAACTTTTTACCTCAGGGTCTACATTATACGCTTCGCCCCCTTTCTAGCCGCTTGCGACGGTACATTAATTATTGGGAAGTACATTAATTTTTGGCACGCCGCACAGTGGAGCGAAAACGCCAAAATCGCATAAAAGTGTTTTTAAAACTCTCTCGCTTGTTTGTCTACACAGGCATGTTATAATGGATTTTTCTCGATTTGTTTGGGCTCAGGGTCCAAAGTTCGCAGGTTTACGCAGCTAATTCTTTTTCGGGGTCTTTCTACAGACCATTGATGACTAATTAATATTAATTTCTAAGAGGGCATAGGAGGACATTTTTTTGTAGAGAGTTTTGAAAAAAATAACCTTCAATTCCGAAGTTTTTGGTGCTGATCAAAACCGATTTTTGGTTTGAGAATTCGATTACTCATTTTTTTCGTCCTGTTACTATCGTTGGACACTAGAGAAATTAAATGTACCCGCCTTTAATGAGAAAAAAATTTGTAGACTGCTTAAAAGCTAGCAGCTTTTAAGCAGTCTATAAAAGATTGACTGTAAAAGCCAATTCCCGCACTCGTGGTTCTGAAACTTTCTAAAGGCTCCCTTCAGCTTTGTAGTGGATGAAGGGCTCTAAAATTCCATTTCTGATTGTCTAAGAGGTAGGCATGTGCAAATTTATTAATCCTCAATTAGTTTAGTATAGGGAGAAAAAGCCATTAATAAGCGTTTTTTGGCGTTTTCGCCCCACGGTGCGCCGCGCCGCACCTCTAACTTAACTCTCTTTCGCTCCAATCATTCCAGGGTCAATTTTTTCCTCCAGTCTTCCGCGTCTCTTCTGCTTTAAGCAGAGAGGGAGAGACAGGAGTGCCCAGCCCCTAAGATCAAGGGCGCACCCCCTAATTATCGTAAAGACCCCCCCCCCAAATGAGAAAAACACCCCTCAAAACAGCACCCTCTAAAAATTTCAATGGCACAGTCTGCACCATGACCACCTTCCCCCCCCCCCCCTAGGTGGGCACCCCTCGAGAGAGAGAGAGAGAGAGAGAGGAATTATCAACAACTTGCCAGCAGCCAACTTAAAGAAATGTAATGACTGTGTGGACGTCTGAAATTGCAGTTTCAGTAACTAAATCTATTGCGTAAAAATAATAAAAAATTTAATGCAGAAGTGCTTTTGAGTGAGGACAGAAATATACGAAATGCCTTCAGATCCTAATTTGAAGCGCTCTAAAGCAGGAAAAACCGTTTTACAGAGATTGACGATAAATATCTCTCTTTCGCTGCACGATCAATATTGAACCAAAAATTGTTTAAACATTGAACCGAAACTTATAGGTAATCCGGCTCAGACTTTTTAAACAAAAAATGTTTCGTTATCAGACCAACTATTCCCGCAAAATTTGTTAGTATGGGAGGGGAAGGGGTGCGCAGAAAAATCGATAGACATACATTTTATCTCTTAGTCCTACTTTCCTTAGTCCTCATCTCTTAGTCCTACTTTCAAATAAATTATTGAACTATTTTACACGTTTTGACCCTTTTCTTTAACAATATTTTGACACTACACTATACTTTCTTTCATATTTTTCTTTTCAAAAACTTTTATGCGAAAGTAGACCAAAAAGAGAGTACCGGAATTTTTAAAAAGTAATTTCAAAATAGATCAAAATACTGCAAATGTTTTCAAAAAAAAAAGTTTACAAACTAGTTTGTACTTACTAAATTTTTGTATTCATTATGAAGTTTTTTGTATTCATCTTCATTTCCTTCAACTGGATCAAATACTGAAATTAAAAAGTAAAGTACAAATGAACACAATTAAATAAAATAAACATACGTATACTTATTTTTATGTCATATTGTAGTATATTTATTAGCGTGTGTTTATAGTACAATGTAATATTTTTATTTATATTGTAGTATAAGGTTTAGATCCTTGTGAAATATTTTACATGAAATAATCCTTGCACGATATTATAGTAGTGCAGTTCAAAAGTTAAGTTTTTACAAAATAATGCGTATGTCTCTTAAATCTGGATGGCTTCTGAAACTTTTAAGCATAGCTCCACTCCTAGAAATTTAATCTGTATCGACCCAACTTCCTCTTGTTTTTTTTTTTTTTTTTTGGTGGGTGGGTGGGTGGGGGGGGGGGGGGAGAGGATTTGATAAAATAGATAAACATGTCTCAAAAATGAACTTTGTATGTGCGTGCAGGGGCGGACTGGGTCCCGGAAGAGGGCGCCAACCTTGGCCTTCAAAGGGCGCAAAAAAAGGGAGGGGCGAGAGAGGGCAAAAAAAAAAAAAAAAAAAAAAAAACGATGGTACACACGTTTACGAGTTTAAAGAAAAAAAAGTGAAGTGAAGTCAAACAGGTTTGTGACCTCAAATAAATAAATAAAGAAAATGCACTAAAAGGTAAAAAATGAGATGATTTTAAAAATTAAGGAAATTCGCATCAAAAAAGAAAATAAATTAAAAAGAAAAAAAAAACTCCTGTGTGTGTGAGTTTAGCCCTTTTAATTTTCTCGTCACATTCTAAAATCTGCCCCATTGAATAATGCACGTTCTCTTGCCGAAAGAGGCTTTTACGGTTACAAAGGGAACTGTTGTTACGGAAAGAATAGTAATTTAACATTAAAATTTTACTTTGGAAACTTCAATGATTCTGCTCAAATTGCGTTCATTCAATGCGCAGAGAGATGTTTCTTGAAAATAATAACACAATGTTGACCTTCGCTTTGTTTCAATGCCGCATTCGCGTAAAACCAAAACTCATCCACGTGAATTAAAATAAAGGTGTCAAATCTTAAACCGCGTAAGATCAAAACCGCATAAAATAAACCTGCGTAAAACGAGGGTCTGCTGTATTCAACATATTTTATTTACTGTCAAAAAATATGAACTGAGAAGTATTACTTCGAATGCGCGTACACCCACGCGCATTTAATTTTTTGAGTTATATTATAGACATTAATTATTTGATAGGGGGAACAAGGACTTTACGTTGTGTACAAATAAGTTTTTTTCTCCTTTTACAAAAAAGGAAGTATTGTATCCGCGAAAAAATTTTCACTCAAAAATCGGCCTTAATTTCCATTTTGCTCACCCCCGAATGAATTTTGAGTTTTTTTTTTCGACCAGACCACACGTGGATATATGCCTAGGAACCTACAGACACCCGAAATACCCATTTTGAAGACCCCCGAGTTATTCACCACGATTTTTCTCGTGACGTCCGTATGTACGTATGTATGTGCGTATGTGTGTATGCATCTCGCATAGCTCAAAAACGGTATGTCCTAGAAAGTTGAAATATGGTACGTAGATTCCTAGTGGGGTCTAGTTGTGCATCTCCCCTTTTGGTTGCATTCGGATGTTCCTAACGGGGGTCTTTTGCACCTTTTTGGGGGGAAATCAGTGTTAATTTCGATGTAAACTCAAGTGGTATTATAATTTGTCGGACACTTGGCGATATATCGCCAGTCTTTAGGTCGCCAAATTTTGTCGCCAACTACAAATTGGCGGATTTTTTTAAATTTTTTATCTGGTTTCAATTTGGCCATTGTTGGTGATATTTAGAGAGTAAACAATTGAATCACATTAAAACTACCAATAATGAGGAAATGATATGAAATTGGAGTAAAAGGAAGTCACGTGATGCACACATTAGCTCGTTTTTCTTCATTAAATAGGTACTTCATTTTCATTTGCTTTAAATGACCTATTGTAACAAAAATCAATTTAACATATGAATGAAATCAAATTTAATTGACCATTTAGACTTCATAAGGAATGTGTTTGGTAAAACTCTTCTCGAAACAAAAGTCTAGCTACGGCCCTGAAACAGTGTCTTTGATGTAACCCCATAAAAGGAAATCACGTGGCGTGCGGAATGAACTTTTTTTTTTACACTTTAGACGTTTGTCGTGGAAATATAGGTTCACTTATCAAACATCTGTAACTGAGAAAAGCTTGACATTTTTTTTCCTAAAATAATGTTTCACTAAGTGTAATAAGTGCTAGTAGTTTCGAAAACATGATTCTTTAAAGTCTTCACTGCGCACAACCCCTATTGTTTGAGGTTAAGTCAGTTAATGGTAGACTTAAGGGTGCCACCAGGGGGGGGGGGGTGGCTCAAGTTGAGCCATCCAATTTTTTTGGTTGGGGGGGGGAATTTTATTATTTTTTATTTATTGAATTTATTTATTGATTTATTTAGTCTGTGTGTGTGTGTGTGTTTATGTATGCATGTAGTATGTCATCGGCGTAGCACAGAAATTTTTAAATAAAATAATAATAACATAATAATTTATGAATAAGTAAGTGAGAAATATTAAAAAAAATGAATAAAATAAAAAAGAGCTGAAAATTAAAATAAAAAAAAGGGAAAGGAGGTTGAGATTTTTTCGGGGGAGGGGGAGGGCGATTTGCACCATTGGACTTGGAGTGGGGGGTGGACACCCCTGAGTATGCTCGCCAGATTTTTCAAATGTTCTGCTGAGACATCGGAATGTCCCCCCCCCCCCAGAGTCGTGAGTATCCAAAAGGGTCTACACGCTTCTGGCTGGTGTTTAGAGTGTTTAAGAGGGCAGTTCATTCTCAATGCTATGAATAAATGGCCACTAATTATTAACCTAAACCAAGGGTAACAATAAATGTCACAAGCAGATAAACTTAAACATTTTATTTATTCCCCATTAATATTTATAAGTTACTTTAGTAAGAAGAAGCACTTTTGGATGAGAAATAAAAGTTTGAATAGTACTTACGTGTACTTTTCATATGCTAGGACGTTTTTCAGAAAGTCCTTTTTGGTTTTAATCTTGTAACAAGAATCCTCACAAGCTAATCCGATAGTAATTTTACGTGTTAACGCTGAAAATGACTTAAAAGTTTTAATCTCGTAACAAGGATCCTCACAAGCTAATCCGATAGTAATTTTACGTGTCAACGCTGCAAATGACTTAGAAGTTTTAATCTTGTAACAAGAATCCTCACAAGCTAATCCGATATTAATTTTACGTGTTGACGCTGCAAATAACTTAAAAGTTTTAATCTTGTAACAAGAATCCTCACAAGCTAAATCCGATATTAATTTTACGTGTTAACGCTGCAAATGACTTAAAAGTTTTAATCTCGTAACAAGGATCCTCACAAGCTAATCCGATAGTAATTTTACGTGTCAACGCTGCAAATGACTTAGAAGTTTTAATCTTGTAACAAGAATCCTCACAAGCTAATCCGATATTAATTTTACGTGTTGACGCTGCAAATGACTTAAAAGTTTTAATCTTGTAACAAGAATCCTCACAAGCTAAATCCGATATTAATTTTACGTGTTAACGCTGCAAATGACTTGGAAATTATTCTAAATAATCCTTCACAGTAAATTATTTTTAGAATGAGTCTGTCATCTGACATCAAATTATATCTTTTACGGCACATAAAGTAAACCGGCCGGGACACCGGGATTTTGTCTGGAAACCGGAACGTCTGGCAAGCCTAGTTAAAAGTAACATTGCGTAAAATCTCGATTTTCTCCAATGCCAGTTTCTTTGCATTCACTATTGTCGCCGGTAAAGAATGGATTGGAACACATTAGTTTAGTTGCTCAATTGAGTCCACTTTCACCCAAGCAAAGCTCCATTTACGTTTGCAAAATGACGTCTTTCCAACCTTAACCCTTTCAGGGGCGCATCACTAATTTTTGAGAAATATGAAGAAAAACATCACAAGTAGGTTTATTTGATCATCTAGACATAGATTTTTCAGTTAAAAAAAATTTTTTGGCAACTTTTTTCGCTGCGGGTGGTGTCTCCATTTGTTCACACCTCCCACCTGGGGAAGGACAAAAACATGTTTACACATGTAAAAATGAATTTGAATCATTTAGAACAATATGATTGAGTACCTCAGGTAAAATCAAGAAAAATGATTCACTCTTTCAGCGCTAATTAAAAATTTCAAAATCTGAAACAAAATTCCAATTTTGGGGTAAACGAAAAATTGAAAATTTGATGATTTGGACAAGAAATTGAGCCTACGAAAAATTTTTTTTTGTTATTCTGCCATCTCATTTTGTTCATTGAACTCAAAAGATAACTCAAGCGATCTTGATTCAAAACATTCGGAAAAAAAAAGAGAAAAAAAAATTATAAATTGTTGGTTTCACAGCGCGACCACCGCTCCTGAAAGTGTTAACCATGTGGACAAAAAGTGCAGAAAAGACGCTTGAGACGGAACTGAGCTTGTATGTGAGTATGTGTGTTATTTCACTTGAGTGCAATTTATCTCGGTCAACGAGAATTGATAAAACTTTGTTCAACTTTAAATTGGCTCTGTTAAGAGCTGTCATCCAAGATACGCGACACAAAGTTGCAATGATTGAGCAGAAGCTGTTTGATTTACATTTACGTGTTGCTAATTCCAGTCGTCATTTTGAATTTTTTGACAGGAGGTCTTGGCAGAGAGCTGCTTTTTATTCAAACAAACACAAATCAGTACTTAATAAAAAGTTAACCAGTTTATGTAAAGTTTCTTCTAATCTTACAACTTATAACTTACCAAAAGTTAATGTTAATGCTGTCGTCAATCTTTCAGATGTTTCCTTAAATTCTGTTCAAGTTAATGCTTTAAAATTCAATAGTAATTTTGCGGCCCCATCTAAACCGTCGTTTCCTCTTTTAATTGCTCCGGTCGAAAAGGCCTTGAAATTTAGTACTTTAACTTCCACACAGAAGGATTCAATCCGTCATCTCATTTCTAACAACATCAACTTCAATTCACAGTTCCATAACAAGCTATATAATGTAACTCGTACCGTAAGAGATTTATGTGCTAACTCTGATTTAGTCATTACAAACGCTGATAAGGGGGGCCAAATTGTTGTTCTAAACAAAAAAGATTATATCAACAAATGCAATAACTTAATTTTAGACGGGCCATATGAAAAAATCAAACAAGATCCTCGTGGTAAAGAATTAAAAACTATCAGTAACGCCATTAAGTCATCTCCGTTGATTCCGGATTTTCACAAAAAACGCTTGATTCCTTCTGTTGCACAATGTTCCAGATTCTACGCTTTGCCTAAAGTGCATAAACCACTCATTCCTCTCCGTCCCATTGTTTCTAACATTGGTATTGCTTCTTACAAATTGGCCAAATTTTTAGTTTCCGTTTTTTCACCTCTTCTTTCCAGCAACTGTTTGACTGTTCGGAACTCTCTTGACTTCGTTCGCAAACTTCGAATTTTTCAGTTAAATAACCATAGAATGGCCTCTTTTGATGTGAAATCACTCTTCACTAACGTGCCTGTTGAAGGTGCGTTACACTGCCTTAAACTGAGATTAACTGAACATCACTTTTCCTACTTTGAGATCAATGAATTGTGCAATTTAACACGTTCTTGCTTAAAACTAAACACGTTTGTTTTCGACGGTAATTTTTTCCGGATGACTGAAGGTCTTGCTATGGGCAACCCTTTGAGTCCAATTCTAAGTGATTTGTACATGCACTATTTCGAACTTAAATTATTTAAAATTATACAATTTGATTTTTACGTCAGGTACGTTGACGACATTTTTGTGCTTTTGAACTCGTCTGTCAGTGACCTTGATAACCTTTTATCCATCCTAAATATTATTGACCCACATATTCAATTTACTGTTGAATTGGAATCTGGTAATCATCTTTCTTTTCTTGATGTGTCCATCACTCGTCATAACAATATGTTTACAACTACTGTTTTCCGTAAACCCTTTGCTGTTTCTCTCCCCCCCCCCCCACAAGTTATCCGTTCATCCTCCTAAACAAAAATTGGCTGCTTTTAGATCTTTTATTTACCGTGCTTTAGCCATTTGTTCAAATTCCAATTTACTTTCACCTGAACTGAATTACCTACGAAGTATTGCGGTTGATCGGGGATTCACATCAGATATTATTGATACCATTTATAAGAAGCTGTAGCTCAACTAACAAAAATCAAACACTTGCTCCTGTGAACTATTCGAGTTCAGTTGTCTTACCCTTTTTTCCTAAAATCAGTCTACAAATCGCCAAAATCTTAAAAAAGTTTCATTTTTCCGTCACTTTTTCTCCTGTTAATAAATTAAAATTTTCAAAGCTTAAACACCCTGTTCAGAACCTTGACAAATGGGGCATTTACAGTGTTTCCTGCCAGTGCAAATTGGCCTACATTGGGCAGACTCGACGATCCCTCAAACTCCGGATAAAAGAACACGAAAATTACGTCAAAAAACAGGATCTCAAACGCTCCTCTATTGCTCAACATTGTTGGTCTTGCAGTCATAATTTTATTTTTTCTTCCGCTAAAGTTATTCACGAGTGTTCGTCCATTCATG
>NC_072735.1:9958856-10018023 GCF_026930045.1 Uloborus diversus
GGAATACGGATACGGATACAGATTTTAATTTTTTTTTCGGATATCCGCGGATACGGATATCCGGAACATCACTACATACTACTAATATATCTGATCAAGTGCCATTGAGAAAAATACCCTATGAGTACATTTATTACTAGACCATGCAGAAAATAATTCATGATTACTGTTTGACATTTTAAACCACAACCTTCCTCAAATTTGCGCATGCGTCAGGTCGCTTCTGATTTTATCAAAATAGGGGAGATATTGATAAGAAAAATAACGAATGTGAGGGGGATTTTTTTTTTTTTGTTTTCCGTTGGATTCGTTTATTAGAAATGTTGGTTCGAGTTGAGGCTTTTTTTTTTTTTTTTAATAGCAGAAATGCTACCATGGTGCATTCTCTTCAACAAGCTGTCACCCCTTTTTAAAATAGAACCGTTCAACGGTGCTAGTGGCGGCTTTCGAGATCAGACAGTACACTTATCTTTCCGGCGGAGTGACACAGCTGTTAGGCATTGACTTCTTAACCCAGTCAATAAAGGGTTTATGTCGGAAAAAATTAGGGACAAGCTGAATTTTCGGCAGTTGTTAGTACGCAAGGAGGGAAGTATTTTCCCAAAAGTCCCCGAATCTCCCCCTTGAGCATCCCCCCTGGCCCCCCCTTAAGTATAAAATTATAGATTTTAAAACAAAAGCTTTTATCTCCGTTAACTAGAATTCAAATATTTTAAACTAAACATATTTTTAATTCTTATAACATGAAAAATGAGAAATTACCTTTAAATTTTTTATGCAACTAATAGGTTTTTTTTTGTAATTTGAGCAATTACGTCATTTTTCTTCATTTTTCGTTTTTAATGATGTAATCTTGGGGACATCTCGCATCTATTTATTAATTGTTTGAAAACAATATGCAGCGTAGTTTTTAGAGTAGTTTCTAAGTTTTTCGAAGATATATACATATGTAGAATTATACAGTCAACTACGCATAGAAAGCGCTACAATACGGCAAGCACCAATTTGCTGATGCACTAGAAACTTTCTTCTTACCCCTTTCAATTTAAGTTTTCTGTTGGAAGAAATTGGTGACATGCTAATTTTTTGTCCGTAATTAGCACCAAATGAGAGGAGCATTATCTCAAAAGTTCCCTTCTGTTTTGAAACCCCCCCCCCACTCCCCTAATGTTGGTTTTGCAGCGTTTCTAATTATGAGCATATCTTGGCTCATAACTGCTCACTCGAAATACATAATCATTGCACTATTTTATTCCTAAAAATATATTCTTCAACCTGAAGTTTTCAGGAAAATTAATATTTGTTAACTTACGAAAAAGTTTTATTTCAAATGTTTATTTTCTATTGATTTTGGAAAACAATTCCTAAATTTTTGACAATATCTCGAAACAGTTGAAGAGAAATCGAAACACATGCTTTTTTTTAACCTTTTGGTTAGATCAACCTTCGTTTATACCTTTTGGGTAGTTCAGAATGCTGTGAATGTGTACTTAAATTAGAGGTGCGACATCGACGGCAAAACATCGACGTTTCAAAACATCGATGTTAGAAATTAAAACTTCGATGGTATTGATGCATCGACCAAAAACCATTGATGTTTCCAAACTTCGATCTTTTTATCAATGTATAACATACATTTTTTAATATAATGGCGACCAAAAGCTTGGTGATATATCGCCAAGTGTTTGCCAAATTATAACACCCCTTGAGTTTGCATTGAAATTAACAATGATTCCCCCACCCCCAAAAAAAGGGTTAAAAGACCTCCTTTGGAACATCCGAATGCAAACAAAAACTGAGGTGCACAACTAGATCCCACAAGGAGTCTACGTACCAAATTTCAACTTTCTAGGACATGCCGTTCTTGAGTTATGCGACATACATAAGCACATACGTACATACAACATACAGACGTCACGAGAAAACTCGTTGTTATTAACTCGGGAATCGTCAAAATGGATATTTCGAGCGTCTATACGTTTTTAAGCACTTATCCACGTGTGGTCTAGTCGAAAAAAAAAAGAAAAAGAAAACTAAACATTTATTCGGGGGTGAGCAAAACGGAAATTAAGGCTGTTTTTGGAGTGAAAATTTTTTCGCGAATACAGCACTTCCTTTTTTGTACAAGGAAGTCAAAAAAGTGTTTTTTGATCCACCCTAGTGAACACCCTTCGCTGGTTTTTAAAGTTTTTTAAAGGGTTTTATTCTTAATGCCATGAATAAATGGTCATTAATTATGAACCTAAACTAGTAAATGACGCAAGCAGATAAATTTGAACATTTTATTTCTTGCATGTCAAAACTTACTTAAATAAGAATAAACTTTTTTTCATGAGAAATAAAAATTTTAACCATATTTACATGTACTTTTCTTTTGTTGGGTTGGACTTTTTTAGAAAGTTTTTTTTTTTGAGCAATCACGATTGCTTATTGTTCTCATTTCACCGTCATTGGCGTTTGGTTCCTTTTCCAGCTTGGACCTGAGGCCTCTGCAGCACCACCGCCCACCGACCTCTGGTCCTGAGCACCGTCCCCCAGAATCCGCTGCTCCTGGTCGGTGGTTTCCATGTCCTAAAAACACGCACGCTCATACACATGCATACTCTCACACATACAAACTCACACACACGCCTACGTGCATATACACAGGTCTACGCATACATACCAATATACACACATAACTGCCCAGGAGGAGGGGCAGGTTTGGGGGGAGGGACAGCAGCCGTTTCTAGAAAAAATAACTCCAAAAAGTAGGGTCGTGTCGCAACTCGTGATTGCGAAAAACATAATTTGAATTGAAAATTTCAGAATTTAAATTAATTAAATTTTTTTTTGTTTTAATCTTGTAAAAGTGTTTTACAAGCTATTCCGATATTAGTTTTATATGTTAATGTCACTAATGAAAGTAATTATCCTTCTTTACCCTGCACAGTTAATTATGTCTAGACATTTTTGGTCATTATAATCAAAATTATCTTTTACCGGGACGTGAAGTAAACCGACCGAGACACTGAGATTTTTTTCTGAAACGCCCGAGACGTCTGGCAAATCTACTCAAGAGTCATAGTGAAACCTGTGTAAGTTGACCACTCGCGGTGAGTACTTTGGCGGTCAACTTAGACAGGTGGTCAACTTATAAAGGGCGGTAATAATTTTTTTCAATTTTTTTGTCATTTCTTGCACCATGTATTCATTTTTTGAGGAATTCACCCTTACTCTTTCTGTTCAACTCACTTTCATTGTTTAACATTATTGAAAGTGAAACAATAATTGAAAATACTATTCAAATAATTTTGTTAGTTTCTCCTTGTTTTTAACTATATTAGACACTTTAGTTTTAGAAATTCCATATATGCCAGCTAATATTCTCTGTTTTTTTTTCAGTTAATTTTAATCTATCATACTTTTCATTAATCTCAAGTTCAGCTAAATTTCTTTTTGAAACCTTTTTATGCAAAACTTATAGCACAAAGAGCAACAAGCTCGACTCTCCCAGTTCATAAAGGCAAAATCAAAATGTCCTATCTCTTAATCCCTTGCACCAGAAACATGTAACTTAACTCATTAGCAAGCCCAGATCTGCGTACACGCAGTGCGAGAGGCCTGCGTCCTTAAAGGGGCTAACGGCCCTATAAATTGAAGAAAAAATAGAAAAAAAAACTAGCACTAAGACTTATTCACTTTACTAATAGACACTGCTGGCCACTAGGGAGGGGCCCTACATATTTTGTTGCAGGGGAATCAAAATGTATAGATCCGGGCCTGCTCGTTTTTCACAATTCCTATGTTGTCACAACATATTGCAACTGAAAGGAAAGACTTTGAACTTTTATACTGACATCTATTTTCATTGAACAGAGTACAAAAAGCTATCTCAAATAGAACAAGAAATAAAAAATAAGTTTGGAGAATAAAGAGCAGCATTAAGCTTTATGCTGCTGTTTAGTTAGTAAAATGCTGTTCTGTCATCAAAGCATCAAAACCATTCTTAGAAAACTATGGAAAAAAAAAATAAATAAATAAATAATAAAATGAAACAATTTGCTGAAGAAAGTTAAAAAAAAATAAATCAAGTGGTCAACTTACAAAGGGTTTTTTACAATACTCCAAACCAAATTTGGCGAACATTAGTGGTCAAGATAGACAGGTGGTCAAGATAGAGAGGTGGTCAAGTTACAGAGGTTTTTTCTTTCATTATATGAGATAGGACTAATTCCGTTCCTGACAAAAGCGGTCAACATAGACAGGTGGTCAACTTACAAGGGTGGTCAACTTTACAGGTTTTACTATTGTATAAATTTTTAGAGACGAGGCAGGCTAATAACAATGCAGCAATATTTCAGTTCAGATAGTTAGCCGCTAGCAACTCCCTCCTCCCCCCCCCCCCACACACTCACTTTCCTTTTTTTTTACATTAAGCGCTCAGTGACGGTTTTTGAGATTTCCTGTGCTTAATTTTCCTTTACAAATGCTTAAAAGATATTTTCACGCCAAAACAATGTCTTTCCCAGTTTGTAAGTTTCCCTCGAGCACTTGAGACCCCCACATTAAAGAGTAAAAATTGATATAATTCAAGAACAGTGAGCGAACTACGTAATGAAGATTTTTAATGAGTTAGTCACTAAAAGTGGACTACTTTTTAGCCTACTTTCCCAGTAAAAGTTAGAGAAAGAAGAAAAAAGCATGAAAAAAATAATTAAATAAATATCGAAAAATTAAAAATTGGAAAGTAGGGTATTGAGATATAGAATATAGGAAAAAGCTTTTGATGAAAAACATGTATATAAAATATCTTTTTGATTTGAACAATTTTCCGTTCAATTTTGAACAGTTCAAATCCCTTAACATTAGAACCTACGGGGAAACTGAAAATCAATGTAGATTCCCCGCACTTGAAGGAGGATTTACTTCAAACAAATTTTGTTGGAAATTGCTTTTGACGACAAACTCCCGTCTCCGACACCGAGAATTTCGGGGCACCTGACTCCGACTCCTGTGCCTGAAAATTAGTCGGACTTCTGCTCTGACTTCGTAGAAGAAATGACGGACTCCGATTTTTGGATATTCGACTCCGACTCCTTTTTCTCAAAATAAGTCCGACTCCGACTCCGCAAACATTGGCAGAGTTGCGTACTCTAAGGGAAATGACCGATTCCGAGTCTTTGAATTAATTACCTTCGGCTCCCGAATCTGACTCTTTTATCCCAAAATGAGATTGACTCCGACTCCGCAGCCATGGTTTTAACTGTGAAATAATTATTGTCAATATGACTTGTTTTTATTTTCACTCTGAAGTTTTAATTTATGTATTCGTTTTCGGCGGATAAACTCGAAGTCCTTCATGTTTCTAAATACGATATGCCGATATGCGCAGACGATTTTTTTTTTTTTTTTTTTTTTTTGACATTGAAAATTATTTCTTTAAGTTGACATTTTGTTAAGTAGGCTCGTTTAATTCTAGACGGAACTTCTTATTATTTGCTTTTCACTGAAATATCTCAATTCTCTTCGTATCGCTAGTTCAAGAAATTACATTATATTCTAGCAAATTCTGTTTAAAAAATTTACTTAAAACCAAGAACTGGTTCATAACATCGAGTTTGAAGGTTTGAATCATGAATGTCAAAAGATTTCTTGCATCAGCAGCACTTTTTGCGCCAAGCTGTTAACTGGAAATAAACGCCTGAAATGTGCTTAATTTCTGTTGCTGTTTACAAGACATTAAATTATTGATCCATAAAAAATGGTATCGGTTGTTAACGTTCTTTTTTGTTACATGTCCCCCACTTGATCAGCAAAATTCTTAAGTGCATGGAGTTTCTAATTAGAACGTTCCAGGGAAATGGTAACTTGTATGTATTAATAAGTTGTTTAATGCTGACTGGTTGGTTAATTGCCTAAACATCTCATCTAAAAAGAGCGGAGTAAGTTGTGATGAATATGAAAGCTGCGTGGGCAACGTAAGGGTGGGGCATGAATTACATTTTTGTTAAAACATCCTTTTGGAAGTCAAAGCAAGGAACATCTGAAGGAATTGATGATTGAATTAATTTTTGCTGTCATTAGTTTTCGTTCTCTGGAAAGAAACAACATTGAACTAACATTTGAAATTGGACGCATTCGCATTTTCAGAAATTTGTTGTAAGTAATATATTATTCATAATTAGTTTTAGAGACAAGATTGCCCTGAACCAGAGGTGCCCAACCCCTTTCCATCCGAGGGCCGCACCTCATATTAAAATACTAGTGATAACCGCACGGCTTTGCCCGTAATAGAAAAATCAAAAGGTCTTTTGGTTCGCCTGTATATTTACAAATAATGTATGGTGAATTTTCTCGCCAGTTGGCTTGTACCCATCTTACGGTTCCACGTTATGATAATTTCGGATCTCGCCAATGGGCTTGTACCCATCTTACGGTTCCACGTTATGATAATTTCGTAATTTACTCGTCCATCTTATGATATTTTTTTTCTTAAAATTGGAATAGAAAAAGAACCACATCGAATTTTTGAAAAATCGCTTCGAGGTACACACCCCCATGCTACATACTAACTTTGTGCCAAATTTCATGAAAATCGGCCGAACGGTCTAGGCGCTATGCGCGTCACAGACATCCTACAGACATCCAGACATCCTCCGGACAGAGAGACTTTCAGCTTTATTATTAGTAAAGATGATTCTTGCGGCCGAAACATGGGTGCCCATATAGGGGGGGGGGAGCTCAAGCCCCCTCTAAAAGTTGGAACTTTTTTGCTAGTACTTTTTTTTTTGCAAAATTGTAAAAACATTTCTTCTCCAGTCATTAATGAATAAGTTATTAAAAACGTCAAATTTTAATAACACCAATATGTACTGAAATCTGTTTCCATGGGGAAAATATCTTGCGAAACCATGGGGAAAGTAGTTTAGCCCCCCCCTTTAAATATGTCATATGAGCCGCCCATGGGTCAAAATACATGTAAACCTTCAAAATAATTAAAAAATTTCTTAATGAAAACGGTAAAACATGGAAAAGGAAAGAAAATTAAAAACCAATAATTGTTGTTATCATTACTATGCTTCTTTTTTTAAATGCATCGGCTTTTCAGAAACCTATTTCTGAATATTGGACTCTCAATTTGTAACATTTAACAAAACTACAGGCCACACGGATCAGCTAATAAGGACCCATGAGACCCGCGGGCCCTAACTATGAGCACATCTGCTCTAAACTGTTTCAAACTGTCGCCTATGTTAGCAGAAAAGAAAAAAAAATGAATTCTGTTGTGGAGTTAGAAGTTGAGAAGTAGGGATTTAGTAGCGACTTAGAGCAGGGGTTCCCAAGTGGATGCCACATGGAGAGGCGACGAAGGGTGCCGCCAAGGACGGATCCAGAAATTGTTCAAGGAGGGGGCGGTTGATTTTTCCAAGGAGGTCCCCGAACCTGTTCCATTGTTTTTCCGTTGAAAGAGTTATTCTGAAATTGTGCTTTAGAACTTGAATTTCATAATAATTCCGGGCCGATGTTTCAAAACCCCCTCCCTCTAACATGATCGGCGATCGCCTAAAATTGCTTTTTTTTGGAACTTCAGTTTCAAAAAAATTCTGATGGAAAATCACGAAACCCATTTCTTCCATTAACACTCCCTGAAAAGTTTACAGTCGTGTCATTAGGACTTAAATTTTGCAACCAAGGATCGTCTGGAATAGCCCTCTTAAAAATTCAATTCTAAAAAGCTTCCGGAAGAGAGATTCGAACCCCATTCCTTTAATAAAGGTCGTCTAAGATGACCTGCACTTGCAATTTAGAACTATAATTTTGAAAAATTGCCGATGCAGGACCCCCCAAGGCAGGGGTGATCGCCCCCATCGCCCCTCCCTAGTATCCGTCCTTGGGTACCGCGAAGTTTCGATGACAACAATATTACCAATCGTAAAAAAGATCGAAATTGGAAAATACGGAGTACTTCGGCTAAGCTCACATTACCTCAAAAGACAACTATTCAATTATCCTGTAACACCATGAATTCTGACTACTGGAATTACTCTACTTCAGATCGAGAGGAACGTAAGTCACGTTATGATAATTTTACTGGAGCGAAGAAAACCCTTTTTCTGACCCATGCAAAGGATGGGACGCGCGCTCTTTTATAACCCTGGTAAACAATTGAAAAGGATTATTTTTAACACGCTTTTATTAGCTTCACTTGTATGTTTGTGAGTAACTCTCCTTTTGACTAAGAGCTAGTGGCTTATTACTGTTAGATCATTCCACTACTTTATGAGCGTTCGTAGCCGAGCGGTCTAAGGCGCGGGTTTTCGCTAACTTCCGCCTCCGGGAATCATTAAGCGTGCGTTCTTATCCCGTCTACGCCGAAATTAAATTTATAATCTTGCAACTCAATTTTCGCCCACTTTTTATGATCGGATCTTTTAAAATTTGGAATGCAACCTCAGATTCAATGACAATGCAATATTCTATTATCAAATTAATTTATTAACGATAAGTTATTAGTTTATTCTAATTAACACGCTTTTATTAGCTTAACTTGTATGTTTGTCGGTCCAACTTTCCTTTGGACAAATAGCCAGTGGTTTTTTAGAATGACTTACAACGTACAAATCAGAGCTGCGGAATGTAACAATGTTTGCCCATGAATTTACCAGAAAGCATTCAAAATGTTTGATGCAAATAACGCAACAGAATACAAAGATACATTTTATTTAATAATAGTTTAAAAAACTAAAAAAACACGCTTTAGTAGCAAAATGAACTAAAAAAAATAATCTTTGGATGACAAGTGAAGGGCCACGGGGAAGAATGATCATAGTCCACCATGCTCAAATTTCCCTCATTACGTTTTTGAGCTTGAAATCTCGAATCGTTTCCAAGTTAGCCTCATTCTTCCCTGTTAAAACTCACTCACTATGATGATTCTTGCCTGAATAATATTTCTCTTGAATACTGTTTGTAATGCCGCCTGCCTTGTCTAGTGGTCAGAGAAGTCTGACTGTGACAGGAAGGTCCGGGTTCGAATCCTGGCTCGGGCATGGACGTACATTCCTTTCTTTGTCTGAATGTGTTGTTGTGATGGTTGCCCACTAGGGTGTGTCTTAAAATGCTTTTTTAAAAAAAAGTTTTGAATTTCTTATGGGGCGCCCCTTTAATTGCTTCCTTTTGATGAAAAAATACACACATAAAAGTTTTATAGAATTTAAACATAATTTAGGGGGTGCTATCAGTGATTAAAATTACATTCATTGTGAAAAAAATGGTGTAAAAATCAACTCCCCAATACATCTTGTCACATTTTTAATCAACATGAAATTAGGTTGGTTGGGTTTAACATAACACAAATACCTATTTCTTACATATACGTGAAAATAATAAGCATTCTATGGTTGTCATTTTATGTAATAATGTCAAAAAAGCATCCGAAAGTTTGGTAATGCCATTCATATCACAGGTTTACACTTTCGGTCTTTGACATTCAGCAATATGGTAATTTTTCTCTTTGTTACTTCCATGTGACAATGCAAACTTTTCACTGATTGCTACTTACTATCCAGACTAAATAAATAAATTTAAAAAAAAAATAAATAAATAAAAAGAGAGAGAGAGTTGACAAATTTTGCAGCAGCGGTAGCACCCTCTAAATATTATTCAATTTTTATTTTTCAGATATGAGAAATTTTTTTCATCCAAAGGAACAAAATGAGAGGGTGCCTCATGAAAAAATAACACCTTTAAAAATAAGACGCACCCTAGGACGTACTTTCTCTCTCCTGTCCTTGTCCTTTCTTTGTCCGAATGTGTTGTTATGATGTGTTGTTATGGTTGCCTACCCTATAAGCGGGTCTTTATGGCATGTGTGTACTGTAGAAGTCGGACTTCACACCAAATTACGGTACAGTTGGAAAAGTGAAGCAGCGCACCCCAAATTGCCAGCCTAGCTGGCACACGACAGCAACAACAACTGTCTGTAATAATCTACGTGTTCCTATAGGTTAACCAGAGTTTTTTAAAAAAATGAACTTTTATCGTTCTTCCCCGTAGCCCTTCAAGTGTATAAAGTAATTGACTAAATACTTAATTTTACTGTAATAGAAAACTAGCTGATGTGTGCATCATATGACTTCCTTTTACTCCAATTTAATGTCATTTCCCCATTATGGGCATTTTTAATGTGATTCAATTGTTTACTCTAAATATCACCAATAGTGGCCAAACTGAAACAAAATTTTAAAAAAAATTTAAAAAAATCTCCAAATTTGTAAACTTGGCGACCAAAAGACTGGTGATATATCACCAAGTGTCCGACAAATTTTAACACAACTTGAGTTTACATCGAAATTAACAATGATTTCCCCCCAAAAAGGGGCAAAAGACCCCCTTAGGAACATCCGAATCCAACCAAAATTGAAGGTACACAACTAGACCCCACTAGGAGTCCACGTACCAAATTTCAACTTTCTAGGACATCCCGTTTTTGAGTTATGCGAGATACATACACACATACACACATACACAAATACGCACATACATACGTACATACGCACGTCACGAGAAAATTCGTTGTAATTAACTCGGGGGTAGTCAAAATGGATATTTCTGGTGTCTGTACGTTTCTAGGCATATATCCACGTGTGGTCGTTTCGAAAAAAAACTCAACATTCATTCGGGGATGAGAAAAATGGAAATTAAGGCCGATTTTTGAGTGAAAATTTTTTCGCGAATACAATACTTCCTTTTTTGTAAAAGGAAGTAAAAAAGCGTGGGGGGCTTCTTATCAGTTGTCTTAAATTTCTTCTACTTGTTATCCATGCAAAAATGTAAATAGGCAGACCTCCACGCTTTTTTTTTATTACAATAAAATTAAGTGTTTGGTCAATTACTTTATATTACTTGTCGTCCAAAGATTATTTTTAACTTTTTAGTTCATTTTGCTACTAAAGCGTGTTTTTAAGTTTGTTAAACTGCTATTTTATTTTTTGCTTTTTAGTACATTTTGCTACAAAAGCGTGTTTTTTAAGTTTTTTGAGCTATTATTATATTTAAAGAATTACGTTCACGTGGCTGGATGCGGAATACGCTTCTACATACGAAGCACTAATAAACAGAAAATCGCAGTTTTTGGACTTAGTCCTTCTGGCTCTGAGGTACAGTATTGACAGGTGCACCAGCCCTCAAAAGAAAATTCCCCATAATGTCCAAAGTAGGACGTATGAGTATATTTAGTTATACCTCAAAGCCAGTCTAACGTAAGTCACATTATCATTACTTTTCGGAAGCGCATAAAAACTTTTGTCTGCATACAAAAGTTATGACTCGCGCTTTTTTTTATCCTGAAAAATAATGGGGTGGTTTCCTTCAGTCAAAAGCAGGTCTGCGGAGTCGGAAGAGAAATGGCCGACTCCAACTCCGACTCCGAGTCCTGGATTTTGAAACGTCCGACTCCGACTCCGGCTTAATTACTTATTATTTTATTTTGTTTTTCAAATCCCCCACCCTCATGGGAAGGGGGAAAAATCACTAAACAGAGATTGAAATATTAATGCCTTTTTATGAAATTTTCGCGTTGTATTTTACTGTAAACTTAAGATGCATACAAACTTAGAAATTCAATTTGAAAATTAAATTATCCAATAGTTGCGATTTCTGAAGTGAGATTACTTAAAAATCAATTTTTAAAATTATTTAATTAACTATTTAATTTATTTTTTTGACCGGGAAAGGATTAATTTGTTCCCCTTTAATTTTCAACAAATAGATGTTGATCAAATCCTGTGCTTTCAATTTTTGAAAGCTGTAACTTGAGAGAGAGGAAAAAAACAAAAAACTTTTTTGCTAAGTCAAAAAACTTTTCTTAGAGGGGGCGGCCCCCTCTCCGTCTTGGGTGACAGCCATCTTGTGAGTAACACCTCAACTTAATTTCAGAGTTTATAAAAATTGATATACTTTAATTCTGAAAAATTTCTCGAATAATACATCTTAATTCAAAATTTCAACGAAAATATTGCACTATATTGTGGGGAGAGGTCGGCTACATATACATCTGGAGCAAATTTCACTTAAAATGCGGCAGTATACAGCTTTGTACGAATAGCTTTTACTATACCTACATTTCTTGGCTCAAATTTTAATTTAGTTTTATTGGCAGCTTTAGAATTAACCTTAATACGAAGACTTTAGGATTAACTACAATTATTGAGTGTTGTAACCAAGAAATCAAGTACTGATTTTATTTTGAACTTTTTAGTGAGAACCAAGCTTTCTTAAATAAAGTTTTCAGATTAAAAAAAAAAAAAACATTTATGTTTTATCGGATCTGTTGGATTTGCGCTTTCGGGCCAAACTAATACTTATTAGAATTTACCAAGCACCCTCAGAAGTTTCCCAACTTGCTCAACCAATTCATACATTCCTTTTAATATTTTATTACTGAAATCCCAAGGTTAAAAAAAAAAATATTATTTTTATTTGAAAGTGATCACTTAGAAAATGTTAAGCAACAAATCCGTTTGCAAACAGTTTTTATAAGTGAAAAAACAAGCAAACTAGGTGATGGCGTTGACAGAGTCTATTTACAAAGGGTTCGATAAACAAGCAAGCCGGTTGGTTGCCAATGGCAGTTATTTTGTTATTATTGGGCCTAAATACATGTAATCAAACCAGTTGGTAGTCAGTTTTTTTTAAATGCAAGCAGAGTCAGTGAAAATAAAAAAAAAAAAGAAACCCGGAGTCGGAGTCGGAATCTTTTCAAATGACTCTGACTCCAACTCCTCTACCCCAAGATCAGTCCGACTCCGACTCCACAGCCCTGGTCAAAAGTACTACTTTTAGTCATTAAAATGCATAGAATGAACAAAAAAAAAAAAAAAAAAAAACATGAATCCAGAAAATATTTTTATTTTTTATTTTAATTAATTTCTTAAAGTGTCGGATTTTTCAAACAAGGCGGGGTCTTGATGACGTCACAAATGATGCACTTTGCCGCATCTTTCTACTACGTTTCAACGTTATGATAATCAAACAGCGAATTAAATATTACGCTTTACGCTTGCTGTCAACCAGTGTTGCCAATACACGTGAGTAAAGATGCGAATTAAATATTTTGCACAGTGAATGGCAACACTGAACGGCATTTCATCATTTGTGATGTCATTGGCAGAAGCTGTGAACAATGACAGCGCTCCGATTTAAGTAATTTTTTAAAAATATTAAACGTAAACAATTTTATCGAAAAATGGTCAGATCCTATGTTTTTAAGCATGCTTTTCCAGAAAAAAAATACTTTTTAAATTTTGGAAACGACCCCATTATGAAGGAATTTTTGTTAAATAGAATTATGCGTTGTTTTAATGACAGCGCTCCGATTTAAGTAATTTTTTAAAAATATTAAACGTAAACAATTTTATCGAAAAATGGTCAGATCCTATGTTTCAATCATGCTCTTTCAGAAAAAAAATACTTTTTAAATTTTGGAAACGACCCCATTATGAAGGAATTTTTGTTAAATAGAATGATACGTTGTTTTGGTTCAATGCGGAATAAAATTCTACATACAACGCAGTGATAACCAGAAAATAGCCATATTTGGACTAAGTCTGGCTCTGAGGCACAGAATTAAGCTTAAAGTAGTTAAAAAGTTTTTGCATTACAAAATTAAGAAAATAGACAGGGTTCGTACTCAATTTCAGAAAGAAAATGAAGGAGTTTTGGAGGAGTTTTGAAGGAGTAAAAGAAGATTTTGGAGGAGTACTAACGGGCTGTCATCAAATGATGTCACACTTTTTCCCAACAAATTTGACCTCTTCCCCTTTATCACAAAGTGTCAAACTTCAGCTAACTCTTCTTGTCACATGTCAATTTTTTATAAACATATTGTTACAATAACTGTGTGATGTCACTTTTTGTCACCCTCTCTCTTCCCCTTGTCAGAATTTCATGAGCCCATCTCCTCCTCAAGGCATGACATCACTTGTGGATGACCCTTTTTATTTTACAATATCATAACTTTGATTTACTAAACAATTGTTTTTTTAACACAATCACTTAATATAGTATATCTACTTATATTTAAATATTTTTAAATAATAATTAGGCAACCTGACTTTTACTGCTGAGAGTGTGGAGGAGGGAAAAACAGTAATCATAAAACTTGGGGGAAAAAAAAAACGCCAATCACCTACATGTTTTACTTTACTTATGAAATGTCTTAGTCTTCTAATAAAATTTTCATCTTCAAATTTTATGACTTAACAATGATTAATTTGTAAATCACATCTTTCTGAAAAAAATAAATGCACGAAATTACATTAAAATCGCCCTTCTCATGACGTTAGTTGTTGATCAAAGTCTTTAAAGTTACTGTCATAGAGGAAGATTACGTGGTCTTGAACTAAAAAAGGAGTTTTGAAGGAGTTAAAACCAAAATGAAGGAGTTTGAAGGGCCCTTCAAAAAAAAATCCTAAATGAAGGAGCATTGGAGGAATTTTGAAGGAGCGTACGAACCCTGATAGACAGCTGAGGTTATTCTAAAACAAAAATAAAATCTGTTTTATTTTGTTTCAGATAACATGGCAAGAACATCCACTTTAATCTATTAGACACAAGGAGGGGAGAGAAAAGACCAAGAGACTGTTAAATGAGCCATATGTTCCAACGTAACAGTGATTATTCGAGAGTTACCATGGTTACTGAGTTGTATTTGTCTGCTGCTGGTTGTTGGATCTTTTTTCTCTTTTCTGTTTCCGATGAACTGGCAGATGTTTCAATGTCAACTTAGCAAACGGTGTCCATAATGCGTTCTGAAATGAGTTTTGTTGAGCAGGGGCAGTTTTAAATGCGGTAGTGGAAAATAGTTGTAGTTCGTTATTGATTATGCCCAGTGGCGGCGATTCGGGGGGGGGGGGCAACCGTCCTGTCCCCCCTCAACTTTTTATGATTCTATTTTTTTTCAATTTCGAAACCAAAACTAAAAATTATAAAAAAAAAGCAGAAATGTCAAAATTTTCAGAGCATAACTACAGTGCTGGCCAAATTATAAGACTAAGACTGTTTTATAAGCAAATTCTTTATTGATTACATAACTATAGATACATTAACGAACAGTGAAATAATTATCTAATATTTAGTACGCATTCCCTTGTTCTTGATGAGCATTTTGAGTCTTTTTGGCATACTTTTCACAAAGTTTACACCATTTCTTAACTTTTTAAAAAAGGAGGTAAAAAAATGTTTATACTCACTATTATATGTACTCACATACACATACTCACTAAATTACCTAAAACTAACTTTAAATATAACAGAACACACTAATAAAAAGAACTGGTGAACTGTTTAAGCTGATTGAGGTTATGTTCCTGGTAAGTAGATAAACAAAGAACATAAACAAAGCAGACTGTTGCCTCCTGCAAACATTAAATTATGCTAAAATAACGTAATAATCAGTGTACAGTATGTACTGTACTTTAACAGTAAAATAAATAGTATTTTAGTACAAATAGTGTACGAAAAACATAAAAAACTCTTTAGTCTAATAATTTGGCCAGCACTGTATTTGTTTTACTTTGAATATCTGTTTATGAAACATATTAAGCACAAGCAGTAACTTTTATGTATTCATTGTTTAGATATTAGTAAATCAATTGTTTTACTTAAACAAGCCATTCTTGCTCAATGAAATTATTACCGTTTGTGACATCTCAAAATACTTTGGGGAAAATAATGTAAGTTTTATTCTAGTTTAAGTGTTTCTTCGGGGAAAGTTATTGTGTACAAAATTCATCAAAATCTTAATGAAAACGTGAGTTAATTTGTTAGATTTACATCAATTACCACTCATTTGCTCTTCCAAAAAAGGAGGGAAAATTCATAGGGAAAACGAGTACATTTTCCCCCTCTCCCTTGGATACTCCATAACACATTTCTCCAAGCCGAATAAAATTACAAATTTTAAAAAGAATGAAACTGAAGAAATAATGACTTGAATGAAAGTAATGATCATTTTATCGAAAAACATGAAATTGAAAATTAATTAATGAAAGCAACGATTCGAATGAACAATGAACACGAATTTTTTGAAGTAAAACTTTTTATACGAGGGCTTTGAAATTCTGATCCGTAACCTTTTTGTGCGACGGAAGTGACGCAGTAGTTTTTTAACTGTTGCCAAAAACAATGAAAAATAATAGTAATTGTAAAGTTAGTTTTTTTTGTTGATAAATTTAACAAATTAATTTCAAGGCTGAATTGAAGTAAGCATATATTTGTGGATTTTGGCTACTTTTCAAATAATGCAAGTTTTTGAAGATTTCATTGATTCACGGTTTAAAAGCGTAATCCAAATTACTTAAATTCTGACTTGAACTTAAATTTGCTAACTTTTATTAACAAAGTTAATTTTACAATTACTATTATTTTTCATCATTCATGACAACAATTGAAAAGCAGATTGAAAGTCTTGTTTCGTTTTCTCATTGTTTATAATCCATTTTCTTCATTAAAATGTGCAATTTTGTTGTGAATATGCCTGTCAGGTGCAGAAAGAACAAGAGCGTGGCGTCAGAGAAAACGTGTGAGTGAATTGAGAGCTCAGAATGTAGAAAAAAGAAAAGACAAAAGTTTCACTTCTGTCGTAAATCTTTACGACACAATTTTTTCTCCCTAAATAATAAATTCCCTTCAGGAAAATAAATTCATAGGGTACTAAAATAGGCTTGCCAAACCTCCCGGTTTGACGGGACAGTCCCGGTTTTCAGACAAAATCTTGGTGTCCCGGCCGGTTTACTTCATGTCCCGCAAAAGATAAAATTTGATTACAGATGACTAAATAAGTCTAAAAATAATTAACTGTAAAGGATTATCAAGGATAAATACTTTGTCATTTGTAACATTGACTTGAAACATTAATATCGTGTTCTCTTGTGAGATTTTTACAACAAGATTAAAACCATAAAAGACTTTCTAAAAAAAGTCCTTGTCAATGAAACGTATATGTAAATATTGTTCAATGTTTTATTCCCCATTCAGTGTTTCTTCTTACTAAAGTAACTTGTTAACATTAACATACAAGAAGTTAAATATTTAAATTTACCTGCTTGCGTCATTTCTTATTACCTTTATTTGAGGTTCATAATTAGTAATCATTTATTGAGGGCCTGATTACTGAATAGACCAACTAGGCCGTAGGGGCGCCAAAATGCCTTTAAAGAATTTAGCCAATGGCAAAAATTGTAAAGTTTGCCAACAGATCTCCCCGGAAAACGTGGTTGACCTTGGGTCTCTCGATATTTTGATATTTTAATCGAAGCATTTTGCCCTTTCGAATATTCGCGACGCTCGGGGGGAGGGAGGTATTCCGGCGTCAGGGTTGAACATTTCAGAAATCTTGCAAGCCTACACTAAAACAGTATAGCAGTAGCATTGTTGGGTATAACAATCATTTTACAAGAAAAAAAATAATAATAAGCATAATTACTTCATAACCGTCTCCATGATGTTTTTTTCTTCGTCAGAGGGCTCGTAGTCCTCCCCCGGAAGAAAAGATTCAGGTAGTAGGCCGTACTGGTGCGCCAGAAGATCCAGGGCCTGGAGCTGCAGTTCCAAATTCTTCTGCGTCATCATTCTTTTGAATATCTCGTAATCATCCGCAGCCCATAATTGCTCGAATAAGCTCTGCAAAACAAAAAAGCCTTGTAGAAATGCTAGTGTTCTATATGTTACCGTTAAAGTATGAAATCCGTTATTTTATAGAATACTAAGTTATTTCATGGAATAACTGATTGTGTCCGTTAAAGTGTAAAACTCTCTTGTATTTCATGGTTTAACTAATTATTTCATAGAATAACGATCTGCAGCCCGTTAAAGTGTAAAATAATCTATGTCATATATCTTGCACAACAAATACATTTACCTTCCACCCCTGTGTTACCCCCAAAATGTTCGTGTTAAACCCAGTGTGTCAACAAAAAATGGTTTTGTTTTAGAAATAATGTTCTACGTAATTCCAAGTGTCATTTTAGTAATCCTTGTTGTAACAAATGATTTTATGGTACGTTTTTATAAATACCATTTATACGCGGCATAAATTAAATAAATTGCTTCTTTTTCAATTTAACTGTCTATCACTTGTTTATTTATAGAATACCTATATATATAGTTATTTCATTTTAGATAAATTGTTTATTTTGAACTTTAACTGTCTCTCATTATTTAATTTATAGAATACCTAGTTATTTCATAGAATAACTAGTTAAAGTGTCAAATTAATAACATATTACACACTTTAACGGACACAATCAGTTATTTCATGGAATAACTACCCCCGTAGGTATTCTGTAAAATAACTGCATTGTATACTTTAACGGTAACATATGTTATACAATGCCTGTGTCTCATCCGTCATACTAAGTAGGGGAATGTGGGGCAAAGTGAAATGGTGAAATATTTTCTCTGCTTATAGGGCCACCTGCCTGGTAATATTTTAACTAGGTGGCAGCACATGTAGTCTATTTCAGTCAGGAAAAAAATACCGTCAAAGTTTAAAGCATATGATAATACCTGTAATTTTCAAAATGTGATACTCATATTGTAATATTTTGTTGTAAGTAAAAAAATATTTTCGGTATATTATGATTAAAGTTATTGTTATTAACATTTTAAATATTAATTGAGACCTTCTAATACTCGATGCAGTAGTAATTTAGATTTTAGTTAATATTAAGCTTATTTGTATTTCAAATATTTTGTTTTTAGTCAAGTACAGGCGGGCAAAGTGGATGGGGCAAAACGAGATAGTTTATTTTGTTCACTTACTCAGCTATTTACTAAATCAGTTACGTATTCATTTATTAGTTAATTCATTTACATTCCTTCATTTATTAATTCACTTTATTTTTCATTTATTCCCTTAGTTTCCTATTCATTCAATCTTTTTTTTTCTTCATGTATTAATTTTTTTATATTTAATTATACGTTTAATGTTTCAGTATCTTTTCAATTAATCATTCAGCCTTTTATTTACTGAGTCATTTGATCAATTTTTTTTTTCATAAAAATCGACCTTAATTTCCATTTTGCTAATAATTTCCAGATTATTAATTCCTATTATTTAAGTTTGATAAAAAATAAAAATACCATAACGATATGCGCTGTGAATATAATCTCTATGATAAGTGTACGGGTGCAAATCCTCATATAAATAATAGCCGATGATCGAGTAACCCGCGTGCTTCAACAATGAAACTCGCATGACAATTTAATAATATGTTTTGGTAATGTTTAACATGCAGGGAAAGGCTTTATCGTTACAAGGCTGAACTCGATCCGGTAACTTAACCGTTTTACTCGTAAGACTGTGTCATTTCAGGCGAATGAAGGAACGAAAACAATGAACACTTATCTCCTGGAGTTTAGGGTTAATCCACTGGTGTTAGGGTTAAAATTTCAACTATCAAAATATCACCAAACAGGGAATTGCTTCGTTCAAATGTAGAAACAATTTTCCCCCGTCACACCATGACGGGCGATTTTCTGGTTGGCCACAATAACTATATCTTATCACTGCAACCTAATCACCATTTCGTTCTTCATCTATATGCCTCGTATTACCTAATCTAGAAAATCCCCAGTAATAATATGAAAGGGGTGGTGCACAATTCTTCTCCATTTCTATTCCATTTCATCTGTAGAAATGAGAAACACAACGGATAGCGTCCTATTGCAATTCGTGATGGCAAAAAACATAATTTGAATTCAAGACGTCAAAATTCAAATGAATGCCAGGGGCCGGATGTTGGATTTTTAAAAATATTTTTAAATTTAAGTTGTTCTCTGCTTCAGTTTAAAAGGGGAGCATAAATTGAACGGGCATGCATCGATCAACTATGTTGTTATATATTTATTTAAAACTAGTGGTACCCGCACGGCTTTGCCCGTAATAGAAAATTAAAAGATCTTTTGGTTCGCCTGTATATTTACAAATAATGTATGGTGAATTTTCTCGCCGATTGGCTTGTACCCATGTTACGGTTCCACGTTATGATAATTTCGTAATTTACTCGTCCATCTTATGATATTTTTGTTCTTAAAATTGGATTAGAAAAAGAACCACATCGAATTTTCGAAAAATCGCTTCGAGGTGCATACCCCCATGGTACAAACTAACTTTGTGCCAAATTTCATGAAAATCGGCAGAACGGTCTAAGCGCTATGCGCGTCACAGAGATCCTGAGAGACAGAGGGACATTCAGCTTTATTATTAGTAAAGATAAAGATAAAGATAGATGTTGGCATTATAATAATATTGAAACAAAATATTCGTATTCCACTCACCTTACGAAATTGAGAATGAATATTCTTCTCAGTTTCGCTACAAGCCCTTTCGAATTCCTCCGGGCCTATACCTAGATCTTCCATGTGACTACTCAGCATTGTATCCACCTATTAGAAAGAAAAAAAGTACAATAAAGGAAAAAAAACATATGTTCATTTAATAGATTTAATGAGCTACAGTTAGAACGTTTGTACAAAATTAGTCAAAAGTTTTCAGGGGTTACTAAGTGCTACATAAAAAAAAAAAAAAAAAAAAAAAAAAAATATATTTATATATATATATATATATATATATATATATATATATATATATATATATATATATATATATATATATATATATATTATATATATATATATATATATATATATATATATATATATATATATATATATATATATATATATATATATATATATATATATATATATATATATATAGACAAATGCAGCAGGGGAAAAAAAACATTTTAAAATGGACGAACTTTTTACCTCAAGGTGTATTTTACACGCTTCGCCCCCTTTCTAGCCACTTGCGACGTTACATTAATTATTGGGAAGTACATTAATTTTTGCCACGCCGCACAGTGGGGCGAAAACGCCAAAAAGGGTTTAAAAGTGTTTTTAAACCTCTCTCGCTTGTTCGTTTACACAGGCATGTTATAATGGATTTTTCTCGATTTGCTTGAGCTCAGGGTTCAAAGTTTGCAGGTTTACGCAGCTAATTCTTTTTCAGGGTCTTTCTACATACCATTTATGACTAATTAATATTAATTTCTAAGAGGACATAAGAGGACATTTTTTTGTAGAGTGTTTTGAAAAAAATAACTTTGAATTCCGAAGTTCTTGGTGCTTATCAAAACCGATTTTTGGTTTGAGAATTCGATTGCTCATTTTTTTTTTTTTGGTCCTATTACGATCGTTGGACACTAAATAAATTAAATGTACCCGCCTTTAATAAGAAAAAAAATTATAGACTGCTTAAAAGCCATTTTTGTAAATTCCCGCACTCATGGTTCTTCAACTTTCTAAAGGCTCCCTTCAGCTTTGTAGTGGATGAAGGGCTCTAAAATTCCAGTTCTGATTGCCTAAGAGGTAGGCCTGTGCAAATTTATTAATCCTCAATTAGTTTCGTATAGGGAGAAAAACCCATTAATAAGCGTTTTTTGGCGTTTTCGCCCCATTGTGCGCCGCGCCGCACCTTAACTTAACTCCCTTTCGCTCCAATCATTCCAGGGTCAATTTTTTCCTCCAGTCTTCCGCGTCTCTTCTGCTTTAAGCAGAGAGAGAGAGACAGGAGTGCCCACCCCCTAAGATCAAGGGCGCACAACCTAAATATCGTAAAACACCCCCAAATGAGAAAAACACCCCTTAAAACAGCACCCCCTAAAAATTTCAATGGCACAGTCTGCACCATGACCCCCCTCCCCCACCCTAGGTGGGCGCCCCTGGAGAGAGAGGAATTATCAACAACTTGCCAGCAGCAAACTTACAGAAATGTAATGACTGTGGACGTCTGAAATTGCAGTTTCAGTAACTAAACCTATTGCCTAAAAATAATAAAAAATTTAATGCAAAAGTGCTTTTGAGTGAAGACAGAAATATACGAAATGTCTTCAGATCCTAATTTGATGCGCTTTGAAGCAGGAAAAACCGTTTTACAGAGATTACAGAGATTGACGATAAATATCTCTCTTTCGCTGTACGAACTGATCAAAATTGAACCAAAAATTGTTTAAACATTAAACTGAAACTTATAGGTAATCCGGCTCAGACTTTTTAAACAAAAAAGGTTTCCTCATCAAACCAACTATTCCCGCAAAAGTTGTTAGTATGGGGGGGGGGGGGGGGGCGCAGAAAAACCGATAGACATACATTTACCTCATTTCTTGGTCCTACTTTCAAATAAATTATTGAATTATTTTACACTTTTTGACCTTTTTCCACTTTTTTACTTTCTTAAACAATATTTTGACTTTACACTGTGTCTTCTTTCATACTTTTCTTTTCAAAATCTTTTATGCGAAAGTAGACCAAAACGAGAGTGCCGGAAGTTTTAAAAAGTAATTGGAAAATAGATCAAAATACCGCAAATGTTTTCAAAAAAAAAAAAAAAAATGTTTACAAAGTATAGTTAGTACTTACTAAATTTTTGTATTCATTATGAAGCTTTTTGTATTCATCTTCATTTCCTTCAACTGGATCAAATACTAAAATTAAAAAGTAAAGTATAAATGAACATAATTAAATTAAATAAATATACGTATACTTATTTTTATGTCATATTGTAGCATATTTATTAGCGTATGTTGAAAGGACAATGTAATATTTTTATTTTATGTTGTAGTGTAAGGTTTAGATCCTTGTGAAATATTTTATATAAAATAATTCTTGCACGATATTAGAGTAGTGCTGTTCAAAAGTTAAGTGTTTAAAAAATAATGCGTATGTCTCTTATCAGGATGGCTTCTGAAACTTTTAAGCATTCTCCACTCTTAGAAATTAATCTGTAGCGATCCCCTTCATCTTGTTTTTTTTTTTTTTTTTTTTTTTTGGGGGGGGGGGGATTTGTTGAAACAGATAAACATGTCTCAAAAATGAAGCTTTGTATGTGTGTGCAGGGGCGGACTGGGTCTCAAAAGAGGGCGCCAACCTTGGCCTCCAAAGGGCGCAAAAAAAGATGCAAAAATGGAGGGGGGGGGGGAATCGATGGTGCATACGTTTTTACGAGTTTAAAGAAAAGAAAAAAAAAGCGAAGTGAAGTCAAACAGGTTTGTGATCGCAAATAGATAAATAAATAAGGAAATTCCAATAAAAGGTAAAAAAATGAGATGATTTTAAAAATTAAGGAAATTTGCACCAAAAAATAAAATAATAAAATAAATTAAAAAGAAAAAAAAATCCCTGTGTGTGTGTCTTTAGCTCTTTTAATTTTCTCGTCACATTCCAAAATCCGTCCCATTGAATAATGCATGTTCTCTTGCCTAAAGAGGCTTTTACGGTTAGTTAATGGTGGACTTAGGGGTGCCCCCAGGGGGCGGGGTTGGCTCAAATTGCGCCATCCAATTTTTTTGGGGGGGGGGGATTTTTTAATTTTTTATTTATTACTTGAATTTATTTATTGATTTATTTTGTGTGTGTGTGTGTGTATGTAATATGTCATTGGCGTAGCACAGAACTTTTTTAATAAAATAATAATAACATTAATGATTAATGAATAAGTCAATGAGAAATATTTTTAAAAAAAATGAATAAAATAAAAAAAGAGAACTAAAAATGAAAATAAAAAAAAGGGAAAGAGGGTTGAGATTTTTTTAAGGGGGGAGGGAGGGATTAGCACCATTAAACTTGGACGGGGGGGTCACTCCTGAGTAGGCTTGCCAGATTTCTCAAATGTTCAACCGGGACGCATTTAAGCATACGGTACTCGAATTTGGACATGTGAATAACACGCGCTCTTTATTGGTCGAATCGTCTGTCAATCAATCGCCTTTCGCTGGAAGTGATGCGAGAACGTTAAGTCCAAATGTAAACATCGTGTTATAAGCTGTTTACTTTTCATTTTTGAGAAATAAATTGTTTTGTTGAGAAATAAATTGTTTTGCTATCTTTTTATGTTCTCGAAAGCGTAGTGGCCGCAATTTTGTTCTGATTTTAAAAAGAAGGTTATGTTTGAGTGGCAACTATTTTGTTGTTTACATTGTGGATTTCTGTTGCTTGCGAATCGAGCATGCTTCTTCATAAACTTTTTCTTTAATGTATTTTATGCATAAGTGGCGTTTTGTTATACGTATGGATTGGATCAAAAGGAATATTCATTTTTATCTTATTGTTCAATCATTGCTAAGGTGAAATTTGCTAGAAAATAATCTTATTATAATTGTTTTCCAACGTTTCTATGAATCATTATACCAACCGAAACTCGAGTGATGCAATAACCAGAAGCAAACTTAAAAGAGACATTAAAAAGACAATGATTTAAAACCCTCAAAATAGCTCAGAAAAGTTATCTGGAATGGTTTGCTAGACATATCCTTTATAGTATAGTTAATTTCTGTTCCACGCTGTCACAAACTTTAACGCTGATTTAAAACTAGAATTGTGTCATCATTGTGGTGCTAGGGGCTTGTGTGTATTCGCGGGGCAGCTACAGGAGAGGCCATAGGGCATTCCCCCCCCCCCCAATTGACCACAATACTATCCATCCCTTGTGTTGAAATATTTTATGAATAAAGTGAAAATAATTACAAAATTTGATTCAATTCATGAATTATCTTGAGTTGTAAAGGTTGAAACCTTTAAAAAAAAAAAAAATAGTTCATAAAATTCTTTCGTAAAGTTATTTGGTGCCTTATTGCTATCTGATTTGGTGCTTTTTATTGACACCTAAGCAGTTTCAAAAATTTTTTGTGGTCAAAACTCTAAAAATTTGTCAGCATCATCCTCCACTGCCGCCCCCCAAAAAAGGTAGTTAAAAGTCGCCCTTGGGTACGTGTTTTCTGAAATCCTGTGATTTGCCACAAATGAACCAGTTATTTAAAGTAAATTCTGGTTTACCTTAAGCTTTGAGAAAAAACAAAAAATGTACGCAACCACAGATAACTTGTAACCATCCTAACGAAAATTAATCTATCTTAATAAGGCTTTAAAACAACAAGCTACAGCTATTATTATTATCATAGTAATTATTTTCATGGGAACATTTTTTTTTCAGTCAAGCATAAGCAAAAAATAACCGCAATTGCCTAAATATAAAAAATAACTCCTTTTTCTGTTTTAATTGCATTTTATAAGAAATGTTATACATAATTTTGATGTTTAGCTGTGTTTCCCTTTGTCAATTAAAACATTTTGAAATTGATAGATTCAACAATAATTTAAAATATTTTCACACCAATGACAAGTGTTGTACTAATAAATCCTGGAATACATCACACTGTAGTTCAACAGTTTAATTAAAAATTTACTTTGAAATATAAATAAAATAAATAAATAAATAAATAAATAAATAAATATATATATATATCTATATATATATATATATATATATATATATATATATATATATATGTATGTATGTATATTAGCCATGAATAATTGTTTTTTAATCATTTATTAACACTTCAAATCTATAGAAAACATAACTGCACAATTTGATTTAAAAGTTCATAACATGTTCAAAAAAACCAAGGTATTCAAAGTTAAATTAAGTATTTTAAAAAAAGGACGAAGGAAAAAAAACTTATCAGCAAACGAACTTTTGACCTGATAGGCATCAATTTCTCGTGTTCCACTTAGTATTTGTTTTCTTTCCAAATTCTCGGACTCAAGTATCTATGTCCACCATGGTCTTGACGTTGCTTCTTATTAAAATCTTTTCATCATTTTCTACAATAATATTGTGAAACTTAGCAGGTAGATGTTCGCTTTTTATTTTCATGGAGAACGAGAGCGAATCCATATCAGCCATCTCAGACAACATGGCGCGTGTTTCAGCGGCGACGGAGGGAAAGGCAATTGATTGACAGACGATTCGACCAATGAAGAGCGCGTGTTATTCACATGTCCAAACTCGAGTACCGTATGCTTAGATGCAACCGGGACATCGGAATGAGCCCCCCCCCCCCGAGTTGCGAGTATCCAAAAGGGTACACAGTACACGCCTCTGGCTGGTGTTTAGAGTGTTTTAAGAGGGTAGTTTATTCTCAGTGCTATGAATAAATGGCTACTAATTATTAACCTAACTAAACCAAGGGCAATAATAAATGTCACAAGCAGATAAATTTAAACATTTTACTTTATTTATAAGTTACTTTAGTAAGAAGAAGCACTTTTGGATGAGAAATAAAAGTTTGAATAGTACTTACGTGTACTTTTCTCATGCTAGGACTTTTTTTAGAAAGTCCTTTTTGGTTTTAATCTCGTAACAAGAATCCTCACAAGCTAATCCGATAGTAATTTTACGCGTCAACGCTGCAAATGACTAAGAAATTATTCTAAATAATCCTTCACAGAAAATTATTTTTAGACTGAATCTGCCATCTGAAATCAAATTATATCTTTTACTGGGACAATAAAGTACAGTACTGGCCGGAATGGATGACTCGCTTGTTTTTTCCCATTCATAGTGACATATTTGCACCAGATGTTTGTTTTGGTTGTCTGCCAAAGTGAAGGTGTTCTTGACTAGTATTTGGTTAGTTAAATAGTTGTGTTCGCCGTGTGTTGATGTACAAATTTTTGCAGAAGGGTGAAATAATATCCAAATGCCTGGTAAAATATTTTCATGCGAAATACGTGCACAAATAAAGTTTCTGAACTAAGACGGTTATAGTACTCGAGAAATTGCTGCCAGATTACAATTGGCACAAAAGACAGATTCCAGGTCTGTAATTAATTTCAAAACAACCGGAATTTCTGGATATTCAAAGTCAAAAGGTCGTCACAAGAGCACAAGCAAGCGCATGGATGATTCCATCATTTTGGCGGCGAAGAAGTCATCCAGAAAATCAGCGAAAACAATCCAAACTGGTTTATCAAAAGATGATAATATCCCCAGCCAAAGAACGATCCGCAGGAGGCTTTTCAATGCCAATTCAAAGTCCTACAAGCTCGCTAAGAAGCACAAATTATCTCACAAAAACATTGCTGACTGACTGACATTTTGTAAAAAGTATAAGGGGTAGACTGCAGAGCAGTGGAAACATATGATGTGGTCAGACGAGACTCAAGTATTGCAGTTTTATGTATTTTGTAGAAACATACGATCTCCAAATAAAAGAGACTGTCAAAGCTACAATAGTCCTACCGTGAAGAATGCTGCAAAAACTAATTATCTGAGGAGCCATTTGTGCCAAAGTAAGATGTTCATGCCTGAAATCACACCAATTAATGGAACTGTTTATCTTGATGTGCAAAAAGAGAAGTTACCATCGTTTATAAATATAAACCAGTGCACACACTTCCAACATGATGGAGCACCTTGCTACCAGACTAAATCTGTTAAAACATGGATTGCAAAGAAGGGGTTTCAGATCCTTGGGCCGTGGCTCGGAAATTCCCTGGATCTAAACACAACCGTGAACTTTTGGATAATTTTAAGTTGCTGAACCAGTGGTGGCGCTAGGAAATCCCCGACAGGGTGGCAAACTTGCCCGACAGGGGGGCATAGCCAAATTTTACTTTGCAAGATCCCCCCCCCCCCCGAGCCTGATCATCCTGACATTGGACATGGGGCACATTTCTATTTGAGGAAATTCATTTTGTGCCTCCCCCCCCCCCATTCCAGCTTTTTTTTTATAAGGTGAAGCAATAAAATATTTCTTTCGATACTTGCATTTTTACACAACCGTACTAAATTTGGTGGTACCTCATATCACAATGTAATATATACATTTAAAAAGTAGAAGATATGTAGTAGTATACGATAAATATATAAATGTGGTTAAACTTTGCAATAAACCGTAAATACCAAAATGATCTATCATATAACTTTTAATAGTAAATACAGACTAAATTTGGAGTGGTTTTCTGATTTGCAAAGAGATCACACTTTTAAGGCGAATTTTTAACAACAAATAGATTTTTTCCTTGTTTTGGCATTTGCAAAACTATCAATGATATCATTGTACTCTAGATTCTGAGTGAAATCATTATTTATTTTTAATTAACATGATAAATTAAGGGTATTTTGGGCCCCCCTGAAATCTAAGAGGAAGGGCCTGTGCCCCACATGCCCCTGCGGTAATCAGGCTCTGCCCCCCTCCAATTCAAGTGATAAATAAACTAATCATTTTTTGCTTCTAAGAACACGAATTCCCTATAAAAATTAAAAGCAAAAAATAAAAAATTTAAAATAGATAAAATGAAATATGTAGGGAAAAAAATCAAATTTAAAATGAAAAACATGAAACTAGGCTTTTGTGAGCAGGGTCATCGCTAGATCAATAAACTAGAACTGTCTGAGAATTAAATATTGACGAAAAGTCTGACTATGATGTAAAATCATTATAAATGTGCGCCCAACAGAATTTTATGCAGAGAAAGAAACTTAACAACAGGAATTTAGTTGTGCTTGTAGAAATTAGGGGGGGGGGGGGGTCCGGGGGTTCTCCCCCGGAAATTTTTCGAAATTGTAGCTCTGAAAACGCAATTTTAGATGATCTTCGGTAATTTCATGGAGAGAAGGATTTGGGTGCTCACCCCCAAAGAATTTTAAGAAATTGAAGTCCAATAAACGAACTTTTAGTCGATCTGTAATGGTATTTTATAGGGAGTGAGAGTCGAGGTGCACCCCCGAAAAAGTTTTAAAATTGAAGTATCGAAAACGCAATTGTAGATCATGTTTGGTAACGTTAGGGTGATGGGGTTAGTGACCGATTAAGATACTGAGGGTCCCCCCCCCCCTTCCGTAATCAAACCTTATAAACACACAAATTTACGGAGGGAAACTCCCAGGGCTCAAGGTTATAGCAGTGCTCATCCACTAGCTCAAAATATTTATTGGGGAGCAGAGAAACCCACATCTTAAGTAAACAAAAAAAAAGAGCAACTAATATTAAGTTAAACAATTCAAAAGAAACTTGAGCCCGATGCCTAGCTTTATATTAAGATGAACCTCGCGAGTCAGAACACGTATAAAATTAAATTTATTTATATTTTCTTTCATTATATTATTTTTCCGGGATAACTTGGGAAAGCATGGAAAAGGGAAGACGATTACAACTACTAAGTTTTGCTAGCGCAAAGCAGAATCAAGAGAAAAAATTGAAAATCTTTTGAAGAGCCTAATTTGCTAAAACCCATTACAAGTATTTTATTTGATAACAAATAGAAACTGGAAACGGGTAAAAATTTTGCGCTAAAAAAATTAGAAAAGGTGCAAATTTTTACGATTTTTAACCCGCGAGCAATCGCGTTGGGTCTGAGAGACCCGCTCTGTCAAAAACTAAAGCGTAGAATTCCCCCCTTTCGTTGAAAGTGGTCCAAGTCCGCAGTAGCTGTAGTCAAGGTCAACCACTTTCTGAAGGTTGAGAATTGCACATTGTAGAATTTCACGTTTGTAGGTATTTTTGATGTTAGGGTCTAGCAGACCCGACGCGCCTGCTCGTGCATTCAGTCCCAATTTTTTCTTTTTTGCTGTTTTTGAGTTTAGAAAGTAAAATGAAGCGCTACTTGTCTTATAAGGATGAAATGAAAAGACTTGAAGATGTGCTTAGAGATATACCAACCGATGAGGAATCAATAAATGAAGAGGATGAAGAAATAAATGATGATGAAATCTTTAGCGAGCACAATTCTTCTTCAGAGGATGATCTTGATTCTGATGAAGATTTATATGAAAGCACAGACATTTTGTCTCAAAACTGCTACGTTGGCAAAGACGGCACAAAATGGAGCAAAATTAAAAACCGTCAAAATGTAAGAATCCCTTCTCACAATGTTATTCTAAACTTACCAGGAAACATTGGTGATGCAAAAAAAGTTTCTTCCGTATTAGATTCCTGGCAGCTGCTGATTGATGATAGTATCCTATTGAATATCGTAGCTTGCACAAATAAATTTAGAGACTATAGCACAAAATTTTGACAGAGATCGTGATGCCAAAGAAACTTCAATAATAGAAATTAAAGCACTGATTGGTCTTTTGTACTTTGGAGGCCTTCACAAATCCTCGCATGTGAATGTCAAAGATCTCTGGGCTACGGATGGAACAAGCCTGAACATTTTCCATCGAACCATGTCTCAGAAGCGTTTTTTGTTCCTATTACGATGCTTACGTTTTGATGATATTACAGACCGTGCCGAGAGAAGACAGACAGACAAACTCGCACCAATAAGAGGTATGTTTGAAAGTTTTGTAAGCAACTGCCAAAATTGCTATACTGTGGGTGAATACATAACAATTGATGAAAAACTTGAAGCTTTCAGAGGACGATGCAGTTTTCGTCAATACATCCCCAACAAACCTGCCAAATATGGCATAAAAGTATTTGCTCTTGTAGATTCCAGAACCTTTTATACTTGGAATTTAGAAATTTATGCGGGTAAACAACCTGATGGCCCGTATAAGACAAATAATTCTGGTGATGAAATCGTAAAGAGACTAACAGAAAAACTCGCAAATTCTGGAAGAAACCTAACCGTTGATAACTGGTACACAAGCTATAATTTGGCCAAGGACCTACTAAAGAAAAAAATTACGCTTGTGGGAACAATTAGAAAAAATAAACGAGAATTACCCAAGGAGTTTATTACAGGAAAAAATATAGAAGTACATTCCTCTTTGTTCGGCTTCCAGAAACACATGAAATTAGTTTCGTATGTTCCCAAAAAGAATAAATGTGTAAATGTCATCTCAACAATGCACTATGATGATTCAATAGATCCATCAACTGGAGATGCAAAAAAGCCTGACATCATAACCTTTTACAATCTTACGAAGGGAGCTGTTGATGTCGTAGATGAAATGTCTGCAAACTTTTCTACTGCACGAATTAGTAAAAGATGGCCAATGGTGGTGTTTTTTTTCTGTTCTAAACACAGCGGCTATAAATGCTCGTGTGCTCTTATTATCAGCCAAAAGCCAAATAGCAGTCAAAAGTCGACGACATTTTTTGAAAGAACTTGCTTTGGAGCTGATAAAAGAACAAATTCAAGAGAGAAGCACGCAACTATCACTTCCTCGAAAACTGAGGCAACAGCTCATCGAGCACTGTTCTCCCAGTCAGGATAGTGAGCCACCAAAAAAACTACAAAAATGTAGCCAAAAGATGCCACATTTGCCCAAGCAAAAAGGACAGAAAATCTGCAATTTGCTGTACCAGGTGTAATAAAAATATCTGCAGCGAGCACACGATTTATATTTGCAAGGAATGTGAATAAACTGTAAGTATTTTCTGTAAATATTTATTTTTATTACGTTCATACAGTGATCATTTTCTCATTAAAATTGCATCAATTGTGGTTTAAAATGTTTTTGTTAGTATTATTTTACAAAAACAGGTAACCGGGTCTGGGAGACCCACCGCGCGTTCTAACGTATGTAGTTATAGCGCGCGTTTTCCCGGGTTAATTAATTTGTATGGTAATAAAAGGTCTACATCGATTAGGCCTAGCTGGTGGTGGATGGAGCTGACGGGCAACCGGGCTAATCAGATAAATAATCATGATGGTTTCATAGGGGCTGCACACATATTTCATTCCTAGATTTTTACAAATATCATCGCACAAATCACAGCTATTTGGAGGAAAATGTGTGGGCCGCCGAAGCATGTTTGTTTGAAATAGAAAATAAAAGTTAAAATGTAGTGAGCGAGATTTAAATTATTGAAATGAATAGTCACACCAGCAGTTCGAAGCAAGAAAAATGACAGACTCCGACTTCGGGAATTTTAGAGCCTTCGACTCTGATTCCACAAGAACTGGCAGGGGATTTTAAGGGAAAATGATCGACTCCGACTGTTGAATTTTTAAACCTTCGACTCCTGACTCCGACTTCTTTACCTCAAAATCAGTCCGACTTCAACTCCTCACCCGTTGGGTTCTAAGTTTTTGAATGTACTAAACGAAAGTAATGTGTGTGTTTTGTGTAATCCAAAAAAAAAAAAAAAAAACGAAACTTGATAATATGATCGGCACTATGCTAAACTCGGTAACAAACGAAGGTGAAAAATCGCGAATCTCGTTTTTCAAATTCAATGGTTTGCCGTAGTACTCAAAAAGGGCTATTACTACTGTACACTCCCGATTATCCGCGGAATTGAGTGGCTCAGGTACCGCGGATAACGAAAATCGTGGACAATCCGAAAAAGGTTTAAAACCAAAGGTAAAGAAGACAGAAATTATCTTTTGCTTGAGAATGATTGTATTGTAAATAAAACGTGAAACGTTTAAAAGAGATGCGGCATTAAAAAATATGTGTATTTCAAGTTCTACAGAACTAAAATAAACTAAAATTTAAATCAGGAACTTTCCGTCAACCTAAAACATTCAACAGCCCAGAAGTGAAAACAGTGTGTGACCACAACAAAAAAGACCCCATCAGAGAATTCCCAGAAGACCTGTAGGCGTTTTCCGAACCTTTCTCAATCGGAACAGATGATAAAGATAATGTCTTACTTACGCTCTTTTAAACTAGGGGTCTTCAGTAAACACATGTGTTTTACCGAAATCAGCTGAACGCTTTCCCTTGAGGCACGTGTCAAAGAGAAGTTGATGACAATGCATACCGACTTTCACGTTTTTTGAGAAGGAGCACTTGTCGTGAGAAAGGGAAAAAAAATCTGGAACGAATTGATTTCAGATCCGCGTTTTTGAAGAACAAAATTTTTCAACTATTTTTTTTTTTCTTTTTCCGAGACTTTCGCAGATAATCCACTCGTGGATAATCGAGAGTTTACTGTACTTCAAACAATAAGATTTACACTTAATGTTATTTATAAAAATCAAAAAATTGAAAATAACTGAAGCGTCTGGTGGACAAAAATATTGTTTCGGCTCTCCTGTAAAGAGCCAATTTTCACATTCGGTAGTTCAGCATAGTGCCGACGATATTACGTCATAAACAAACTTATTAAGTATCAAAGTGATTAACATTAATTGCACCAGTTTCTTTTGTGTAAGGTTTTTAAGGTTTTTCTCTTTTTTTTTTTTAAATTGACTATATACCTAACTTTTTTCAAATTTTTTGAAGCATTCATAATTCGAAAATGCATAACCATTAGTTTCAAACTTTTTATTGAACATGCCAGTTGAAATAGGTCATAATTTCAAATTTCAAGTTTTAATTCTCTTTCCAGACTAAAGGGGGAAAATGTAAATTCAAAGTCTTACCCCAAAATTTATCTACATAGATCATTTTTGCAGATCTACGGAGTCGGAGGGAAAATGGCCGAATCCAACTCAGGGCCGGATTTAGACTTAACGGGGTCCTAAGCCATTTTAGGTGTGGGGCCCCTTTTGCAGTTTTAACAACGTTTCTCTCGGTGGTGTAAGAGAGGCACTTTTTTTTAATAATTTTTTTTTCTCCTTGACTATGTCGGTCTCTTTCATCTGATACATACAGCAATACTTTAATTTTTGATGATCGTGTTTTAATGTGTTTTCCCTGATGTCCTGTGTTGGATTGACCTTAAGAGGGGAAATGTTATCAAGAAAGTCACACATGACTCCCCTTTAAGTGGAGTACAAAATATTCCCAATTGTAGGGGGCCCGGGGATTTCTTCCCCGGAGGAAATTTTGAAAAATAGGTATAAGGCTTCAAAATGTAGAATTTTATAAGATGTAGTTGCAACTACAAAAATATCAGGACAGAAATAGGCAAACAAAACTTTTTTTAAGTTATAAACTCTTTCAAAAATTAAGATAACACACAGTAAAAATTGTTTTTGATTCGAAAAACCAATGACAGCAGTCGACAGAGAGAAACAGCGCGGGAAACGAAAAGACACCGCATTGCTTCGTGCTCACATTGGCTTTCGATACAATTAGTTTTTAATCACCCCTCTAACTCACCGACAAACAATTCAACTCCGACTCCTTTACCTTAAAATCAGTTCGACTCCAACTCTCACTCCGACCCCGCAATCACTGGCAGTGTTACAGGCATTGAGGGAAAATGACTCCGACTCTTGGAATTTTTAACCTACAAATGCCGACTCAGACTCCTTGTCTCCAAAATCTGTCCGACTCCGACTGCGCAGCACTGCTTTTTTACACTATTTTAGTACTTGAAAAAAAGCATATTAAAAAAAAAGAATATAGCTTGCAAAAAAAAAAAAATTAAACAAGATTGAGTCTGGTATCAGTCTGTAAGTTGGTTTGATCGATCTCGAAGGAGCAATGTTGACTTTTGAATTGGACTTGGTCCGATCAAATGATTACAGCGGTCTGGGCTAAGCGCAGCTTTTACTTTAAGTTAGAAACATGAGTTTCGACTACATGATAACATCTGAAAAAAAAAATGGAAGCAAAATGTATGTTTTCAATTGCTTTTAACACATGATTTATTTATTTATTTAATTTTGCCTTTTCCAAAAGGTTCGCCCCTCCCCCTCCCCCAAACATTTTTCTCAAAAAGAACCCAAACCCGATGCATTATCAAACCGACGTTTAATAATCTAACGATTGTTTAGTTGTGCCAAGCCTGAATGTTTAGTAAATCATTCTCCATTCCCAACAAAACTATTATGCAGCCTACAAACAAGATCAATATAAGTTTTTGAGAAAAATGTATTTAAGATGTTAAACATCTATTTGCTTTTATTATATTAGTCCAAAGAATTTTTTTCCTGCATTTAGAGCATTTGAAGACAAGACATCATTGCACTAAAAAATTAAAACATTAAATCTACTTTAGTACACTTCCTTGTATGAGGTAAAAAAATCGTTTACTCATCGATATGTTTTGTTGCAGAATAATCAACAATAATCAGAAAAGTTGTAAATAACTATAGTAATAACTTACTTGTAACTTCTGAGTGAAAATAAAGTACTTTAAAACGCATCAATAAGTGCGATCTGCGTCTGCACACTTGACCAGCTGATGAAGAGCTGTTTAGAATGTAATAGGAAAGCAAAAATCTCCGAAGCATGTTTTTTCTCCCCTGATGACAACCCCCCACCCCATCCCCTCTCGTCTCGTCCTGGCTATTGTCATTCAGTACGTATTTCTCTTGTAACCCGATGACGACGCCTTAGGTCTGACCGGTAATCACCACTGCATTCTGCAGGGACGGGGATGGTACTCTTTTAGTCTAAGTGGACACCCTGAGGTCAAAACCAGCTCATCGACACCCTGCATCGACAAACAGAAATTTCAAGGATCAAAACACACCATTTCCCCCGAAGTAATAGCTACATTTTGTCACCATCTGGACGACGTTATACGGACTCGGGCTCGGGCTAAACTTGCCTCAAAGGGGATTGATTTTTGTTTCCTTTTATATATATATATATATAAGATACTTCTACTTTTTTCTACTTTTTTTTTTTTTCTAGTTCATATATGAGAAAATTTTATCATTTACGATAAACGCCAAAGCAAACAGATTCCCCGACGAAATACTAAATTTTCCCCGACGGGGGGGCAAGACGCTTCCGACGAGGGGGCAATTGCCCCCCCTGCCCCTCCCTTGGAGCCACGTCTGTGCTGAACGTAACCCCACTTCACTTTTGGACTTAAGAGAAACTGTCAAACAAGTGTGAATTACAGAAATTACACCAGACTATTGTGAAAAATTATGTATTTCCATGACTGATCGTATCCAAGCTGTATTGGAAAAAAAGGTTTCCACACCAAATATTGAACCCTTTCTCAATTATTATAATGTGCTGTGCTTATATAACTAAAATTAATAATTCCCATAAAAAATACTTAGTTAAATGCTATTATTCTTGTGCCTTCATAAACATCAGTTTTTTGAGGTGAGTCATCCATTCTGGCCAGTACTGTAAACCGGCCGGGAAACCGGGATTTTGTCTGAAAACCGGGACGTCTGGCAAGCTTAGTTAAAAGTAACATTGCGTACAATCCTCGATTTTCTCCAATACCAGTTTCTTTGAGTTCACTATTGTCGCCGGTGAAGAATGGATTGGAACACATTAGTTTAGTTGCTCAATTGAGTCCACTTTCACCCAAACGAAGCTCCATTTACGTTTGTAAAATGACGTTTTTCCAACCTCAACCATGTGGACAAAAAATGCAGAAAAGACGCTAAAGTGAAATGGCGGAACTGAGCTTGTATGTGAGAAGTTTGGCTATCCCTGCTAACGGCCAATCAGTCTGAAAAAACCTAGGAAACACTGTGGGCTAGGAAGGTTTTAGGTCAACAACCCATTTTGTCGTTAAGTAAAAAAAATTTTTTTCAAATGATTTCTGTAAAAGTCGTTTCTCTGCCTGTATAGTGTCAATGCTGAAAAACAACTTGTCTTTGCTACACTTCTATAAATAGTAAAAGCACCGATTTCCACGAGGCTTTAATTTTTTCGAGCCCGCTGTAGTTGCAAAATTTTAAGCCTTGAAAAATATTTTCCCGTGAACTTTGGTTCGTGTAAAATTCGTTTCATTTTCAGCTCGCAAAATCACTGATATTTTCTTTTTTGTGAAAACTACGGTTCGTGAAAATACGTTCTTTTACATTTTACGGTATTAAAAACAGGTTCTCATGAAATCTTTATAATGTAACAATTTTATTTAGCTTTGTAATTGAAAATATATTACTGTTAAAATTCAATACGCTTTGAATTTGGAAGTTATGGCAACGCTTTTGGCGTTGCCATCATTTTTACCACGTAGAAATACTGACTAATTCTCGAAAATTTTTTAAGTTTTCACACAAAACCTTTTTTTTCCAAATTCTGTTTACGTGTACGATTTGATATTTATGAAATATTTTTAAATATTTTCTTTCTGTGCTTTGAATTATTTCAATATAATTTTATATTTTAGTTGAATTTTTTACTTTAAATTATAATTGTAGGAATAATTGTAATTCATTCATTCATCCAAAAAAAAAAAAAAAAAATGCTCATTTATGTGAAAAAAGTTTTGATGCTTAGTAATCACAGCAAAAAGTCTTATAAGTAGTCGTCTTTTTACTTTTTAATGTATTACGTTGATTATTTATTGTGTTTAAGTATTCTGAAAGTAACACCACACAATAAAATTAAGAATATTTTATTATTTATCCAGTCTTGATTGTGAATCAATCTTCGGGGGTTGGTGAGTGTGAGCGAGCAGGGTGCGGAGTTACTTTATTAATAAAATGTTAAGGTTTTCTATGTATAGTTTTAATTCATTTCTTAACTGCTTGGAAAATAAGCATCAGCTTTAAAAGCAGAAACTCCATAGTAACGAGTTCAACGTAAATGTATTCGGTGTTGGCCAAAAAAAAAATACAGTGAGCCTATTCAGGGGCTGTCCACAAATCCTGTCATGTTTTAAGGGGCGGGCGTAAAAATTCTGACAAGGGGAAGAAGAGGTGCGACATCACGCATTTTTTTATAAGGATATATTTAAGAAAAAAGCGTGACTTGTAAGGGGGGGGGGGTCCAAAATTATGGGAAAAAGTGGGACATTTATGGACACCCCCTTATCACATTTATGCACTTGAAATATAATGATGGTATTTCTTGAATGTTTCGCTAAAGCTCATTTGTTGCAACAATGTCGTAATTCAAAAATTATTACATTCATTTAAAGAGGTCTGGGAATCATTTAAAAACCTTTTCGGTTTTTTCCCCCCTGCTTAAAATGACCTTTGAATCTTGTTTCTATCTTAATTAGAACGAAAGATATGATGATTTTTGTTGCATGCATTTAATTAATATTATATTTAACTTGAAAACTAAAAACGCATTTTTCGCCGTGATACAATTTTTCCCGATTTTTTGCATTCAAACTCTTATAAGTCAAGAACCGATAAAGATAGAGTAATGAAATTTGATGCATATCTTATTCAAGCAGTTTACTTTTTACGTGCGAATTTGAAAAACACGTTTACTTCAAAAAATATGAATTAAAAAAAAAATATCTTCAAATGCTTTGAAATTTTTCTTCAAATATATATATATATATATATATATATATATATATATATATATATATATATTATTGAATCAAAATTTTTAAAATCACCGAATAAAAATTAAAGCTTAGATATTTGTGCATAATGTTTTGAAACAAATTGAAAATTGACCAAGAATATTTTGAGTTACAGCGATTTAAAGCAACCCCATTTGTTTAACAAATTAAATTTACATAAATTTTTTTTTTCAATATTTATACTATGATTTTGCTTAGTAAATAGATGGTTAATCAGTGCAAAAAATGTCAAAACTCTAAACTATTTAATAAAAACGTTTTCGAAATGTGTCCCTGACACCCTTAAGTAAATACTATAGACAATTGTAATAATCATTGCAATTGTCTCTATATAATTTAATCAAAAATCAATTTTCCGAAATATCTTGCTGCTGTCGTCAACAGAAATAAGAAATTTTAATTTATGTCACAACTAACCCTTCTGTTTCTAGGTATTTGTATTTGGCGCAGCATATATTTCAAATGTCTGAAAAGGTGCCCAAAAAAATTTGAAAATAAAATACTACGCAGGAAAAAGGTGGCGTAACTTTTTCAACCACGCGAGTTATTCTCGGCAGGTTTTGCTCCGTTGACACTCTGTTTTTTCAAATTGGGTAAGCGACATGAAAACACAGTTATTGTTTTAAAAATAGAATCCGATCCAGAGAGTCTTTCCTAGGGGTGCTAGCATAAGCTACAGATGTTATCACAACCAACACTTTTTCTACATGGAAACCTAGAAACTTTTTATGTGGCCTATTTTTCAAAACTCTACGTTTGTTGTTTTAAAATAAAGAATTGAAATGTGACTAAAGAAAATCTGGGATCTGGGATTTGAATACCAAACACTTGATAGTCACCTAACTAATCACAGTTAAAATTGCCCCTTAAGGCGAAAAAGAGTTTAAAAAAAAAAAACAATTTAAAACTGAAAAAAAAAAAAAAATCTTACTAATTCTGACATCAAGCTTTAAAAAAATTTCTTTCTGGCTTTAACAGAGGCAAATGTGTTGATCAAATAATTGAAATCTATGTTTGATGTCACAGAATTTTCAATGGTCAATAAGGAAAACGCCTGTCAATTATCCTGATAAACTCAGTTTCTCAAATGATTTTTTATTCTTTTCAAAAATGAAAAGGAACGTTCACTGGAACAGCTGCTGATAGGCAAGGTAAGAAGCTGCAAGGGTGAATCCACATTCGGAAATGTATGTGTAATGCTTAGTGATCTTATCCTTTTTAAACATTCTCCAGGGAGAAGGGTTACCTTCTGCAAAAATTTGAAAATGCGTTAATTCTTCTGGAAAATGTTCATCTATGTCATCCGAGTAATTATTTTGAAATTCTAGAGCTAAGGGACAATGACTTCTTTATGCCCCTTTACTTTTTTAACTTTATGAGATTTTGAGCTGATTTTTAAAAAAAATTTGAGCCTACTCTCCCTTTAAGTTGAGAAAAAGTAAAATGAGCTTAAAAAAAAGGAAAAAAAAGGAAGTAAGTAAGTGAATTCAGGCTAGGTTATTTTGGTGCCCCTAAATTTGTGGTGCCCAGGTCCGCGGACCCGCCGGACTGTGCGTTAATCAGGTCCTGGTTTAGTGTCTGGGTGCTGAAAATAGAAAAGCTTGAAAAGGGGTTCGCTGCGAAAACTATTCTAAACTCTGATTAAAATTAAATGAAAAATTATCAAATAAGCTTTGTGCTACAATATGATTAAAGTGAAAAAACAACGTAAATAAAGCACAAATATTGAAGAAAATACAGCATATAGCTATTTCAAGGCTACAATGGACAGCTAAGTTCCAATTATTTTACTCATAAATAAAAAAATAAAAAATGTCTTGTTCACGGAAATAAAAAAAAAAATTAATATTTAAAAATTGAGGCAAATTTAATATAAAAGTAGTAATTTTGTTAATTGTGCAAACAATCAGCTATTTTAATGATTAGTGGGAATATAATATTATGATTAACAGTCGCACATGGCGTGTGACATGCCACGGAGGTGAGAATTCACATGTTATGGATCAAAAATATACTAAAATAAAAATGATTATTAAAAAATTGTTGGCAGGTTTAAATAGGTATATTTTTGATGAAATTAAAATTGATCATTGTTAAATGAATTGTTCCTTAAAGCTTTTACTGTAAAAGGCGTGTGACAGAAAAGTTACACTTTTTGAAGAATGACCCATATATAGCATGCATAACGTACAACTTTTCGTTTACTTTGTTTTTTTAAGTTTTCCCTAGAAAAAGGGGTTGAAATCTAGTTAATCTTCAACTTTTACAGAGTTACAGTAATTCTGTAATTTTAAAGTGAACGGGTAAAAAATACTACAGGTCTTGCCGGGGCCTGATTAAGAAGTTTTAGGGCAGTAGGCCCAACACATCTGTAGAGGCCCGTCGAATAGTATCAGCAGAGAAAGTGCTGCAGAGTTGCAAACTCAAATTCTTTGTATTATTCCATATCAAGGGCGGATACAAGGGAGGGGCGATCGCCCCCTCCTTGAGCCGAGAAACTAGTACTTCTAAAAGTATATTTTCGATATTAAAGTTCCAAAAACGCAATTTTACATAATCTTCGATGGTGTTAGAAGAAAGGGAGCTATTCCGGAATTGAAGTTTTGAAAACGTAATCGTAGCCCATCTCTTACTACTCTGGGGATGGGGACTAGAACTTTCAATAGGATTTTTTTTGAAATTGAAGTTCGAAAATCTCAAATTTAGACGACCTTAGATGATAATTAGGGATAGGTTCAAAGGCTCACCCTGGATATGTTTTGAAAGAAACACAACTATAGGACACCTTTGTTTACATAAGGATAAGCGATGGTGTTCAGTACACTCCTTCGAAAGTTTTAAGAGATTGAAGTTCCAAAGAGTGAACAGTAAAAAACAATCGCCCCCTCCTTGAACATTTTCTGTATCCGCCCTTGTTCCATATGCTACAGATATGTTGAGGGGGTGGGGCTTCCTTGGTCCTGTGGTAAAAGCTTCGCTTCCTAAGCCGGTCTGTAAATAAAGAATTCCAATTTCTCGAGGTAATGGCGCCCTATTTTTCCATGGTGTTCATTCACAGTAGATACGTCAACAACAACAACACTGAGGGAGTCAACTACCTAGCGAAGTGGCAAGCTAGCAAAAAAATGTTGTTTTGATGTCACGAGTAGTGATGTTCCGGATATCCGTATCCGTGGATATCCGAGGAAGATCTGTATCCGCATCCGTATCCGTTACTTTTTTGACGGATCTTAAACGGATCTTTTCTATATTCTAAAAATTCTTAAATATTTGAATAAAAGACTCTTAAACTCCGTTTAAATTAGGTTTTATTCCCTATTTAAATTATAAGGTATCATTTCAGACGCCAACAGCCCTCTGAGATATGATTTTTTTTCATTTTAAATTTTTAGTTTAAAATTAGTTCTTAATATGGATTTGGGGTTTCTGTTATTCTTCATTTTGGCTTTTCTCGGCATCCTTCAAAAAAAGTGAGACAAAATTCTCTATTTACTGTTTGTAAAGGTGTTCCCGGCTCTGTTGTTCCGTCGGTCAGAGTAATCTGGGTGGAATGGGTCAGTGCTGCATTTATGCTAAAATAAAATGTGAAAAATTATTTCTAGCCTATCTAGTAGCACCTTTACACTCTTGCTCCTGTATGCTACATCTACCGAACAAGATAGAAATAATTTTTCACATTCTATTTCAGCATTAATGCAGCGCTGACCCGTTCCTTCCAACTCTCCCTCAATTTTAATGGAGATTTCTTTAAAGAGTAAATCACAGTCTCTATTATGTTTTCGCGGTAGCTGACATTTTTTGAAGAAACTGCTATTAATATGACGGGAATACCTTCCGTAATAAATTTTAAACTTGGATAGTTGAATTGGGCCACAAAAATTTTGAGATCCATATCCGTAGATCTTGACACTAATGATCCGTATCCGTGGATCTATTTTTTTAACGATCCGGCACATCACTAGTTACGAGTCACATTGTTATCACTCTTGATTAAAAATATCATAAACAAAGGTGGAATTTTCTATATGGTCTGCAATTTTTGGAGGCCCCTGGAGTTAGGAGGCCTCAAAGGTCGGGTCTCCAAGAGCTAAAGGTAAACCAGGCCCCAGTTCAAGCAATACTATTCCCAACCCACCCGTGGCTATTGATCTACACAGGACCTGATTACTGAATAGGCCAACTAAGCCGTGGCCTAGGGCCCCCCAAATGACTGAAATTACTTTAGTCTAGGGCTAAAATTGTTTCAGTCAACGGCTAAAGTTATAAAGTTTAAATACAGGGGTCCCCAAAAAAGTATTTAGCCTAGGGCCCCTCGATATCTTAATCGGGTCCTGGATCTACATATAGTAAAAGGGACGCAAATTATACGTTTGTAAAATGAGTGTAAAATATACTACTTGATATTACAACAATCAAGAAATTGTCATACCAACGGATTTCTTTTCGATGTACGTGAGCACTGCAGCTTCCCAAACAGGGCCTTTCAGAAATCCCACCAAAGATTCGAACACCCAAGAGAATGTCTCGTCGTCGCCCATTTTTGCGGTCAACTTTGCAGGCCGTCTGATTTTCGGTGATGGACAGTCCCGTCCCGTCAACAAACTGTGGCCCGTTCCCATGGCGACGCCGATCAAACACACCACGCGCTGTTACACGCGCGCGACTCTCAAAATACCGATCGGTGAGCGTTCGCTTTTACTTGGTTTGGAAAGCTTTTTTTCAAACAGAGGAAGAAATAAAACGGGGGGGGGGGGGGGGGTATCTGTCGATCGGGTAGTGGTTGTTTTTCAGGCGGTTGCTACCTGCATGCGTTGCGTGTGGTGCCAGCACATTCGACAGTGGCTGTTACATCATTTGCACTTCAATAACGTGTTGTAATTGCAATTAGGCCGTCATATGACTTGGAGAAATAAACAATAAACAAAAGCGACTCGGTTACAGTGTTCTATAAAACAAAGCAGATTAAAAATTGTTTACATGAGTACTTAACAAGTAAGGGAGACTGGGGATACTTGATCCCCACTTTGGTTTTCAATTTTTTTTCTCTGCTGCAAAATTATCAGTTTTTTTTTTTAAATACGTGAACAAAGGTATTTTTTTTCCTCTACCTGACAGTATTTTTTTTTAGTTGAAATTAAACAGATAGTTTTTGTAAAATAATTTTTTTCAATAATTCCATTAAGGGATACATGATCCCACTGAGAAAATACATAGACTTTTCATCAGATCAGCAATTTATGTATGGATTTTAGTTTCTTACATAATGTTTCTAAAAAATAACACGATTTCTAATTTTCTTTATTAGATTATAATAATGTGAACACAAATTAACATTGTTTTAAGTTCCACCAGGACATTTGTATAAATAATGTACACAACTTTAATGAACTTATGACGCTTTTGATCAGTTACTTATTCTCCAAAACAGTTGTGAACAATATATTTAGTAAATAAAACTAACATTTTTTTAAAAAGTAGCGTAATGAAGCTAAAATTACAACAAATAAAAAAACTAGAATGAAAAGCACAAAAATCATCTTATTTGCTTCTTGTCTTGCATTAATAAAGTTAAGAGTTTTATCAATTGAATTAGTTTTAAAAAAGAGGGAAGAAAACTGTAAATATCAGTGTACTTATAAAAAAGAAAAAAAAGCCTAACATTTGCTTTCAAAACCAGAAAAGTCAAATGCAAACAATTCGTTTGTTGTAGTTCTTGCTCCGCTCAACCCAACTGGATGTGTGCAGCTTAACACATTTTGTAAAATTTTCAGGAAAAAGACTGATTAAGCATATTACCTTTTTCGCTTTAGAAAACTTATTTCAAACTCTAGAAATCCAACTTTGCATTCTATCCGCTAATGGGTCTACATAATGGGCGACTCAACTTTTTTGTTGTAAATCTAACTATAGCAAAACATTTTTTTTCCATTCAAACAAAGATTTGCCATTTATTTCAACTTGTTCAAGCTCATTTGGCTGGTCAGAACATAATTCATCAGTGGAGTTAGTTTATGTTCATATGTTTGAGGTATTATGTGGGTTACAAGTGCGAACTAATATTTTAATTGTTTTGCATATTTACTGCAGTGATTGTTTAAATCTATCACTCATACTGTGATAAATTTTATTATGTTAACATGGGTTTGAATGCTTAAAGTTCATGTCAACTAAGTAAACAACAGTTATATTGTTTTCATTGTGTTTAGATTGCCATAGGGATACTTGCTCCCAATCATCTTGTATCCCTCTAAACGATGGGATCAAGTATCCCTAATATGCGATTTTTGCAAACATACTTGTTCTATTATTAACAATCATTGGCAATTTACTAAAAATATGTCTCAATTATTAAAGACTGTAAAAGTTTCCCTTGACACATTCAGACAATCATTTCTGGAGCTAAAACAAAATGGCTGGAAAAAAAAAAAAAAAAAAAAAACCGAAATGTTGCCAGTTTTTATGTACCGGTATAACTAATATAATTGTCAGGTTTCAAATCTCTACTTGATGATTTTGGTACATTTTTGGCTTTGAGATCATGTATCCCCAGGGATCAAGTATCCCCAGGCGCCCCTACTTTCATGCAAGTACTTTGAATGAAACTTTTGATTGTTTTACACCGAACGTATCAACGTGGTATGCATATAAACACAAAAAACGTGGGATTTAATCCAAGTTTTATTTTTATACGTACACTATAAGATACTCAATACAATTGAATTCTTTACACATAAAGCATTATATTTTCAGTGGCGGATTCAACCATATCGCAAATGTCACAATTGCGAGGGGCATCCATGACTTTTAGGGGCCCCGTATGAATTACAACGAGCTGATGTGTGCATCACATGACTTCCTTTTACCTCAATTTAATGTCATTTTCTCACTATTGGCAGTTTTAATATGATTCAATAGTTTACTCTCTAAATATCACCAGCAGTAACCAAATTGAAACCAGATTAAAAAAAAAAAAATAAATAAAGAAAGAAAGAAAGAAAAAAATCCGCCAAGTCGGCGACAAAACTTGGCGACCAAAAGAGTGGCAATATATATCACCAAGTGTCCGCCAAATTATAACACCACTTGAAATTACATCGAAATTAACAATGATTTTCCTCCAAAAAGGGGCAAAAGACCCCTTTAGAAACACCCGAATGCAACCAAAAGGGGAGGTGCACAACTAGACCCCACTAGGAGTCTACGTATCAAATTTCAACTTTCTAGGACATACCGTTCTTGAGTTATTAATATTTCCTCTTTTTGTAAAAAGAAGTAAAAATGCACACGATAAATGTTTTACAGCCTACAGGGGCTCCTAAACTTGTACATCCGCCACTGTATATTATATAAAACAACATTATAGCAGTTAAGTATATGCCCATATCATAGCCTCAGAACAACGGAAATATATCCAAGCCTAGAAACAACCCCAAGATATCCTGTTATTCTGAGACGACGATGTTGCTTAGGAGTAATGATTTCGTATCTGTTTTGTCAAGAGAAATAGAATATGTTTTAAATGTAATGAAATTGGTTGAAAATGAGTACAAAGATGAAATAAGCGAATTTTTTGAGACATTTTACGAAAAATATTTAGACAACTTTGTCTCAGTTTTTTTTCAGAAACTATATAAAAAAACAGAGCTTTTCCTATTTAGGTGAAACAATCTTAAGAAACTGTTCCACAAGAATTCTCTTAAAAATATATCTTTCGATTATATAAGCTGTATTCCTTCCATGATTTAATACATCAACAAAATCATTATTGGACTATAGCCTAAAACTTTGAAAACATTTCTCTCCTTTGTACCGGCAGTGAAAGCTTTTATTCCCAACAACTATTTTCTTGAAAATTAAACTTTCATCCGGAGAGGAAAAAAAATGTCCTCAAGTTGTACATTTTAAAAGAAAAGAAAAAGTATTTCACTCGTCATTAAAAAAATATTTTGAGAAAAAATAAAAAATGACTTAAGACAAAATATAAAATATAACATTTAAAAGCAATGCACAGGAACTTCATGTAAGGCAGAGACTCACTATCGGAAGGTAGAGTCATTAGAGAAATATTTAGACAAAAATAACGGGCCTAGAGTAAATTTTTCAAAGTGCGATGTATACGTCCCAAAAACGCAACTTTAGGCTATCTTTGGTAGCTTAAAAGTGCAAAAAAGGTAGCATAAAATTATTAGATATTTTCCTACTTTTAAGCTTCCAAAGAGAAAGAGAAAGATAAAGAGAGAGAGAGTAAAATAAAAAATCAAATTAAAAACGGGGAAGCCCCAAAAAATTAAACTTTTATGTGATTTAGTCACTAGAAACCTAGTCTTTGAAAATAGACAGAAAACATCACAGAATAATGCTGATTTATACAATTTAAAAATTCAAAATCGAAGACATAGTCCCAAAGTTGAGTGTTGGAAACTTAAACTTTGAAAAAATCGCCTCCAGACCTATTTTGACCCAAATAATACACCGAAGACTGATAATGACCCTCTACAAAATAACTTAACAACTTTAGGTTATCTTTGTTAGAGTGATCACCACGGGCATCCCAAAGTTAAATTTTTGGGAGGGCAGAAATTCCCAATTTGCCGAATGGAACTCCAAATTTGACCGAATGATACGAGTAGATACACAGAAGTACATCCAATAACGAGCTGATGTGTGCATCACATGACTTCCTTTTACCCCAATTTAATGTCATTTCCCCATTACCGGCAATTTTAATGTGATTCAATAGTTTAATCTCTAAATATCAGCAACAGTGGCCAAATTAAAACCAGATTTAAAAAAAAAAATCGCCAAATTTGTCGGCAAGTTGGCAACAAATCTGGCGACCGAAATACTGGCGATAAATCGCCAAGTGCCCGCCAAATAATAACACAACTGGAGTTTACATCGAAATTAACAATGATTTTCCCCCAAAAAGGGGCAAACGATCCCTTTAGAAATACCCGAATGCAACCAAAAGGGGAGGTGTACAACTAGTCCCCACTAGGAGTCTACGTACCAAATTTCAACTTTCTAGGACTAACCGTTCTTGAGTTATGCGACACATACAAACACATACATACGTACATACAGACGTCACGAGAAAACTCGTTGTAATTAACTCGCGAATCGTCAAAATGGATATTTCGCGTGTGTATACGTTCTTAGGCAATTATCCACATGTGGTCGAATCGAAAAAAAAAAAAAACCTCATCATTCATTCGGGGGTGAGTAAAATGGAAATTAAGATAGATCTTTGAGTGAAAATTTTTTCGCGAATACAATACTTCCTTTTTTGTAAAAAGGAACACATTCGGGCATGCGTTTAAAAATAGCACTTATGTTCCCACATTTTTCCGAATGGTCGGAATTTTTTTTCCAAATAAGGAAATTTTCGGAAGGTCACAGTGATCTCTCATACCCTTCCATCGGGGCGCCCATGGTGATCAACCTCTGTATCCGCGCTTAACGCCATCACAGGCAATAAATAAATTTTAAAATCTTACACACACAATAAATAGACTAGAAAGAGATCAGATAGAAATATTTCCATTTTCTTTGGGATATACAAACAAATATAAATCATATAAACACTGATTATGAATAGAAACAGTTCCACCATTTAATGAATTTCAAAAATTTTAGAAAGAAATTTAATAACAGAAGTAAAATGAGGTGAAAAATGAGCAAAGCCTAACTTCTAATATAAGAAGTGCGTATGAGGCAATTCCACGGAAAAATTGACATTTTGTCCCGCCATATAGTTTATATCGTTAAAAGTAATAATTAAAAATGGAAATGTTCAAAATTTGGTTCCTTAAAAAATCACAAATGTACGGGTTATTTCTTAGTTCATTACCCTTTAAAATTATTACTTTCTAATGAAATACTGTTTGACCACAGATTGTATGTAATTTGGCAATCTGCCAAGTAAAGACGATTCCATGTGAATGAATCTAGCAGGGGAGAAGGGAAAATAACGATGGGATTAGGATGCTCGCGTTTTATAATGTCACTAGTGCCTTATTCATTTATTGCACTCTCAAAAGTAAAATATGGGGGAAACAAAAATAGTTACCATGGAAACAACAAAAAGAAAATAAAATGTCTTCATTTCGTTCAGGAACGTAAAAGCAAAATGGTAAGCTCAAAACTGTCTCGTGAACAAATAAATCAATTAATTTTTGTCGTGAGAATATAGATCGAATATAGTACTTTAGATTTAAAAAATGTTGAATTTTCATTTTTACGAAACTAAGGCTAAATAATAGAGAGGCATGTGCAAAAGTGCACATCTGAAACAAACCAACAAACATCCCTATAAACTAATAGATACGTCCATTTCCGCCTATAAACCGGATATTAACCTATCCATGTAATCGATGGTCAGACAGTATATGAGCTGTTATTTGCGGGGCAAAATGGCGGCTTTTTATCTTCAAAACTTCTTTTTTTCAAGCACAGTTTGAGTTCCACTGAATGCGCAAACGTTCATGTGTAAAATTGAAAGGAGGAGCTGAGCTCCCGTGAGTTCTCATGCAAATTAAGCTCTGACGCTGAGTACATCCTACGAAGATTATAAAAGGGGTTGTTGATAATTACTTTAATTTTTATCTTTCAATGATTGAAAATTCAGTTTCATCCTCAATCCTTGTACATTAAAGAAACATCTAATAACTTTATAAGTTAATGGTAACAAACTAAGTTTTGACGCACAAAATTAGCAGATAACTGCCTACACGTGTTTCAAGGTTTCAGGAAACCTCTTTTTCAAAATATTTAAACTGTCTACTGTCCATTCTCGTTGCTATTATCGGATGTCTTTTCCTCCAAAAGCTCACGATTTGCATTTAAAAAGAGGTTCCCTGAAATCTCGAAACACGTGTAGGCAGATAATTTTGTGCGTCAAAACGTTGTTGATTACCATTAATAACGTTATGCTATAGAAATAAATATATTCATGAAAATTTATATAAAAATAAAATGAAAAATAATGAGATACAATTACAATAATTTAAAGCAATGGTGCCTACCTTTTTTCTGTTCGAGGTTCGCACATCATATTTAAAAAATTCTCGCAGGCTAGAACACATATAAAGTTTCAAAATATTTATATATTTTGAAACTTGAATATTTTTAAAAATAACATCGGAAACTTTGAAAAGGAAAGAAAATTAAAAACCAACAATTGTTGTTTTCATATATTACTATATTTCTTTTATTAAATGCATCTCTTTTTCAGAAATCAATTTCTGAATATTTGGCTCTAAATTTGTAATTGTCATTAATCGTGCTTTTCGATTTGTAACATTAAACAAACCAACGGGTAAACCGGACCAGCTTCGCGGGTCGGATGTGGCCCGCGAATCGTAGGTTGCGCACCACTGGTTTAAAGAATTTTCGAAAAGTTGGCGTGTCTGCAATATCCTCGCTTCCTCTCGCTTGGTACTTTTGATGCAAATTTCCTGCAATATTTTCTGATTAATATACTTACACTTTATTCTCTTAACGCCTAGTGGCGCATGAGGCCGCTAGCGTGGCATTCCATACCGACTGGTTTAATGCCGCCTCCCTGGCACTTCCCCAGCTTGGCCAACCAAAGGCATTTCTTTCATTGTATGTCCATCTGACGCCAGGTTAGTTTTGGACGCCCGCGCTTCCTCTTGCCATTAGGGGTACACTGTAAAAAAATTCCGAAACGTTACTGGGTATTTCCGTGTCACGTTTCGGGATTTTAATGTTTTTTATCCACTTCCTGGAAAAATTAAGTATTCTTGACAAAAAGTTTCCTGAATTGCTACAAGTCGCAAGAATGCAGACTTTTCACTGTTGTGAAAAATATTTTTTGCTCCCAGTTTAAAGATTAACTGAGCGTATTTATAAAGTGTATTGGCTTTACTTCAAACACGGGCCGTCCATGCTAATTAAGCTTAAAGGGAGCGAATAAGTGTGGACTACATTGCTGAGTAAGATTTGCAGGCAAGTAAAAGTCTCGGTACTTACTTGCAATTTTGACATAGCTTTGGCCATGTCATGTTTGCAATAATGCTCTTTTAACTTCCATAACAGATCAGAATGATGCCAAGATATTGTTTCCACAGACACGACTGGTTTTAAACGGGAAGATTTCTGAATTTTTCAGGAGGCTTCCAGGATAATATCAGGAGGGTTACTGAATTTTAGCGGAAAACGTTCCTGGAATTTGCAAGATATGTTACTGGCAGAAATTGGGCACATCAGCTGCCCATTATTTTCCAGGAACGTTTCTGAATCGTTTTTACAGTGCACACGTGAGAGCAGCTCCTGTAGGGCCTATTGCCTGCATTCTGAGAACGTGTCCTATCCATGACCATCTGTGCTATCTGATTAATATAAGGCACTATTTTCTTTTTACTTTGCTACCCTAGTGTCATCTTTAACATGAAAATATGTTTAAGCTCTCAAATTTTACATAAAAATCTAAAAGGTATTCACATATAAAAGAGAGCTGAATTTTATTTACAATCTATGAATCAACAGAACTAAATTAGTTCACTGTGTGTTCATGCGAATAAGTAACATTTAACTGCGATAAAAATCCGGTATAAAGTTATGATATACTAATGGTACCCGCACGGCTTTGCCCGTAGTTGAAAATTAAAAGGTCATTCGTTTCGCCTGTATATTTACAAATAATGGATGACAAATTTCTCGCCAATCGGCTATGTTCATTCGCTCTCCCATCCCACGTCATGATAATTTCGTAATTTACTCGTCCATCTTATGATAATTTTGCTCCGGAAAATGTTCTTAAAATTGGAATAGAAAAAGAACCACATCAAATTTTCGAAAAATCGCTTCGAGGTGCACACCCCCAGGCTACAAACTAACTTTGTGCCAAATTTCATGAAAATCGGCCGAACGGTCTAGGCGCTATGCGCGTCACAGAGATCCAGACATCCTACAGACATCCAGACAGAGAGACTTTGAGTTTTATTATTAGTAAAGAAAATTAAACTCGATTTTCCTATGATGAGCTTGATGTCTTTACATTCGTCACTGAAATGTGATGCTTTCGGAATTCAAGGAAATATTAACAACGAAAGTATGAATTTATCTTCTGCAAAGTTTTTATTCTTGGCTTAATTTAAATATGAGTAGAGTTGTAATATTTTCTCATTTCACAATTTTACTTATAAAACAGCGGTTCATCATAAGAATTCAATGAGTTGATGTGCATAAATTTCGGCAACTTTTTAGCTACTTACAGACAGATCACAAACATTTAAGCTCAATGACTACTCTTTGGTTACATTAAATTCATAAAAGAACGCTAGAAAAATATTCTTTCTCTGAAAAAAAGAAAAAAGGTCGGGTAGACAACAATTTTAAAACGGCATAAACTCAAGATTGGAGTTGCTAACAAGTTTAACTCCCAAGCTGCAAACTTCTATGCAAAAGGGTTACACCTGGAGCAGCGAAGCAGAAAATGCATAGATTGGAACAGCAATCATATGGAAAAGTGAACCAGGTATGTAGTGAAATATTACTGTCAATAACAGCCTTTCTAAGTTTATTTTGTTTTATGGCCAAATTTAGTAACGGACTTTAGTTTTGGAACACACCTCGTATCTAATGTAGACTCAAAATATTGTCCTACAATTTATCAGAGCTCAGAATATTTTTCCCCCATAGAAGTTATAGCCAGTGTTGCCAGATTGGGGGAAATTTCCCCATTTTGGGGAAATCAGGTGCTCTCTGGGGAAATGGGTTTTGAGGGCAATTCTTTGGGGAAAAATTATTTTCTTGGGGAAAAAAATTGTGATTAAATTTGCGTCTTGACATCTGGTAGTTACATTCATCAAACAGCGTTGGTTTAGCTTTGCTCAACTTTATGAAATCGCATTTCATATTATGTGGAATATTATGCTACGGAATTTGCATTAATAGTTTAGCGTGAGTTACTAGTTGATACGTGAAACAGGCAAAAATAAGTGTATGAAGAATCTTCTTGGATTATATACAAAAATCATAGTTTAAATGCACATACAGAAGCAGAGTAGTTAATGCGAGTAGAAAAAAAAATATTTGGCTATTTCCTATCTCTCGGTCAGGCGCTTGTATTTATGACTACTGGCATCCGCACGGCTTTGCCCGTAGTAGAAAATTAAAAGGTATTTTGGAAACCCTGTTTATTTACAAATAATGCATGATGAATTTCTCGCCAATTGGCTTACCCACGTTACGGTTCCACATTATGATAATTTGGTAGTTTAGTCGTCCATCTTATGATAATTTTGCTCGGGAAAATGTTCTTAAAATTGGAATAGAAAAAGAACAAAATCGAATTTTTGAAAAATCGCTTAAAGGTGCACACCCCCTTGCTACAAACTGATTCTTTGCCAAATTTCATGAAAATCAGTCGAACTGTCTAGGTGCTATGCACATCACAGAGATCCTGACAGAGAGAGAGAGACTTTCAGCTTTATTATTAGTAGAGATAAAAAATATAAAGATAAAGACAAAAAAAAAAAAAAAAAAAAAAAAAAAAAAAAAAAAAAAAAAAAAAAAAAAAAAAAAAAAAAAAAAAAAAAGAAAGAAAGAAAGAAAGAAAGAAAGAAGCAAAAATGGGAAGAAAAAAAGTTCGGGAATTTTATAAAAAAATTTGGCTATTTGGGGGAAAAAAAATTTTTTCAAGAGGCAAAAATATCAGAGAAAGTCGATTCATTTGATAAAAATATTAGTGGAAAAATAATTTTTGTATTTGGGGAATTTTGATAGAAAACATCGCTTTTTGGGGAAAAGTTGGGAGGGAATTGGGGACTGGATTTGACTACCTGGCAACACTGGTTATAGCTTAGAAAAGAGTTTAATGTACATTGCACAAACCTATGCAATCTATACAGACACGAAACATTAAGTGTTTTACACGAATTATCATGTTTTCTATTGAGTTGTGAGAAACATTTCCGTTCATTAATAAATAAATAAATAAATAAGACAAATAAATAAATTAATAAAAAACATTAATTTGAGATTAAACAAATTGTCCAAAAATATTAAAAAATGAGGAGCAGGGTGCTGGTCTCTACAAGTAGACAAATCAATGCGCCATTCTTTTCCACGAATTGCGCACTGACTTTTCCGCGCAAAAGAAGAATTCTGCAGAAATTTGTATACTGGCAGATACTAGCATACGACAAAGATTTGAGTTGTGCTGAAACATCATATTTTTTCCTTCAAAAGGATTTCTTCGATTTAAGGAGAGGAGATGAAATTACATGAAGTCGAGCACAGGGCCGTCGAGAGCCAAGGAGGGCAACATGTCAGTTTTATCAACGAGTCCCTTCTAGTACATCTTCGCCAAAAGGATATTTTACAACTGCAAAAGTTCAACTCTGAGCCTTGTCCCCTCCATAGGCCGGGTCTCAAATTTTCGACTAGACTGACATACCTAAGGCAGCCAATTATTTTTTCCCCCTTAAAACGGAACATTCAACAACTTTCGGTAACTGCAAGTGGTTTTTCTTAAAGACACTTATTTATAGTAGTTCGTGTTTATTCCACAAAATAACACGTAAAAAACAAGAATTTTAGAAAATTGGGCAATTATGTGCGGGGACCAAGGGGCTGTCCCATTCAAAACGGGACGAATGATCACCTTAGACATACCCTCTCGGCGGCCCTGGCCAAGCACATTTGATTCAGTGAGAAGCAAAGGGATGTAAGTGGACATTTTCAAGTTTTGAGTAAAATGCGTTTAAAGCTCCGGCACTAGGTAGCCTGTCATTGAAAAGTTTCTCAAAATCATGCTGTACAGCAGCACCTACCAAGGCTACTAGTACCATCTTTTACCAAAACACAAGGTTCCCCTCCCATTTGTATTGGTTATCCTCAAAATTTTTACAATAAAGGGTGTCCCAAAATTAACGCAAGATTTGAATTTGCCGCCATTTTTGCAATAAATGGTTGGCAACCCTGAAAAAAGAACAATTTGACAGCTGAGAGTTTAGGGTAATCAAAAATGGAGCGTTATACGATACAATAACGCGCTTTCATTATTGAACAATTGTTTCAAAAATAATGAAAGTTGAGGCTGGTCAAGCAGTTACTGTTATTGGCGCTCGGTATCGCAACACGGTAATGCACAGGTGGTTGTGGGCTTGTTGACATAGACCTTTGAATTCAAATAACCCCATAAGAAGAAATTTAAAAATGTTAAATCACACGATCTAGGGTGCCAATTCTGATGACCGAAATGAGAGGTACAATAACACCCCATTTTTACTAAGCCTAAACTCTCAACTGTCAAATTGTTCTTTTTTCATGGCTGCCAACAATTTATGGAAAAAATGGTGGCAAATTCAAATCTTGCGTTAATTTTGGGACACCCTTTACATCCTTTCGCTTCCCCACAGCCTCATTTGATTTCTGGTTTCTGAAAATAAAGCAGTTCAAAATGCTGAAGCGAAATTACTGCAGCACTGATGCATACACAAGAACACCACATTGCAACAAAAAGCAGAACCGAGTGAACACCACCGACAGCAGCCTTTCCTCGTCTGTTCTTGATCTTGTCGACTCGATAGAGCAGGCGATTCAGTCACTGGTGTCGAGCCGACAAAGGCTCGAGGAACCTTTTTAGATTGTCTCTCGACCGAATAGAAGCCAGAGCGATGGAGGGCCGCGAAGGATTTCGGATCGTCTGGAGGTTTCTGTACGGCATAGAAGCCGGAGCGATGAGGAGGAGAAAATGTGTGAGGAAAACTGTAGGAACTGGGCTGCCTGTCTTCTGCTTTGTCCACAAATGTGGATAAGTCCCATGGGTAGTAAGACAGGTTGTCATACTCGGAGTAGGGTGGTGGTGGTTCTACTACTGTAGAAGGCTTGAAAGCGATCTTTTGGAAGAAAAGTGAAAGTTATAAGAAAAGAGCAGAGCAAGCAGTTGTTATTTTACTAGAAAATCATGAGGTGCATACTATGGTGGTTCGAAAAAACGATTTTTTTTTATTTCGGAATCGCGTTACCTCTCAAAAGTTGTAGTTTAGTATCCTCAATTGGGGGGGGGGGGAGGGGGAATCTAGGTTGACAACTTCAGTTCGCGCATGAGGCTGAAAATTTGAAAAAAATATGCTAAAAATGGAAATTTTTAAAAAGTAATAAAATTAGTTTATTGCATTTTTCATAATGTAACAGTCAGTATATAGTGTCGTTTGAACATTAAAATATTTTATAGCTTTTACATAAGATCTTAATTCCGCACCTTAGATTGGGTTTCAAATTTCAGGAGATTTTAGCCCAATTTAAAGCATAGGCGCAAACGAAAGATAAAAGCTATAAAATATTTTTTTAGGTTAAAATTACGCTGAATACTGACAACTTATGATTGTTGCCTCGCAAAAATATAAAAAAAACAATTTTATTATTTGTTGAAAAATTCAATTTCTTGCAAAATTTTTCAAACTTTCAACCTTATGCGCGAATTGAAGAAGTCAAAATAGGTAACGCGATTTTAAGATAAACAAAATTGATTTTTTCGAACCACTCTAGCGAGCACCACAACTAGGTAACAGGGGCGTCCCGAACTTTTGCCGAATGGACCTCCAATTTCAGCCGAATGCTGATAATTTTGCCGAATCGCCAGCCAAAATTTGCCGAATAAGGAAAATTTTGGGAGGTCACAGTGGCCTCCCAACGGGGCGCCCCTGCTAGGTAATTGCAAATTAAGCAAAATGTGGTCCATTACAGAGAAATATTCCATTAGATTAGGTCCACAAAATACTATAACTATAGTTGGGGCAAACCTAACCTGGCAGCGTCGTATTGCTGCAAGGTTAGGTTTGCCCCAACTATAGGTAAATGTTGTAGACAATTTACAGGTGATACTTAGAATTTTCAAAACTGGATAAATTGGTTATGTAATAAACAGGGTGTTTCGTTTTAATCTGCAAGACCTTTATTTTCGCAACCGTTAGTCCTAGATGTATACTTCCCATTGCAAAAATGTTCAAAATCAGATGCTGAGTTAAGATATTGAAAGTTTAAATTGAAAATAAAAAGGAGTCAAAAAATACAAAAATTAACTTTTTATACGGGCTCCAGGTCCCCTAACTTATATGTAGGGAAATAATCTCAATTGAAAAATAATTCCAACTCAAGAAGTTTGAAATTAGTACAACCAATACTCACCGAGATATGAAACGCGGCGTTTTGTGGCTTACATGACTTATCACTCGCTGTCACTAACACCTTTTTTTTTTTGGGGGGGGGGGGGAAATATAGCGGTTGACAAGTGTTTAAAATTATACGTGTGCATACTGCATAGAGGGTGGTGTTGCAAATTGTTCGAGGTTTTGCAGCATGTTTTTGCGTATTACGGCATAACATTTGCATTTACTTTTGAATAGCAATGAAAAATATAAATACTTTGTTTTTTTTACTTTGACGACCTGTCATTCTTCTAAAAAGGCGATAAGTTCCAATCTCATCTTCTGTATGGACCCTTAAAACTTTGAATATCTCCTTGAGTTTTGGTCGCACAAATGTCAATTTTTTTGTGTCGGTAATAGATTTTAAAGGAGATAATTTAAACATTACTTAGGGGACCTAAGGCCCGTATACAAAGTTAAATTTTGTATTTTTTGACTCATTTTTATTTTTGCTTCAAACTTTCAATATCTTCTCTGCATCTGATTTTGAACATTTTTGAAATTGGAAGTATACATCTGGACTAACGGTTGCGAAAATAAAGGTCTTGCAGGTTAAAACGGAACACCCTGTATATAGCATGTATTTGGGACCTTCCCTCGTGCTAAACAGAAAGGGGCTTGTGAATTAAGGGCGTGGTCTACCCCTTGATAATGTATCAATCCCTTGTTCACGTTTTTTCTTGAATATATATATATATATATATATATATATATATATATATATATGTAATATGAAAAATCCTTTGCTAGGCCTTTTCCATATTAAGTTTTGTTCACTTATATGTCAGCGCGTGAGTCACTGACATTATTTGTTACACACTTAAATGCTTTTCATACCATATATGGTTATGTTTTAGGCTCAGATGAGATTCCCCTTAAAGTACCTACCAGACACTTTTTTTCCCTCTAGACTTAAGCCAGCCTCTGTCTGCGGTGCAAGGCCCAATAATATCTCGTTATTGCAATCTGCTCCTCCTATATAGATCACGTGAGATCACATGATCGAGGGATAATTATCTGTAATCTTTTAATGATATTCCCTATATAAAAATCGTGGCACAACTAAACAAGTTGGTTAGTTAAGAGAAGTTCCTGCTGGTATATTCTATGTGAAAATAAAGATGTTGTGAATGTAGCTTTGTCCTCTTCCTACGTGGTAGATTATCACGGCACAACACTGCAACTTGCGAAAATCAAGATTCGTAATAAGAACCGAGCGGCAAAATGTTATATATATATATATATATATATATATATATATATATATATATATATATATATATATATATATATATATATATATATATATATATATAACATTTTGCAACTAGGCAAGTCCCTACATATTGTTCAACATTTCAGGATTGCAAGTTTGGAGCAACAGCTAGGCGGGTAAAATTGTCTAGTATTAGCGCAGCACGATTTCGCGTTTTCTAAAAACGGAGAAAAAACATTAATTTAAGTTTTTCCCGAAACAGCAGAACTATAGATATTTTCTAGTTGCAGTGCTCATCACACGAATTGAAAATTAAATTTTTAACAGCAAACTTTAAGATGATATACAGTATCCATTTTAATTTTTCTATTTAAAATTACTCAAGTACAGAAATATAAATGCTTAAAAGAAAAAATGCTAGAAGAAATTTTAACTAAAACTGATTTTTAAATGCTTAATTTACAATTACCAAGCTTAAAAAATTAAAATAAATGAACAAATAAAAACATAATAAAAGCATTACTTACTATAGGTAAGATTAACTCAATCCATTGATCCCTGAAATCAAAATTAAAAATCATTTAAGTATTTTTATGTTACGTGAATTACACCGACAGCTCAGTCATTTCCAGCCGAGGACTGCAGTTTCGTGCTTATTAGCACTCATCAGCCCGGCATAGGAAAGTGACTGAGCTGGAGATGGAAAAACCTCTTAAGGAAGCCAAGAGTGCCAAACAAATTACAGTGAAACCTGCGTAAGTTGACCACTTGCGGTGCTTTTCTTTAGTGGTCAACTTAAACAGGTGGTCAGCTTACAAGGGTGGTCAACTTCACAGGTTTTACTGGTAAAACCTGTAAACAATCAAGCCAGCTGGCTGTCACAATAACAAGCATTTTCTTATTAGTAGCATGTAATCAAATTATTGGTATAGTAAGTTTTTTTGAAAAATGCAAGGAGAGTCAGTGAAAATTATAAAATAAAAAAACCCGGAGTCGGAGTCGGCATGTTTTCAAACGACTCCGACTCTTCGACTCCGATTCCACAGCCTGGTCATAAGTTTGGATTTAAATAATAAGAATTTTAGGAGGTTAAAACTGTTGTTGTTGTGGCTCAGGGGTACGGTGCAACCATCTAGTGTTGTCAGACTGAATTTTATGAGCCAGTTGCTATTTACAAGGCAGTGGAGATAAGTTGTGAACAGCCACCATGAGGTCAGCTGGTGTTTCATGTTCATTTGAATTTAATAAGGCTTTAGCTCTAAAAATAAAGAATTTTTGCACATTTTGAAGAGAAAAGGGGATTTTTGTCCATTACGCATCCTTCCTTCATCGTATTTGTTGCTGGGTATCATCAGATATTTCGGTGTCTGCTACTGGGGGTCGGCAGTGGCGTAGCTACACTTTCTGCCGCCCGGGGCGGTTTCTCAATTTGCCGACGTGGCCCTTTTTATGGGAAATAGTTAATACATTAAAGAGTCAAAAGTGTTTTAATAGGTTCTGATAAAGAAGAAATTAAAATTACTTTTTTCCTTATTATTTTTCGTGCAGAAGACAAAAAAAAAAAAAAAAAAAAAAAAAAAAAAAAAAAAAAAAAAAAAAAGGAAACTCAGAGCCCCACCGAAAAATTTCAAAAGTTAAGTCAAAATTCGGAATTTTAAGAAATTTTTGGTAAAGTAGAATTAAGCAATTTTTGGTGAAGAATAGAAGAGAGGCTTTGAGCTAGGCTGTATCTAGTGGTGTAAGGGCCTCCCCTAGCTCCAACAAAGAGTGGATTTTCCTCCCGAAATATTTTCAAACTTGAAACCAATTTCAGTCTGTTTTGGATGACGTTAAAGAGAACAGGG
>NC_072735.1:10018123-10178963 GCF_026930045.1 Uloborus diversus
AAATTCTTTGTATTATTCCATATCAAGGGCGGATACAAGGGAGGGGCGATCGTCCACTCCTTGAGCCGAGAAACTAGTACTTTCTTCAAGTATATTTTCTATATTAAAGTTCCAAAAACGCAATTTTACATAATCTTCGATGGTGTTAGAAGAAAGGGAGCTATTCCGGAATTGAAGTTTTGAAAACGTAATCGTAGCCCATCTCTTATTACTCTGGGGATGGGGACTAGAACTTTCAATAGGATTTTTTTTGAAATTAAAGTTCGAAAATCTCAATTTTAGACGATCTTAGATGATAATTAGGGATAGGTTTAAAGGCTCACCCTGAATATGTTTTAAAAGAAACACAATTATAGGACACTTTTGTTTACATAAGGGTAAGCGATGGGGTTCAGTACACTCCTTCGAAAGTTTTAAGAGATTGAAGTTCCAAAGAGTGAACAGTAAAAAACAATCGCCCCCTCCTTGAACATTTTCTGTATCCGCCCTTGTTCCATATGCTACAGATATGCTGAGGGGGTGGGGCTTCCTTGGTCCTGTGGTAAAAGCTTCGCTTCCTAAGCCAGTCTGTAAATAAAGAATTCCAATTTCTCGAGTTAATGGCGCCCTATTTTTCCATGGTGTTCATTCACAGTGGATACGTCAACAACAACAACACTGAGGGTGTCAAAATACCCAACGAAATGACAAGGTAGCAAAAAAATGTTGTTTTGATCTTACGAGTAGTGATGTTCCGGATATCCGTATCCGTGGTTCGAGGAAAAATAAAGATCTGTATTCGCATCCGTATCCGTTACTTTTTTGACGGATCTTTTCTATATTCTAAAAATTCTTAAATATTTGAATAAAAGACTCTTAAATTCCGTTTAAATTAGGTTTTATTCCCTATTTAAATTATAAGGTATCATTTCAGACGCCAACGGCCCTCTGAAACATATATTTTTTTTAATTTTGAATTTTTAGTTTAAAATTAGTTCTTAATATGGATTTGGGGTTTCTGTTATTCTTCATTTTGGCTTTTCTCGGCATCCTTCAAAAGAAGTGAAATAAAATTCTCTATTTACTGTTTGTAAAGGTGTTCCCGGCTCTGTTGTTCCGTCGGTCAGAGTAATATGGGTGGAATGGTTCAGTGCTGCATTTATGCTAAAATAAAATGTGAAAAAATATTTCTAGCCTATCTAGTAGCAGCTTTACACTCTTGCTCCTGTATGCTACATCTACCGAGCAAGCTAGAAATAATTTTTCACATTCTATTTCAGCATTAATGCAGAGCTGACCCGTTCCTTCCAACTCTCCCTCAATTTTAACGGAGATTTCTTTAAAGAGTAAATCACAGTCTCTATTATGCTTTCGCGGTAGATGACATTTTTTGAAGAAACTGCTATTATTATGACGGGAATACCTTCCGTAATAAATTTTAAACTTGGATAGTTGAATTGGGCAACAAAAATTTTGAGATCCGTATCCGTAGATCTTGACACCAATGATCCGTATCCGTGGATCTACTTTTTTAAAGATCCGGCACATCACTAGTTACGAGTCACATTGTTATCACTCTTGATTTAAAATATCACAAACAAAGGTGGAATTTTCTATATAGTCTGTAATTTTTGGAGGCCCCTGGAGTTAGGAGGCCTCTCAAATGCCGGGTCTCCAAGAGCTAAAGGTAAATCAGGCCCCGGTTCAAGCAATGCTATTCCCAACCCAACCGTGGCTATAGCTCTACACAGGGCCTGGTTACTGAATAGGAAACTAAGCCGTGGCCTAGGACCCCCGATATTATGGGGCCCCCAAATGGCTGAAATTACTTTAGTCTAGGGCTAAAATTGTTTCAGTCAACGGCTAAAGTTATAAAGTTTAAATACAGGGGCCCCAAAAAAGTATTTAACCTAGGGTTCCTCGATATCTTAATCGGGTCCTGGATCTACATATAGTAAAAGGGACGCAAATTAGACGCTTGTTAATTGAGTATAAAATGTATTACTTGATATTACAACAATCAAGAAATTGTCATACCAACGGATTTCTTTTCGATGTACGTGAGCACTGCAGCTTCCCAAACAGGGCCTTTCAGAAATCCCACCAAAGATTCGAACACCCAAGAGAATGCCTCGTCGTCGCCCATTTTTGCGGTCAACTTCGCAGGCCGTCTGGTTTTCGGTGATGGACAGTCCCGTCCCGTCAACAAACTGTGGCCCGTTCCCATGGCGACGCCGATCAAACACACCACGCGCTGTTACACGCGCGCGACTCTCAAAATACCGATCGGTGAGCGTTCGCTTTTACTCGGTTTGGAAAGCTTTTTTCAAACAGAGGAAGGAAGAAATAAAAAGATGGGGGGGGGGGGGGGGGGGGGCTGTATCTGTCGATCGGGTAGTGGTTGTTTTTCAGTCGGTTGCTACCTGCATGCGTTGCGTGTGGTGCCAGCACATTCGACAGTGGCTGTTACACCATTTGCACTTCAATAACGTGTTGTAATTGCAATTAGGCTGGTCATATGACTTGGAGAAATAAACAAAAAACAAAAGCGACTCGGTTACAGTGTTCCATTGTACAAAAAAGATTAAAAACTGTTTATAATTTTCAGGCAAGTACTTTTGACTGAACAAAACCTTTGATTGTTTCACACCGAACGTATCAACGTGGTATGCATATAAACACAAAAAAAGTAGGATTTTATCCAAGTTTTATTTTTATACGTACACTGTAAGATTTAAAATACAATTGAATTCTTTACACATAAAGCATTATATTATCAGTGGCGGATTTACCATATCGCAAATGTCACAATTGCGAGGGGTATCCATGACTTTTAGCGTCCCCGTAGGAAGTACAAAAATGCACATAATAAATGTTTTACAGCCGTGATATACAAAGGGGCTCCTAAGCTTGTAAATCCGCCACTGTATATTATATAAAACAACATTATAGCAGTTAAGTATATGCTGCCCATATCATAGCCTCAGAACAACGGAAATATATCCAAGCCTAGAAACAACCCCAAGATATCCTGTTATTCTGAGACGACGATATTGCTTAGGAGTAATGATTTCGTATCTGTTTTGTCAAGAGAAATAGAATATGTTTTAAATGTAATGAAATTGGTTGAAAATGAGTAAAAAGATGAAATAAGCGAATTTTTTGAGACATTTTACGAAAAATATTTAGACAACTTTGTCTCGGTTTTTTTTCAGAAGCTATATAAAAAAACAGAGCTTCTCCTATTTAGGAGAAACAATCTTAAGAAATTGTTCCACGTAGAGGTGCGACATCGATGTTTTGGAAACATCGATGTTTTTGTTAAAACATCGATGTTTTACTTTCGATGTTTTTGGACCATCGATGTTTTGGTTTCGATGTTTTTTTCGATGTTGATGTTTTTGCATTTTAATTGAAAATTATCATAAAATTTGATCCAATTTTCTCGCTAGGTAATTAAGTTTACTTATGGAGTTTGCCATTATGAAATTGGCCGCCCCTAAACTCTGCCACCCCTAGGCGGTGGCATAGGTCGCCAACCCCAAGAACCGGGCCTGGTTAGAATTAATTTTATATTTTTAAAATAATTAACACAACTTTTTCGCATGATTCGACTGACGGTAAGTGCTATAATACATTTTTTCTTAGATTCTTTTTTGATGTAAATTTACTTTTAGTTTCATTTAGTTTGAAAATATTTCCCTATTACTATAACTAGTTTGTATTAATCAACGCTTGTCTTATATTATCAGTTTTTGTTCTACTATAATACCAAGATGTTGCGAATTTATTCTTATTAAATTATATTCATGGTTTGAGATTCAGTATTTTCAATATATTCGTCGGGTACGTATTCTTTTGTATTGCTTAAATTAGTGTAGTATACTCAAAAATGTATGTTATATATTAATAAAAAGATCAATGTTTTAAAACATCGATGTTTAGAAACATCGATGTTTTTTGGTCGATATATCAATACCATCGATGTTTTAATTTCTAACATCGATGTTTTGCCATCGATGTCGCACCCACGAGAATTTTCTAGAAAATATATCTTTCGATCATATAAGCTGTATTCCTTCCATGATTTAATTCATCAACAAAATCGTTAATGGACTATAGCCTCAAACTTTGAAAACATTTCTCTTTGTACCGGCAGTGAAAGCTTTTATCCCGAACAGCTACTTTCTTGAAAATTAAACTTTTATCCGGGGAGAAAAAAAATGTCCTCAAGCTGTACGTTTTATAAGAGAGAAAAAAAAAGTATCTCACTCGTCATTTAAAAAAATATTTTGAGAAAAAATAAAAAATGACTTAAGCAAAATATAAAATATAACATTTAAAAGTAATGCACAGGAACTTCATGTAAAGGCAGGGAATCACTATCGGAAGGTAAAGTCATAAGAGCAATATTTGGACAAAAATAACGGGCCTAGAGTAAATTTTTCAAACTGCGATGTATATGACCAAAAAACGCAACTTTAGGCTATCTTTGGTATTTTAAAAGTGCAAAATATAAAATTATTAGTTATTTTCCCACTTCCAAAGATAGCGTATATATTCTTCGAATCGGTATTGGATTTTCGGATTTCAGGTAACTTTATCATATTTCAAAAGTAAGAGAGAGAGAGAGAGAGTAAAATAAAAAAACAAATTAAAAATGGGGAAGCCCCAAAAAAATTAAATTTTTATGTGATTTAGTCACTAGAAACCTAGTCTTCGAAAATAGACAGAAAACATCAGAGAATAGTGCTGATTTATACAATTTAAAAATCGAACTTTAAGACATAGTCCCAAAGTAGAGTGTTGGAAACTTAAACTTTGAAAAAATCGCCTCCAGACCTATTTTGACCCAAATAATATACCCAAGACTGATAATGACCCTCTACAAAATAACAACTTTGGGCTATCTTTGGCAGAGTGATCACTACGGGCATCCCAAAGTTAAATTTTTGGGAGGGCAGAAATTTCCAATTTGCCGAATTGAATTCCAAATTTGGCCGAATGACACGAGTAGATACACATAAGTACATCTAATAACGAGCTGATGTGAGCATCACATGACTTCATTTTACTCCAATTTAATGTCATTTCCCCATTACCGGCAATTTTAATGTGATTCAATAGTTTACTCTCTAAATATCAGCAACAGTGGCCAAATTAAAACCAGATTAAAAAAAAGTCGCCAAATTTGTCGGCAAGTTGGCAACAAAATCTGGCGACCAAAATACTGGCGATAAATCGCCAAATAATAACACCACTTCAGTTTATATCGAAATTAAAAATGATTTCCCCTCAAAAAGGGGCAAACGACCCCTTTCGAAATAACCGAATGCAACCAAAAGGGGAGGTGTACAACTAGACCCCACTAGGAGTCTACGTACCTACCAAATTTCAACTTTTTAGGACTTACCGTTCTTGAGTTATGCGACATACATACAAGCACATACGCACATACATACGTACATACAGACGTCACGAGAAAACTCGTTGTAATTAACTCGCGAATCGTCAAAATGGATATTTCTCGTGTCTATACGTTCTTAGGCACTTATCCACGTGTGGTCGAATCGAAAAAAAACCTCATCATTCATTCGGGGGTGAGTAAAATGGAAATTAAGGTAGATCTTTGAGTAAAAATTTTTTTCGCGAATACAATATTTCCTTTTTTGTAAAAAGGAAGTAAAAAGGAACACATTCGGGCATGCGTTTAAAAATAGCAACTATGTTCCCACATTTTTCCGAATGGTCGGAATTTTTTTTCCAAATAAGGAAATTTTCGGAAGGTCACAGTGATCTCTACTCATACCCTTCCATCGGGGCGCCCCTGGTGATCACCCTCTGTATCCGCGCTTAACGCCATCACACTCTACAAATAAATTTTAAAATCTTACACACAATAAATAGACTAGAAAGAGATCAGATAGAAATATTTCCATTTTCTTTGGGATATACAAACAAATATAAATCATATAAATATTATTTATGGAAAGAAACAGTTCCACCATTTAATGAATTTCAAAAATTTTAGAAAGAAATTTAATAACAGAAGTAAAATGAGGTGAAAAATGAGCAAAGCCTAACTTCTAATACAAGAAGTGCGTATGAGGCAATTCCACGGAAAAATTGACATTTTGTCCCGCCATATAGTTTATATCGTTAAAAGTAATAATTAAAAATGGAAATGTTCAAAATTTGGTTCCTTAACAAATCACAAATGTACGGGTTATTTCTTAGTTCATTACCCTTTAAAATTATTACTTTCTAATGAAATACTGTTTGACCACAGATTGTATGTAATTTGGCAATCTGCCGAGTAAAGACGATTCCATGTGAATGAATCTAGCAGGGGAGAAGGGAAAATAACGATGGGATTAGGATGCTCGCGTTTTATAATGTCACTAGTGCCTTATTCATTTATTGTATTCTCAAAAATAAAATAAGGGGAAACAAAAATAGTTACCATGGAAACAACAAAAAGTAAATACAATGTCTTCATTTCGTTCAGGGCCGTAAAAGCAAAATGGTAAGCTCAAAACTCTCTTGTGAATAAATAAATCAATTAATTTTTGTCGTGAGAATATAGATCGAATATAGTACTTTAGATTTAAAAAATGTTGCTGTGAGCAAATTTTCATTTGTACGAAACTAAGGCTAAATAATAGGAGGCATGTGCAAAAAAAAAGTGCACATCTGAAACAAACCAACAAACATCCCTATAAACTAATAGATACGTCCATTTCCGCCTATAAACCGTATATTAACCTTTCCATGTAATCGATGGTCAGACAGTATATGAGCTGTTATTTGCGGAGCAAAATGGCGACTTTTTATCTTCAAAACTTCTTTTTTTCAAGCACAGTTGGAGTTCCACTGAATGCGCAAACGTTCATATGTAAAATTGAAAGGAGGAGCTGAGCTCCCGTGAGTTCTCATGCAAATTAAGCTCTGACGCTGAGTACATCCTACGAAGATTATAAAAGGGGTTGTTTATAAATCTTTAACAGATAATTACTTTAATTTTTATCTTTCAATGATTGAAAATTCAGTTTCATCCTCAATCCTTGTACATTAAAGAAACATCTAATAACTTTATAAGTTAATGGTAACAAACTAAGTTTTGACGTACAAAATTAGCAGATAACTGCCTACACGTGTTTCAAGGTTTCAGGAAACCTCTTTTTCAAACTATTTAAACTGTCTACTGTTCATTCTCGTTGCTATTACCGGATGTCTTTTCCTCCAAAAGCTCGATTTGCATTTAAAAAGAGGTTCCCTGAAATCTCGAAACACGTGTAGGCAGATAATTTTGTGCATCAAAACGTTGTTGATTACCATAATTAACGTTATGCTATAGAAATAAATATATTCATGAAAATTTATATAAAAATAAAATGAAAAATAATGAGATACAATTACAATAATTTAAGGCAGTGGTGCCTACCTTTTTTCTGTCCGAGGTTCGCACATCATATTAAAAAAATTCTCCTGGTCTAGAACACATATAAAGTTTCAAAATATTTATATATATTGAAACTTGAATATTTAAAAAAATAACATGGGAAATTTGGAAAAGGAACGAAAATTAAAAAAATCAACATTTGTTGTTTTCATATATTACTATATTTCTTTTATTAAATGCATCTCTTTTTCAGAAATCAATTTCTGAATATTTGGCTCTAAATTTGTAATTGTCATTAATCGTGCTTTTCGATTTGTAACATTAAACAAACCAACGGGTAAACCGGACCAGCTTCGCGGGTCGGATGCGGCCCGCGAACCGTAGGTTACGCACCACTGGTTTAAAGATTTTTTTTAAAAGTTGGCGTGTCTGCAATATCCTCACTTCCTCTCACTTGGTACTTTTGATGCAAATTTCCTGCAACATTTTCTGATTAATATACTACTTGCACTTTATTCTCTCGCCTAGTGGCTCATGAGGTCGCTAACGTGCCATTCCATCCCGAACGGTTTAATGCCGCCTCCCTGGCACTCCCCCAGCTTGACCGACCAAAGGCATTTTTTTCTTCTATGGCCATCTGACGCCAGGTTAGTTTTGGACGCCCGCGCTTCCTCTTGCCATCAGGTGTACACTGTAAAAAAAATTCCGAAACGTTACTGGGTATTTCCGTGTCACGTTTCGGGATTTTAATGGTTTTTATCCACTTCCTGGAAAAATTAAGTATTCTTGACAAAAAGTTTCCTGAATTGCTACAAGTCGCAAGAATGCAGACTTTTCACTGTTGTGAAAAATATTTTTTGCTCCCAGTTTAAAGATTAACTGAGCGTATTTATAAACTGTATCGGCTTTACTTCAAACACGGCCCGTCCATGCTAATTAAGCTCCCAAAGGGAGCGAATAAGTGTGGACTACATTGCTTAGTAAGATTTGCAGGCAAGTAAAAGTCTCGGTACTTGCAATTCTGGCATAGCTTTGGCCATGTCATGTTTGCAATAATGCTCTTTTAACTTCCATAACAGATCAGAATGATGCCAAGATATTGTTTCCACAGACACGACTGGTTTTAAACGGGAAGATTTCTGAATTTTTCAGGAGGCTTCCAGGATAATATCAGGAGGGTTACTGAATTTTAGCGGAAAACGTTCCTGGAATTTGCAAGATATGTTACTGGCAGATATTGGGCACATCAGTTGCCCATTATTTTCCAGGAACGTTTCTGAATCGTTTTTACAGTGTACACGTGAGAGCAGCTCTTGTAGGGTCTATTGTCTGCATTCTGAGAACATGTCCTATCCATGACCATCTGTGCTATCTGATTAATATAAGGCACTATTTTATTTTTACTTTGCTACCCTAGTGTCATCTTTAACATGAAAATATGTTTAAGCTCTCAAATTTTACATAAAAATCTAAAAGGTATTCACATATAAAAGAGAGCTGAATTTTATTTACAATCTATGAATCAACAGAACTAAATTAGTTCACTGTGTGTTCATGCGAATGAGTAACATTTAACTGCGATAAAAATCCAGTATAAAGTTATGATATACTAATGGTACCCGCACGGCTTTGCCCGTATTTGAAAATTAAAAGCTCATTCGTTTCGCCTGTATATTTACAAATAATGGATGACGAATTTCTCGCCAATTGGCTATGTTCATTCGCTCTCCCATCCCACGTCATGATAATTTCGTAATTTACTCGTCCATCTTATGATAATTTTGCTCCGGAAAATGTTCTTAAAATTGGAATAGAAAAAGAACCACATCAAATTTTCGAAAAATCGCTTCGAGGTGCACACCCCCAGGCTACAAACTAACTTTGTGCCAAATTTCATGAAAATCGGCAGAACGGTCTAGGCGTTATGCGCGTCACAGAGATCCAGACATCCTACAGACATCCAGTCAGAGAGACTTTGAGCTTTATTATTAGTAAAGAAAATTAAACTCAATTTTCCTATGAAGAGCTTGATGTCTTTACATTCGTCACTGAAATGTGATGCTTTCGGAATTCAAGGAAATATTGACAACGAAAGTATGAATTTATTTTCTGCAAAATTTTTATTCTTGGCTTAATTTAAATATGAATAGTTCAAGATTTTCTCATTCCACAATTCCACTTATAAAACAGCGGTTCATCATAAGAATTCAATGAGTTGATGTGCATAAATTTCGGCAACTTTTTAGCTACTTACAGACAGATCACAAACATTTAAGCTCAATGACTACTCTTTGGTTACATTAAATTCATAAAAGAACACTAGAAAAATATTCTTTCTCTGAAAAAAAGAAAAAAGGTCGGGTAGACAACAATTTTAAAACGGCATAAACTCAAGATTGGCGTTACCAACAAGTTTAACTCCCAAGCTGCAAACTTCTATGCAAAAGGGTTACAGCTGGAGCAGAGAAGCAGAAAATGCATAGATTGGAACAGCAATCATATGGAAAAGTAAACTAGATATGTAGTAAAATATTACTGTCAATAACAGCCTTTCTAATTTTATCTTGTTTTATGACCAAATTTAGTAACGGACTTTAGTTTTGGAACACACCTTGTATCTAATGTAGACTCAAAATATTGTACTACAATTTATCAGAGCTCAGAATATTTTCCCCCCATAGAAGTTATAGCTTAGAAAAGAGTTTAATGTACATTGCACAAACCTATGCAATCATTACAGACGCGAAACATTAAGTGTTTTACACGAATTATCATGTTTTCTATTGAGTAGAGAGAAACATTTCCGTTCATTAATAAATAAATAAATAAATAAGACAAATAAATAAATTAATAAAAACATTAATTTGAGATTAAACAAATTGTCCAAAAATATTAAAAAATAAGGAGCAGGGTGCTGGTCTCTACCAGTAGACAAATCAATGCGCCATTCTTTTTCACGAATTGCGCACTGACTTTTCCGCGCAAAAGAAGAATTCTGCAGAAATTTGTCTACTGGTTGATACTAGCATACGGCCACAGATTTGAGTTGTGCTGAAACATCATATTTTTTCCTTCAAAAGGATTTCTTCGATTTAAGGAGAGGAGATGAAATTACACGAAGTCAAGCACAGGGCCGTCGAGAGCCAAGGAGGGCAACATGTCAGTTTTAACAACGAGTCCCTTCTAGTACATCTTCGCCAAAAGGATATTTTACAACTGCAAAAGTTCAACTCGGTGCCTTGTCCCCTCCATAGGCCGGGTCTTAAATTTTCGACTAGACTGACATACCTAAGGCAGCCATTTATTTTTTCCCCCTTAAAACAGAACATTCAACAACTTCCGGTAACTGCAAGTGGTTTTTCTTAAAGACACTTATTTATAGTAGTTCGTGTTTATTCCACAAAATAACACGTAAAAAACAAGAATTTTAGAAAACTGGACAATTATGTGCAGGGACCAAGGGGCTGTCCCATTCAAAACGGGACGAATGATCTCCTTAGACATACCCTCTCGGCGGCCCTGGCCAAGCACATTTGATTCAGTGAGAAGCAAAGGGATGTAAGTGGACATTTTCAAGTTTTGAGTAAAATGCGTTTAAATCTCCGGCACTAGGTAGTCTGTCATTGAAAAGTTTCTCAAAATAATGCTGTACAGCAGCACCTACCAAAGCTATTAGTACCATCTTTTACCAAAACACAAGGTTCCCCTCCCATTTGTATTGGTTATCCTCAAAATTTTTCTAATACATCCTTTCGCTTCTCAGTTCTCACAGCCTCATTTGATTTCTGGTTTCTGAAAATAAAGCAGTTCAAAATGCTGAAGCGAAATTACTGCAGCACTGATGCATACACAAAAACACCACATTGCAACAAAAGGCAGAGCCGAGTGAACACCACCGACAACAGCCTTTCCTCGTCTGTTCTTGAACTTGTCGACTCGATTGAGCAGGAGATTCAGTCACTGGTGTCGAGCCGACAGTGGCTCGATGAACCTTTTTAGATTGTCTCTCGACCGAATAGAAGCCAGAGCGATGGAGGGCCGCGAAGGATTTCGGATCATCTGGAGGTTTCTGTACGGCATAGAAGCCGGAGCGATGAGGAGGAGAAAATGTGTGAGGAAAACTGTAGGAACTGGGCTGCCTGTCTTCTGCTTTGTCCACAAATGTAGATAAGTCCCATGGGTAGTAAGACAGGTTGTCATATTCGGAGTAGGGTGGTGGTGGTTCTACTACTGTAGAAGGCTTGAAGGCAATCTTTTGAAAGTTAAGTGAAAGTTATAAGACAAGAGCAGAGCAAGCAGTTGTTATTTTACATGAAAATCATGAGGTGCGTACTATGGTGGTTCGAAAAAACGATTTTTTTTTTTATTTCGGAATCGCGTTATCTCTCAAAAGTTGTAGTTCAGTATCCTCAATTGGAGGGGAGGCAAGATCTAGGTTGACAACTTCAGTTCGCGCATAAGGCTGAAAATTTGAAAAAATATGCTAAAAATTGAAATTTTTAAAAAGTAATAAAATTAGTTCATTGCATTTTTCATAATGCAACAGTCAGTATATAGTGTCGTTTGAACCTAAAAAATATTTTATAGCTCTTACATAAGATCTTTAATCTGCACCCTAGATTGGGTTTCAAATTTCAGGAGATTTTAGCCCAATTTAAAGCATAGGCGCAAACGAAAGATAAAAGCTATAAAATATTTTTTTAGGTTACAATTACGCTGAATACTGACAATTTATGATTGTTGACTCGCAAAAATATAAAAAAACTAATTTTATTATTTGTTGAAAAATTCAATTTTTAGCAAATTTTCTCAAATTTGCAACCTTATGCGCGAATTGAAGAAGTCAAAATAGGTAACGCGATTTTAAGATTAAAAAAATTAATTTTTTCGAATCACTCTAGTGAGCACCACAATTAGGTAACAGGGGCGTCCCGAACTTTTGTCGAATAAACCTTCAATTTCAGCCGAATGCTGATAATTTTGCCGAATCGCCAGCCAAAATTTGCCGAATAAGGAAAATTTTGAGGTCACAGTGGCCTCCCAACGGGGCGCCCCTGCTAGGTAATTGCAAATTTAGCAAAATGTGGTCCATTACAGAGAAATATTCCATTACATTAGGCCCACAAAATACTATAACTATAGTTGGGGCAAACCTAACCTGGCAGCGTCGTATTGCTGCAATTCAAATTTGAGTAGCCGTCACAATGCTGCAAGGTTAGGTTTGCCCCAACTATAGGTAAATGTTGTAGACAATTTACACGTGATACTTAGAATTTTCAAAACTGGATAAATTGGTTATATATATATATATATATATATATATATATATATATATATATATATATATATATATATATATATATATATACAGGGGGCGGACTGGCCAGGTCGGCTAGTCGGGGATCCCCGACTGGGCCAACCGTCCGGTGGGCCACTTCAAGCATTTTTTTTTTATTGAACTTAATACATTTAAATTCACACCTAACAATTTTTAGAGTGTCATTAAAAAATAAATAAATAAAAACATGTAATTCGTTTAATCTATGAAAAAAAAAGTGTTTGGAAACAGTTTTATTTTTTTTTCCACCCTAAGCAGGGATCAAAGTAAATAGCTGAAGTTCACCACGTACGAACGCTTTCCTCTCTTTTATCAACTTTCTCTCCAGTTTTTAGAGCTCTGGGGGCTATGCCTCCAACATCGAGGAAACGGGAGGGGGCCAGAGAAATTGGGGTCCGACGCGGCCTGGAAAAGCGCCCGGGACAAAAAAAAAAGCGGGTTAAAAACTCGTATTTGTACTTCTGCTAACAAAAATTGAAGGGACTTGCACAATTAGACAAAGCGGCTCGGGACTGCTATAAATGTGTGGATCATGCTTTGGGATGTTGATACATGAGCACGGAGCAGGAGCAGGAGCATACACCGGGGGGGGGGGGGGAGTTGGGAGAATCGGGACAGCTGTTGGCCCGGTTCCGATCCGGAAGAAGACCCGAGATTTTTTAAATGAGAGGTGAAATATATGAAGGGACGTAGGGGGGTAAACAAGATAGAGGGGGACCCGTAAAAGTCATTTGTGACGTGCCCCAAAATTTCTGTGCACATCCCTGGTATTTACTGGTTGTGACAGATTCAATTAAATGCTATCAGTTGGCAATATATTTCATTGCTCTATTGTAAATTATCGCTATACGAGTATTTTCATCTCCGAATCGCATACGGGAAAGCTAAAGCAACTCTGGACTACGATAAACTGAATCTGAAACAGAACAAAATTTCGACTTCGAGAGAGCTACAGAATACAGGCGGATTTAGGACTGAGTTCCGGCCAGGGTGCTGGGAGGGCAAGGTTTCTTTATTTCTTTCTTTCTTTTTTTTTTTGAGCTACATTAGTTGAGGAGTAATTTATCAAAAGGGAACATGTCAAATTTTTTGAAAAATTCATTTTATGATATTTTCTAAATCTTTCAGACGACCTTTATCAAATCCGAACGTGGAAAACCCTGTTTTATTTAAGGGTAAAGTGTGGCTTTTTGATCAAAAAGTAACAAATCCGTCCTCTGCACGTTTTATTTTGAACAAAAGGGGACATATCCTGAAGAAATCTGTAGTACGGAGACTTTTATTTCAAAAGGAACACATGTCCAAAATCCTCAAATTTTCCAACCACTACTTTTAGGTTCGTGTACTTCGATAAAAGAATGTGAGAAGGTGAAATATTAGAGTTTTGTTGAAATTGGAATTTTCAACATTCAGGTTTTCGTTCAAAAGGGCAGATATCCAAAATTAAGATGGCGATAACTACTTGTTTTTTTTTTTTTTTTTACAAAAACATTTCTTACTCTGGACCTTTGATTTGCTGTGCTTTTGTGCTCAATTCTGTACCCAGAGAAGTTGATAAAGCTATTTTGCTCTTACCTTAATTCGTTTTTCTCACCTCCTGAACATTTTTGGAAACTGGATATGTTCCTCTTTGATAAATTAATCCTCGGTTGTAACCAGGGTCAGATTTATGCTTAACGGAGTACCTAAGGTATTTCAGACATGAGGTCCTTCTGTAGTCTAAAAGTCACCGACAATACTAGCCTTAAATCTACAATTGAGGACTTTGATGCCAGAACCAGTTCAGTCCAACCTTTTTTTTTTTTTTTCAAATTCAGTTTTGCGTGTGGCCGATAGTATAGAAGTTTCGATCGGTGCTACAACGGGAACCAAATGTAAGATCAGACCTCTGCTTTCTGGTAAATAATGTGGAAAAGATATTAGCCTTTTTACGGACACAGATGTTATTTGTTGGTCTTACCAAAAATGAGTAAGTCTGGACTTACTTAGTCCTTGGTTCTTGCATCAAGGCCCTCAATTGTGTTTTTCAGATTTAAATATCAAAAAATTGCCAGTCAGTCTTCCAACGTTTGCCGTTCCCTTAAAATCACTAAAGATAGTCTAAAATTTCACATTTTGAAAATTTCGTGGGAGAGCTCCATAACACTTTTATAAGCACTATAGCCGAAAATTGATTTCAGTTTCAGAAAAAATGCCCTGAAGGAACCAGTGTTTCTCCCACACCCAAAAAGGGGCTTTGCGCTTTCAGATAAAAGGGTACTGTTTAGAGAAGTTTTGTAAAATACAAAAGGTGCTTCTTTTACTTTTTGGTTTTCTAGGTACATACAATATTCCAGTGTTTTCCATAGTAATTATTTTTAAAATATTGAAAAGCTTTTTGATGTTTAGTTTTAAAGGTAATGCAAAAAATATTCAGATATATTCTAATCCGATTCTTGTGATAAGTTATCGAAACGAAAGAGTGACGTTTCAAGGACAGGCATGTGAATCTTTAGCTTTTGAAAAAAAAAAAAAAAAAATCTTTTGTGCGGTTTTGTCTAAACTTTTAAGGAGCAAGGAGGGATGATCAAGATAAGGCTCAAAAGTTAGCTTAAAAGAGGAAGGGCACAGAGTCCTTCTAAAAGATCTGGGGGGAAACACTCGAGAAACCTGTCCCCATTCCTTTTAATGTTTTCAAACACATTATAATATTATGTTTTTAAAATTCCAATGTCGAAAAACTAAGAAGGAGAGTCACCGGATTTACTATAGTAACTAAATGCAGTTTAAAATTGGGTAGAGTATACTGCAGTTTTTAAATTCTTCTAAATGAGATCACGGAGCCTCCTCCGCTCTCAAACGTGACCAATGATAGTTTTTCGTTTTTTAATAGTTCAAAATCGAAACGTTTTTGTAGACAGCTCCCGATGCTTCCCTGTTCCATTAATTTTACCAAGGGTAACCTAAAATTGTATTTCTAAAACTTCCCATTTTGGAGAATTTTTGGGAAGAGCCCTCGACATTCTATTATAAACAAAAATAGCCACAAATAGACTTCAATTTTGAAAAAAAAAAAAAAAAAATAAAGTTAAGAAAACAAAATCGTGGGGGAACCCTTTCTTTTTCCTACTTTTAACGTTACCGAAAATTGTAAAATTATGCTTTTTGACATCAACTTTGAAAATATCGCTTGGAAGGGAACTCTAGAACCCGTTCTCAAAATTCTTTTCGCCTTATGCCTATACAGATCAACCAATTTCGAAAAACTTCCGGGGGAATTTACCTGATTCTTCCCTTTCCTCGTGTCCTTCCTATGTTGTCAGTATAGAAGCCTAAAGATGTGCCTTTTCAGACTTATAACATTAGTATTCTTTGAAGGCACATAAAAAATGTATCAGTGTTAGCTTTATTTTACGTTTCACAATTTTCTTTTTTTTTAAACTTTAAAACTTGATTTAGAAACTTAAAGGGAAATAGAAACTATAGCGGTAGTTTAATGTCTTTGCTCGGCTCCGAAGAATCGAGATCCGGTACTGGTTAATTCACCCTTTTTAATTTACAGAGGTGGACCAAAATACTCTTTTGCCGACTGAGCCAAAGTCAGTCAGTCCGCCCCTGTATATATATATATATATATATATATATATATATATATATATATATATATATATATATATATATATATATTTGCGGCATAACATTAGCATTTACTTTTGAATAGCAATGAAAAATATAAATACTTTGTTTTTCTTACTTTGACGACCTGTCATTCTTCTGTCATTATTCCCTATATATATATACAGTGGCTCCCAAAAGTGTTCGTACACCTCGAAATTTTGTAGAAAAACCAAAATAACGCAAAATTGAATTCGAATATGAAGTCCAATTTTTTTTCACATCATTCCTATGCCATTCTGAATAAAACCCAGCAATTTTTTTCAAAATATTGCCAGATTTTATTTTTGAAATTTGTCAAAAAACGAAGAGACAGAGAAAAAATACGCCACAAAAGTCATCGTACACTGAAATATTTTCGAATAAATTCATGATTAAAATTATCATATGTGGTGTTTTTATTGTTTTTGCATTGTAATGACACTGTCAAGTCATTTGCCTTTAATTTTTTGTTTATTTATTCCCTAATATTCTGCTTATTATTTTTAAATGGCAGGTATGCGTAGAAAATAACAAACACGGTTCGAAATTTGATTTTTTTTCCATCACAATAGACATAAATTGATTTAAAATGTCTCTAAATTAGTTAATTTATACCATACTATAGTGAAGTGCTTGATAAAATGATTTAAAGACAAGAAACGGATCGAAAACAAGGTAAGAAAAGATCAACTGGCAAACTTAACAAAGCGTGATCGGAGGTTTACAGTTAAAAAAAACATGAAAAATACACATTTGAGTGCTGAAAAAACTTCTGCAGAATTGAATGAAACATTTTATGTTTAATTTTCACCTAAAATTGTTCTCAAAGTTCTCGGATTAGCTGGATTAAAGATGACCTCTTCACGCAGAAATTTTCTTGTTCGTGCAAAAACAGTAAGCTTACGCTATCCGTCGTAAAATCAATGGTAAATAAGCTCAAAACGTTTTAGAACAACGTCTTACTTATAGATAAAAATAAATTCAATATTTTGGCTTAAATTGTTGTATATCTGTCAATAGAAGAAAAATTGAGGAATTTAATCTTAAGAACTTAGTTGGATCTGTTAATCAGGACAGTGAAGGTGTTCTTGTGTGAGGGTGCATAACTGCAACAGGACTTGGAAATTTAGAATTTTTAGAAGAAATAATGAATCATGTTGTTCATTTAAATTTTTTAAACAACAATTTTAAACTATTAGCCCAAAATTTGGTATTCGGAAACAATTTTGTTTTTTATCAATATAACGATAAGAAGTACACGTTTGTGTTTGGTGCCTTAAAAATTGTCTTTAAACTCAGAAATATCTCCTCAATCGCCAGATTTAAACTTAATGGAACATATTTGGAAATATCTGGTGGCTAGATTACGAAAATACACCATTGAAACGAAAAGCAAACTAGAAACACTAAGATTCAAAGAGCGGCTGAACACTAACTCAGAAAATGCATAAAAAAAGAAAGAAAAAACAATGAAATCTATTCCCAAAGGTTTCAAAGCTGTTGTTGATACTGCATTATATTCTACTAAATAATAACTTTGTAAAAAGTTAGATTATTTACCTTTTTTTTGACATTTTTTCAAAGTGTACGAAGACTTTTGTGAAATAAAATTTCCGGCAATTTTTGGTTTTTGTTTTTTTAAAAATTGTGTTTTAATGTTTTATTAAAAATTTTCATGTAGTTTTGTTAAAAATATATCATAGATCTTATAATAAAATAATTATTCCGAAATATTAATTCTAACCAATGGATAATGGCCAATTTCATTGAAAGTCGTAGGTGTACGAACACTTTTGGGAGCCACTGTATAGAGGGTGTTCAGTTTTAATCTGCAAGACCTTTATTTTCGCTACCGTTAGTCCTAGATGTATACTTCCCATTGCAAAAATGTTCAAAATCAGATGCAGAGTTAAGATATTGAAAGTTTGAAGTAAAAATAAAAAGAAATCAAAAAATACAAAATTTAACTTTTTATACGGGCCCCACGTCCCTTAACTTATATTTAGGGAAATAATCTCCATTGAAAAATAATTCCAACTCAAAAAGTTTGAAATTAGTACGACCAATACTCACCGAGATATGAAACGCAGCCTTTTGAGGCTTACATTGCTTATCACTCGCCGTCACTAACACCTTTTGGGGGAAAATCGTTTGACAAGTGTTTAAAATTATATGTGTGCATAGAGGGTGGTGTTGCAAATTGTTCGAGGTTTTGCAGCATGTTTTTGCGTATTACGGCATAACATTTGCATTTACTTTTGAATAGCAATGAAAAATATAAATACTTTGTTTTTCTTACTTTGACGACCTGTCATTCTTCTAAAAGGGCGATAAGTTCCAATCTCATCTTCTGTATGGACCCTTAAAACTTTGAATATCTCCTTGAGCTTTGGTCGCACAAATGTCAAGTTTTTTGTGTCAGTAATAGATTTTAATGGAGATTATTTCTTTAAATATTACTTAGGGGACCTAGGGCCCGTATAAAAAGTTAAATTTTGTATTTTTTGACTCATTTTTATTTTTGCTTCAAACTTTCAATATCTTAACTCTGTATCTGATTTTGAACATTTTTGAAATGGGAAGTATACATCTTGGACTAACGGTTGCGAAAATAAAGGTCTTGCAGATTAAAATCGAACACCCTGTGTATAGCATGTATTTGGGACCTTCCCTCGTGCTAAACAGAAAGGGACTTGTGAATTAAGGGCGTGGTCTACCCCTTGATAATGTATCAATCCCTTGTTCACGTTTTTCCTTTTTTCGACTTGTTTGGTGTGGTTTCTGTATTCTTGCTTTTGCATTTTTATTGCTTGTTTTTTCTTGTATATATATATATATATATATATATATATATATATATATATATATATATATATATATATATATATATATATATATATAATATGAAAAATCCTTTGCTAGGCCTTTTCCATATTAAGTTCTGTTCACTTATATGTCAGCGCGTGAGTCACTGAAATTATTTATTACACACTTAAATGCTTCTCATACCATATATGGTTATGTTCTAGGCTCAGATGAGATTCCCCTTAAAGTACCTACCAGACACTTTTTCCCCCTCCAGACTTAAGCCAGCCTCTGCCTGCGGTGCAAGGCTCAATAATATTTCGTTATTGCAATCTGCTCCTTCTATATAGATCACGTGAGATCACATGATCGAGGGATAATTATCTGTAATCTTTTAATGATATTCCCTATATAAAAATCGTGGCACAACTAAACAAGTTGGTTAGTTAAGAGAAGTTCCTGCTGATATATTCTATGTAAAAATAAAGATGTTGTGAATGTAGCTTTGTCCTCTTCCTACGTGGTAGATTATCACGGCACAACACTGCAACTTGCGAAAATCAAGATTCGTAATAAGAACCGAGCGGCGGTTCTGACATATATATATATATATAACATTTTGCAACTAGGCAAGTCCCTACATATTGTTCAACATTTCAGGATTGCAAGTTTGGAGCAACAGCTAGGCGGGTAAAATTGTCTAGTGTTAGCGCAGCATGATTCCGCATTTTCCAAAAATGGAGAAAAAACATTAATTTCAATTTTCCTCGAAACAGCAGAACTATGGATATCTTCTAGTTGCAGTGCTCATCACACGAATTGAAAATTAAATTTTTAACAGCAAACTTTAAGATGATATACAGTATCCATTTTAATTTTTCTATTTAAAATTACTCAAGAACAGAAATATAAATGCTTAAAGGAATAAATGCTAGAAGAAATTTTAACTAAAACTGATTTTTAAATGCTTAATTTACAATTACCAAGCTTAAAAAATTAAAATAAATGAACAAATAAAAACATAATAAAAAGCATTACTTACTATAGGTAAGATTAACTCAATCCATTGATCCCTGAAATCAAAATTAAAAATCATTTAAGTATTTTTATGTTATGTTTTAAATTGGTCTATTGCATTAAAAAATGTAAGATTATTTTAAACATGGATTAATAGAATTCCTGTTTGATGCCTCGAACGCTTTCTCAATAATCGTAACTTTAATATTTAATTATTTAATTTAGATCCTATTTATTCATTAATTTTTAAGATAAGAAAAACATAACAATGATAATTTTTTGATTTACTGCAAAAGCACTTATTTTCGCGAGTCTGTCGTAATCGCGAAAACTTAAGCCCCGTGAAATATGTTTTGGCGGCAGATTCTTTTGATTTATGTCTTTTCTAAAAGAATAATAATAATAATAAAAAAAAGCCTTCGCAAGTTTTTTTTCATTACCATTGAAAAAACAAACTTGTTTCGTTGTTGAAACGCGCTAGTTACTCGATCATCGGCTATTATTTTTATGAGGATTAAAAGAACACACACACACACACAAAAGCTAAACATACAATCTTCTAAGTATATTTTATATAATATATATAACTACATTGAAATTTTGTTTTTTCACTCAATAACGATCAAAATTTATCAAAAAATCAAAGATAAACCTTGATTATAAAAATGTAACTATACTAAAAAGAAAAAAAAATAAATTAAAAAAAAGAAAATTAATTTGAATTCTGACATTTTGAATTCAAATTATGTTTTTCGCAATCACGAACTGAGACAGGACCCTACTCATTGGAGTTATTGTTTCTAGAAACGGCTCCTGTCCCCGCCCCCCCCCCCCAAGTCTGCCTCTCCTTCTGGGCGGTTACTTGTGCATAGTTGTGTGTGTGCGTAGACCTGTGTGTATGCACGTAGGCGTGTGTGAGTGTATGTATGTGAAGTCGTGTGTGTGAATGTGCGTGTGTGTAGGATATGGACGCCTCCGAACAGGAAAAGCGGATAGCTCAGAACCGGAGCAGCCGCGCCGCGCCGCCAGCAGTGGACGGTGGGTGGTGCTGCTGCAAAGGGTTCTGGTCCAAGTTGAAAAAGGCACGGACACCAAAAACGGTCAAATGAGAACAATAAGCAATCGTGATTGCTCAATAAAATAAATAAATAAATAAATAAAACAACAACAAATAGTAATGTAACATTAATTGATACCTTTCACTTTTTGATGAAGCTAAAAGCCAAATAGTAATGTGAGGGGGTTTTGTTATGGCAAACAAAACACAAGGTTGCTTTCCATTCGTTAATGGAGGCAAATCATTCAGGGAGGAGTTATTCCTAGGAGCAATCGTAAACCACTCAGGCGATAAAGAATAACACTTTGAAAAGTTGCTTTTATTTTCAGTATTGGCTATTCTAATCTTCATTTTTCCATCTTCAAATAATGATGCTTGTGCTGACATCCACTTTCTAGAAAAAAAAGAAATGAAAACACTTTTTGTAGCCTACTTTCCCAGTAAAAGTCAGAGAAAGAAGAAAAAAGCATGAAAGGCTTAATGCAGCTTAAAAATATCCCGAAAAACAAAAAAAAAGTCAAAAATAAAAAAAATAGTTAGATAAATATTGAAAAATTAAAAATTGGAAAGTAGGGTATTGAGATGGAGAAAAATGTCTGTCGGTCTGTCTGTCTGTCCCCCCCCCCCTAATAACTTTTGAATGAATAGTCCGATTCGAACATTTTTTTTTTTTTGTTAGAAAGATCTCGGCGAGGACATCTCATTTCTATAATTCATTTTTTGATTTGAACAATTTTTCGTTCAATTTTGAACAGTTCAAAAAAACTTAACATTAGCGCCTACGGGGAAATTCAAATCAAAAATAAATCTTGAACTTAGAAGCGAAGTGGCTCCAAACAAACTTTGTAGGGAAAAGCTTTTGACGAAAAACATGTATCGAAAATATCTTTTTGATTTGAACAAGTTTTCGTTCAATTTTGAACAGTTCAAATCTCTTAACATTAGCGCATACGGGGAAACTGAAAGTCAAAATGTAGATTCCGTACTTGAAGGCGGATTTACTTCAAATTTTGTTGGAAATAGCTCTTGACGCCAAACTCCAGACATCGACTCCGAGAATTTAGGGGCACTTGACTCCGACTCCGACTCCTGTGCTCGACAAGTAATCGGACTCCGACTCCCCGACTTCGTAGCTTTGGCAAAAATTTATACACGGAGGACAAATGACTGACTCCGATTCTTAGATATTCGACTCCGACTCCTTTACCCCAAAATGAGATTGACTCCGACTCCGATTCCGCAGCTATTGTTTTGACTGTGAAATAATTATTATTGATTTGACTTGTTTTTATTTTCACGCTAAAGTTTTAATTTAGGTATTCAGTTTTCGGCGAATAAACTCGAAGTCATTTATGTTTCTACATAAAGATATGCGCAGACGATTTTTTTTTTTTTTTTTGACAATGAAAATTATTTCTTTAAGTTGACATTTTATTCTTTTTTATTCATTTTTTAAGTGCATTAATTCATTTAAAAAATTGTTTTTGGCAACAGGTGAAAAAGAAACGATTTTTTTTTTTGATATGATGTATTTATTTTAATGAGCTTATTAATTTTAATTATTGTTTTTTCGTTTTGAAAGCTGTTAAAGATTTTTTTAATGGAAAAAAGTGTATTAGCTGCTTTGTTTAAACGTTGCTGCTATTTTATTTGTTCGTTTTTTTTTTTTTTTTAACGCATCTAATTTTTTTTTTTTTAGATGAGTGAGGAATATTTTATTCCTAGAAATCAGCTTAAAGTATTTTGAAAATATGTTTGAAAACATTTGCGATTTTAGCTATTTTTGAGAATATTGATCAGGTACTGGAAAGTAGTATGGGTATACGGGAAAGTAGGCTCGTCTAGTTCTAGACAGAACTTCTTGTTTTTGTACTGAAAAGAGAGAAATAACATACAATATACTGCATATATTCCCAGAGAGGTGCACTCATGGACGTATCCAGAGGGGGCAGGGGCGTGCACAGAAATTTTTGGGGCCAACAAATGACTTTTCCGGGTTCTCCTCCATATTGTTTACCCCCATAATTCACGCCATGTTTTAAAAATATTAGGCCCCCTTCAAGCTCTGGTCAACAGGTGTCCCTTCTCCCCCGGTGCACGCCCCTGAGAGGGGGGCAAGGTATGGTAACTGCCCCTACATTCGAAAATAGAAAATATTTAACACACAAACAATAATATATTTTGGTCAACTTTCTAATTTGTGTGTCAATGAATACCCTCCTTGTGAGTGATAGGAACAGTTCCTGCAAATATTGAAATCTACACACCTTTCTATCCACTGCTTTAACGAAATTCTGCATTAATCCCAACTTTATGTGTGAAGGTGGGATACCCTTTTTTTTAAAAATTAATAAGAGGAACGTTGTTTTCACGTGCAATAAGTTGTTTGCGCTCTAGCCATTTCTTTTTGAATAATGTGACCAGATTTTTCAAGCTAAAAATCAAGACACATGACGGGGGGGGGGGGGGGGGGGGTAGCGTAGTTTTTTTCCCCACAGGCTTAATATTTTACGTAACAGAAAAATGAAAAGAAATTACTCAAATGTTCCAATAAAGAACTCAAGTTGAAAATAATTTAATAGTATTGATGTAAAGAATATTGCATCACACAACAAATTTATGAATCAAAATTATTATTTTCAGTTGTACTTGCTGTTAGAAGCAATTTTAAGAAGAAAATTCTTGTTGCCTTTCAGAAGATCAAGGAATTCCTTGCATGAATAAGAAAAGTTAATTTTAGTTAAAAGAAGACTTTTTAAAGTGGCAACTGATAATTGCGTTTTTTTAGATGTCCAAATTTTATTCACCAACAAAAATGTTCTTTTAACAACTGCTGTTGTGCCTGGCAAACTGAAACCAAACTCAACAGTCTTTGTCAAACAGTTGACTTCAATCGCCGGAACTACTTTGATATACCCCCCAAATCGGAAGTTTGGCGACTTTTTTTTCTCGCCAAGAAAAATACCTTACGATTCTGGAAATTGTTGCCACAAAACTTTTTAAAAAAAACTCAAAAAGTGGTACAAAATACAAGAAAATACTAAATTTGGCAACAGCAAAAACCTAAAAGCTGAAAAAAACCTAAATTGGCAACACCAAAATAAGAAACAGTAACCCTAAAAAAAGTCCGTAGGGAGTGCTAGATTTGGCGCGTAATTTTTTTTTTTGAGGGGGGGGGGGTATATAAAAGTTATACCCAGTCGCCTGAGTGCGAAAGTGAGTAAATATCTCCACCCATTGCTTATCTCCAGAGACTCCTTCTGCAGCCCATTGAGTTAATTTTTCCTGGGAGAGGTAAGTTTTCAGGAGAACATAATCATTGTGTATTGAATTTAAACAAAAAAGCGGGACATTTTCGACAAAGCGGGACACTTTGGCGCAGAGCCGTGTCCAAGGGGAGGGTTTTAAGGGTTAAACCTCGCCCATTGGGGCAAAAATATGAACCAAATGAAGAAAATGTATATTTGACTTTTTATTTTAATGTTAAAGTTTGTGAGCAGCAAAAATAAAACTTTCCTCTGAAGTTTTTCTGCAATATACGACTGTTAGAGCTTTACCAACTGGAATAATATTTTGGAAAATCTATGGTGGAAGGAGGTTATGATGGATTTGGCATCTGTTGCAGCTATGAAGATGCCTTAGTATTAGTGATTGTGCTTCGTAATGTAATTTGCATCTGCAATAAGCTCTTTCTTGTTCAGAGAATTAAGCATCATTTCAGAATATTAAACCGGCATTATAAAATTATCTATGGACCGATTTTTAGACTAATTGCAATATATCGCATAATAAACAGATTTGATTAAAAATAAACAAGGTTTGATTAAAAAGGAAGCTTTAAAATGATGGTATACTGCGGTCGTTGTGCAGCCAGAATTATCCTTGGGGGGTAGGGAGGATTCACAGCTGTCCTTACAGTTATAAAAATGTCAAGTCATACTGGGATCGGCAGTTTGGGAGGGATTGAATCCCTCCCCCCTCTCGGATAAAGATTTAGAAACATTAAAACCCCTCCCTTTATAAAAATCTGGACACGGGCCTGCTTTGGCGGGACATTCCCGCAGCGGGACAGTAAGACAAAAAACGGGACTGTACCGCCAAAAGCGGGACGTCTGGTCACATTATTTTTGACGTAATGTTCATGTTTTGCCCTGCTGTCCCACTTGCACAGAAAATAGCAGTATTTTGTATACTCGAGTTGCAGGCCAATGAGACTGGCAATTACTTTAAAAAGTTTACATATGCTCCACTATGATGTGAGTAGTCAATTTCATGAAGCAATATCTTCATATTTTCGTAATATTCTTTCAATATCTAAAATAACAAAAGGCTATGGGAACCGATGGCAGAGCATTTCCACGTGCCGAAAGACAACTTCAACTACCGTGATCCTGGATGATATGGAACGCCTAGCGCCATCTGCTCAAGGTCGCAAACTTAAAATTTATCAAAGTGAATTCGGTTTCTTCTCTCTTGTTACATATTCTTTTGCTGTGATGAGTAAAAAAATATGTCTATGGATCAAATGCAGCTAAAAGAGTTAAAAGTAGTTAACTTATAACTGCTATAAGATAGCCTGTATAATCAAAAACGTATCAATGCGATTTCTTAAAATTGCAAAGTGATAGAAAATTTTTGCAAACATTTTCCTTTTCAGCACCTTGAAATCTATAAGAAACACCCAAAGTACATTGAGAACAGGGTTGGCTTTCTGCCGGCAGAAACTGGTTTCTGCCCTGCCGGTGGCAGAAACTGGTTATAACCGGTAAAAACCGGCAGAAACTGGCAAAAATTAAAAAGCATCTTTATTAATTCAAGTAATTACAAAATGATATTTGTTTAAGTAAACTAAAAAATGTAATCCCATTTCATCATTGTAAAAAATAAAACTCATTGCCCTTGATTTAGTTTGATCAGAAAGAGAACTATTTAACTGCAGATGCTCGTAACATTTGTATTAATCTAAAGAAGGATGAGAATCTTAAGGCCACTTAAGAAAATGAAGTGACATACAGATTTAAACAGGCAGTTACTGATTGTCATTTGCTAGCTTATAAGCGTCATCTAAAATGCTTGGAACTAAAATTATCATGTGCTTAAGAAGAAAATGCAAGAATTTTACTTGCCCATAGTAACCTCAATTTTATACCTAATATCACAGCTTTACAAAACAAATTGACCCTATTTCCCAAAAAATATACCCTATTTTCCAGGCAAATTTTAAAACCACCACAGTTACTACATAGTGGACCAGTTTAAAAAATATATATACAATTGATGAAAGTTTTATGAATCTTAGCTGGATCGTTGATAGCATTGCCATCTATTTCTTCTGTTGCGAGAGTATTCCGTTATTTCTCCTACATTCATTTTAAATTAAGAAATCATTTATATTTTCAATCCACCTTTTCTTAGAGACAGCTACAGAGTTCAAAAAACATAATGTTTAATGATATGTATGGTTACTATTAAATTGTGCTTTGGCTAACATTTCACTATTTTCCCGTGCTCAATTCCTATTGAGTATCAAAGATTTCGTTTATGTCATTTTTTGAGTTTTTGCCAGTTTCTGCCACAAATGTGGCAGAAAGGGGTTTTTGCAATGCCGGTTTTAACCAGTTTTTACCAGTGGTTTTAACCACCTCGGCAGAAACTTGCCAACCCTGAGTGAGAAACAGAAAATTCGTTAAAATTTGTTTTTCAGTGTAATGTGTCATGAGTAGGAAGCTGGGGCATGCTGCTTATAACTGGGTCCCCCAGTCCAGATCCTACCCCTTTTCCGGATTTTCTTTTTCTTTCAGGGATTTTCTCTTCTCTCCGTAGCAGGTGGTCTAGGGAGGGTAATGGGTCAAAACTTCCCGGTCAAAACTTCGCCGGACACGCGTGGCTAAAACTTCGCGTGGTCGAAACTTCGCGCGGTCAAAACTTCGCCTGGACAAAACTTCGCGCATTAAAAATTTCGTGCGTACAAAACTTGGCACAAACAAAACTTCGTGCGTGTATTACTTTTCGCATCGAAAATAAAACTTCTTAAAATTAAATTATTTTAGTTTTAATGTGAAAATGTCTTTAAATTAAATGTACAATCGACGCTCGTTATAACGACCACACATTATAAAGACCATTCTATTATAACGACTAGTGGTAAAAGTCCCAACTTTATCGCTGTATAATCTATGTTAATTTGCTTTCGGGTATAACGACCGATCTGTATTGCTTAATTCTATATAGCGACCGAATTCAGCGGAAACTATTTCTAGTTCTTTCTGTTTTTTTCTAGTAGAACATTTTTGCAAACTGAAATGACCCAAAATGATAAAAAATTTTGGATCATTAAATTTTTCGCTCGAATGGAGAGGCGAGCGAATTTTGAGTGACACCGCGGAAAGCAAGTCGGGAGGGGGGGGGGGGGATCGCTTCTGAATTTTACTCATAAATTTTGAAAAACTAGTTTTAAAATAGGATTAGGAATAAATGATGAAAAAAATTAAAAAGAAATACAAAATTTTCAATCATTAAAATTTTTTCAGTTAGTTAGCTATAGAACATTGAATTGTTATTACATAAAACCAATTAATCGTTTTTGGAAAAGTGATCAATTAATCTTAATTTAATCTTCAAATTTATATCAATTAATTACTTCATTAACTTGTTATACTTAAATTCATTTATGATTTACATAATTAACTTGCAATCAAATAATTCATTATGAAAAATTAGTTTTTTATGTAGAACAATACCCCCCCCCCACATAAAAAAGACACATTTTTACTTGTTTGCTAAGTTTTATATGATATGTTTATGGAAGTTCATTGTTATGAATGCGTGAAATTTTAAATAGGCAAAGTTTTAGACACACAAAGTTTTGGATCGGCAAAGTTTTAGACACGCGAAGCAATGAATCGGCGAAGTTTTGTTCAGTTCACGCGAAGTTTTGAACGCGCAAAGTAATGGATCGCGAAATTTTAACAGCGAAGTTTTGGCGGCGAAGTTTTGACCCCAAACCCTAGGGAGGGCAATACCATACTTGTTGCACAGAGCCAAGGTTTGGTTTTCAAGCACGGAAGTGGGGCAGTGGGCCCTCCCTTCTCTCCACTCAGGGCCTGTTTGCTGAATAGGAAAATTAGATCGCGGCCTCTGCTATTTGAGGCCCCCAAATGGCTAAAACTGTTTTAGCAAACGCAAAAACAGTAATGTTTGGCTATAAGGGGTCCTCGAAAATTGTTAGATCTAGGGCCCCTGATATCTTAATTGAGGGCCCTTGGTCAATAGTTTCTGGGTCTCTAGGGGGCCCCAGAACCAATATAAGTATTTGAAACAAAGTTTGATTCACGGAAAAATTTAATGAAATTGAAAACGAAGATCAAAAACTTTCGGACACCTTCCGACTCCGCCCCCCCCCCTCCCCAAGCCAGATCCACCCAAAAACTTCTCTTGGCTGTCTTTTTCCTGGCTCCGGTACGGCCTCTCCGTGACTGGTGGCCAAGGGAAGGGTAACATCACTAAGCCAAGATTCGGTTTTCGCCAATGGCGGCCCTAGGTTTTGCTGGGCTCTGGGCAAAGACTTTTTGCGAGGCTCCCATTAATGTTTGTATTAATCATAGGGATGTCCATCGCAATGTCACCCCCCCCCCCCCCACTACGAACAAGCCCCCTCAAAACATTGAGAAAAAATCCCAAGCAGCCTCTTCAAGATTTCAATGACTCAGTTTCAGCCATGCTTTCCACCTGGTGTGCACCCCTATTAATTTATAAATAAAACGAATGTATTTTAATATAACTTAAATCTAACCGCATCTAATTAAAAATAATTAAACATTTCTCCTCGATATATTTGTCTCCCACATGTATACATTTCATTATTGACAGGGAAGGGAGTATCAGTATAGTGATTCAAGGACCACCCTAAATGTGATTTTGGGTATCTTTTGTTTGTGAGGGTCCGCAAGTTTCTCTCCCGGCAAAAATTTTGGAAAATAGTTATAAAATTCTGCGTTTTGAGGCCTTTTAAAGCATAACTCAAACTACAAAATATCAGGAAAAAACTAGGCAAACTAATTTTCTTTTATAAGTTTCACCTTTTTTTGCAAATGAAGAAAATGCAAAATAAAAAATTTTCTTTGGTTGAACAAATCGTCGACATTGACGATAAAGAGATGAGAAAAGACAACGCATCGTCTCTTGCTCACATTGCTTTGGTCAAGTTGATATTTGATCATCGCCCAAACCCAGCGACAAATAAAATGATCACTAACAAAAAATGCATTAAACTCTTAAAAGAAACCGTGTGGAGTTTTAGAAGATAGGTATCTCGAGAGTCACATCCTTGTCATGAAAACAATTTAGTTATTTTCAAAGAATCTAGAACAATTAAATTTATTTAAAGCACTTCATTTGAACTTCCCAGTCTCTAACATTTTAATACTTGATTTATGGTTTTATCGAATTTTTCCAAACTTGTAAGAAACTTCCGTTTCAAGTTTTTTTTTCAAATACTGTAGATGTACATAGCTATTTACAACAATATATAAACATATATTTTGAATACAAGTAGTGCGGAAAACGAAAAAGAAAAGAGGTAAAGTAATATTTTTTTTTCAAACAGATTAACAGTATGCAGTAGAAGTAACATAAAAGCAAGCAATTACAGAAGAACTTCCAAAATACTAAATTTGGGATCAAATAATTAAAAAGATATGAAGCATGTGAATCACAAAAAAAAAAATATCTCGAGCTGATGCCGCAAGTAGCTGAGACTGACACAGTTTGGTCTTTCCCCTTCCTTTTGCATTTGTTAGGAATTTAAAAATTCAGGGTTTGTAATTATTTTTCAAATGTTCAAGGTTTTCGAGCACTTGAAAATAAAAGCTTTATTTTATTTTATTTTTAGGAACAAATAACGTAAGGAACGAATCATATAGTTTTTCGGGAGTCGGAGGCTTTCGTCAAAGCTGGGTCTCTAAGCTCTTACTTATTTAGCTTATAGGTAAATCCAGGCCTGCTAACATCAATACGTTAATTAAGAGACAAGCGTGGTAGAGGGGTGGGAAGTTAGGATGAATGGGACAGCTGCATTAATAACCCGAAGTAAAATAAGAAAAATTAATTTCTAGCTAGTCCGGTAGTTGCAGCAGCTTCAGACTCTCTCGCCTACTCTACTCTGTGTCTGCAACATCTACTGGACAATATGGAAATAATTTTTCATGCTTTATTTCCGCTTATAAATGCAGCTCTCCCACTCCCGCAGTTCCAAATTCTTCAAGATTCTCCCCTAATTATTGTAATCCGTAATGCGTAAGTAAATTAACCTTTGAGAGAAAAAAAAACAATTTGAATTTTGACATCTTGAATCTAAATTATGTTTTTCGCAATCACGAGTGCGTGTATGTAGGCGTGTGTGTTTGTGTGTGGGGTTATGTGTTTGTGTGTACGAGTTATGTGTATGTGTGTGTAGGCATGTGTGTTTGTGTCTGTGTGGGGGGGGGGGTCATGTGCACGTGTGTAGGCATATGTGTTTGTGTCTGTGTGCAGGCATGAATGTGTGGGTAGTTGTGTGTATGTGTGTGTGTATGTTTTTGTGTGTGTATGTGTGGATGTTTGTATGTATGCGTGTGTGTATGTGTTTGTGCGTGTATGTGTTTGTGTGTGTGCATGCATGTTTGTAGTTGTGTATGTTTGTGTGTGTGTGCGTGGGTGTAGTTGTGTATGTATGCGCGTGTGTGTAGGATATGGATGCAAACCTGGAGACGGCTTTCGCTATAGAGCAGCATCGTGAGGAGCCCGTCGACGGTGATGGTGCGGAGGGCGGTGGTGGGAAAAATCAAAGGAACGTCAAAAACAGTCAAGTGAGAACAATAAGCAATCGTGATTGCTCAAAAAAAAAAAAAAAAAAAAAAAAAAAAAAAAAAAAAAAAAAAAAAACAGAAACTTATAAAAAGCAACCACAAAATGAACGAAAAAACATCATAAAATATTCCTATAAATCTAACTCAATAAGGAAATGTTTTTAACGCGGCCACGGAAAAATCTCCCAGATGGAGTCTCATTTTTCGCAGACTGTTGCCCATCCTCCGTAGCAGAAGTTGAGAATCCCTGTTTTAGGAGGCATCTAACTCCAAGTTTCTCTCTCTCTCAAAGCAAAAATACTCCCCACCCCACCCTCCCCCGAAAACAACGTCTGGGATTTACCTTGAGGGCCAACGAGAGGTCCTGCTTGCCTACAGCAAGAAACTTGGGGCCTGACCCTTGGGGGGTGGGGGAGAGTGCACATTGGAACAGTATTAGTACATGAATGAAGGGAGCTTGCCGGCTCTCGATGGACCCTGGACCCTGTTCGTCTTTGTTTTGCATTTATAATGGGGCCTCACGTTCAACAGAGCTTTCAACTAGATCAAACTTGTTCTAAAAAGACGGTCACATGAACTGCACGGCCCTGGAACCCCCCTGGTTTTGAGCATGGAAGTTGGTCTATGGGCCTTCTCTCTCCTTAGGGGCTGTTTACTGAATAGGCCTACTAGACTGTAGCAAAGCCCCTGCTATTTGGGGGCCCTAATTGGCTAAAACTATTCTAGCAAATGAAAAAATTTTATAATGTTTGACTACAAGAGCAGTGTTGCCAGATTGGGGGAAATTTCCCCATTTTGGGGAAATTTGGTGCTCTCTGGGGAAACTTTGGGGAGATGAGTTTTGAGGGGAATTCTTAGGGGAAAAAAATTTTTCTTGGAGAAAACTTGGGAGAAAAAAAACCTCGGGGAAAAAAGAATTTTTTTCGTATTTAGATTCGCATCAAGAAGTAGTAGTTACATTGTTTGTATCAAACAGCGTTGGTTTAGCTTTGCTCAACTTTACGGAATTCGCATTATGTGGAATATTTTGCTACGGAATTCGCATTAATGTTCTGCGTGAGTAACTAGTTGATACGTGAAACAGGAAAAATAAGTGTGATGAAGAATGTTCTTGGATAAATATATACAACAATCATAGTTTAAATGTACATACAGAAGCAGAGTAGTAAATTCAAGTAGGGGGAAAAAAAAACATTTGGCTATTTCTTATCTCTCGGTCAGGCGCTTGTATTTATGACTAGTGGCACCCGCACGGCTTTGCCCGTAGTAGAAAAATTAAAAGGTCTTTTGGTTCCCTTGTACATTTACAAATAATGCATGATGAATTTTTCGCCAATTGGCTTGCCCATGTTACGGTTCCACGTCAGATCGTAATTTATTCGTCCATCTTATGATAATTTTGCTATAGATCCTGACAGACAGAGTGATATCCAGACAGAGAGACTTTCAGCTTTATTATTAGTAAAGATGAAGAAAGATAAAAAAAAAAAGCAAAAATGGGAAGAAAAAAAAGTTGGGGAATTTTATAAGAAAATTTGGCTATTTGGGGAGAAAAAATTTTTGAGGAAGTCGATTCATTTTATGAAAATATTAGTGGAAAAATAATTTTTGAATTTGGGGAATTTTGTTAGAAAACATCGCTTTTTGGGGAAAAGTTGGAAGAGAATTGGGGAAATCTGGATTTAACCATCTGGCAACACTGTACAAGAGGGCCATGAAAAAGTTATTGGCCTAGGGCCCCAATATTGTAATTGGGGGCCCTTGGTCAATAGGTTTTGGGGCTCTGGGGGGCCCCAGGAAAAAATATAAGCATTTCAAACAAAGTTTGATTTTTGAAAAATTTTTATAAAATGAAATGAAAACAAAGCTCAATAATTTTCGGGGCGCTTCTGACTCAGGGCTCCCCCGCGGTGTTTTGCCGGACATGTGGACGTTTTGAATTTTCAAACCATTTGGAGGAGGGGGACAATCGCCCAATTATCTCCTTCCCCTGTGAATCCGCCACTGCTTGACATTCCTTACCACCACTTTTTCTGCGGTAACTCTTCAACCACTTATTCATACTTATGCTCATATTTTGCTAGTGTAGTAAAAATGATGTAGGTATGAAACAAAAATTTACCTCTTCCTTATGCAGTTAACTGCAAGTGCCTGATCACAAAAGTGTCACTGGGATATGAGTGTTTTGCAATATTATCAGAGAAAGAATTTTAAATTTATGTTTAACACATTGAATGTTAGAAGTTGAACCATAAAGGTTGAATGAAAATGTTACATTGAAAACCCGTGCAAAAGCTAAATCAATGATGAATCATATGATGCAAAAAATATGGTTCTGATACCTTTCTTTATGAAAAGAATTTTAAATCAAGAAACAGATTTCAATGAAAATAGAAATTATATATGTTGGGGTACATCATGCTCTTTAAAAGTATTAAAATACATATATATATATATATATATATATATATATATATATATATATATATATATATATATATATATATATATCTATAATCATATGGTAGAGAAAATTAATTTTGTGAATTTTGCAATTAAAATCAATTATAATATTTAATACGAGTGAAGCTGCCTGGCTTCAGGGGGGAAAAACTAATTTTCCAGCAGTGGACTGTATAATGAGATTGATGACTGCATTGATGAGTCGTGGTTAAAACAAATAAACAATTTAATTTATTTACAATTAGGTATAAGCATAGTAAAATAAGAATAGGATACGCTTGTATCCTTGCAAGGGATTGGGAGCGAGAGCCCTATGGCTGCATCCGCTAACAACTTTGGAAGTGCATCTCCGAGGGGTGGTTTTCCACGCTCCTTTCTGACAATGGGGGCTTTAGGGTTGCTTGGCGAAGCCAAGAGCCAAGACCCCAAGCGTTGCTCGGGGACACAGGCAGAGGCGTTGACAACAAGAGATTTCTTCTATCTTGACAGTGAATCTCTTCTGGTTGTCTCCATCCTCAAATCAAGCATTAAAAAAAAAACAATTAATTTAAAAGTTTGCAGATCAAGTTGCATAATGGATAAGATGTCATGGTAAAAAATGTCTTCCATTTTCCTGTCATGAAAAAAATCTGCTAGCAAATAATTTTTGTTTTACTAATTAACACAATTGCAAGCACAATACAGTTGATGCTTGATTTTGCAATCCTCTAATATACAAACACTACGAATAGCTTACCAGGCCTCAAATGTTTTTTATTTAAACAATGTAATTCGATTTTATCGACTCTCAATTTTATGAACACTTTTCCTGGTCCCAAACAACTCCAAAAATTGATTAGAGCATCCCCTGAAATAACACATCATATCTGATACTTAAGTAGCTTATTTGTTCACATTTATTTGATTGATATCAATAGAATGTCATAAAACGGAAATATTAGTCATATAAGTTAAATTGATTAATTAATCTCATAAAAGATAGCAAAACTTGACTTTGGTGAACTGGTATTTCCAACATGGTATGGCCATTCACAGAAAGAAAAATGAGTCAAAAAATATTAATAAACCTAATAAATCAGGGGTGTTCAAAGCCCAAACGATTTTTTTTTTGTGTCTGTGTGTGTGTGTGTGGGGGGGGGGGGTGAATTCAACAGGCTTTTGGTCTCATTTTAGAGAGTTCTTGTTCTTACGGGTGGGTTGCTCCATAGCATAACATTTGAGGGGGGGGGGGCATCTCCGAATAAGTAAATATGAAGGTATATGGAAGAAGATAATGATTATTATTTTTTCTCTTTGTAAACAATTAATTGTTCTCATGAAAAAGAGAATGGGTGAATGAAAGGCACATTTAAATATAACATGAAAAAAAAAGGCATCAATTAGTTAACCAAAAATTTCTTTTCTGTTAAAATCCAAGATGAAATAGTTTATACTGCTGTGCTAAGCACTAAAGTCCTATCTGCATTTTTTAAAAATCAAAATTGAGTTATGGTCAACAGGTGGTACTTGGTCACATATTTCACATAAATACAATGCATTATGCAGGGGTGATTGTGAGTTCATCAAAAAATACCTGAAAGTTTCAAAGCGAGAACAGGGGAGGGGGGGGGGGGGGGTGGTAACCTTTGGCTCCTATTACTTAAGCGCACCTTTGCCATAGAATTAAATAGTTCTGAGTCAAAATATTGTGTGTAAATTTGATTAAATTTTTAATGGGTTACAAAGTTACTTTTGAGCTGGTGTTATACAAATTATTTTGACATTTGTCCATCTTAAGGGATAGGTTTCTATCTTAAGGCTCTTGCAGGTATATTTGATGAGTATTATGTAATTAAAAAAATTGCGGAGGTAGGGAGATAAAAGCATAACAAAAAAAAAACATAATTCCGGTATTTTCGGACATAAAAATACCGGAAATACGTGCGAAAATACCGGAAATTCGGTAAAATACCGAAACACAATCAACCCTGATTATGGGAAATATTTGAAATTTTTTTATGAAAAAGTGGCATCTGAATCAAATACATGGAGATGGCAAACTTTAAATAACACTTTTTCATTTTGGACGCGGCAGATATGACTTTTGTGCTCAGCACGTCAGTATACATGATTGAAAAATATTCTAAAAACTGCATTAACTTTTGATATTGAAAAGCGGAATAAGAGAAATGTTGTATTTAATTTAATAGCAAGGCTTAGTTTCTTGCAAAAGATGTAGAGGAGTCCTATTTAGTCATTGTAACTTATTTTCCAGCATAAAAGAGCCTAAATTCTATCTAAATTGTCCAAATTCAGAAAATTTTAAAAGGAAAGAAGAAGCTGAGCTCTCACACAAAGGTAAGCCCAGATTTACCTACTCTAATTTTCTACCATGTAAGTGGTGTTCAGAATGAAAATTATAAGCATCACTTTTCAGTAATTCACGTTAGTTGCTAAAATAAAATTGAGATACAATAGATAAAAATTCATCAATGAGAAATAGACGTAGAATGTAATGTATTTATTAATAGAAATGATATACTGAAAATTGTATGAATGAGATATTGTGTAACTTATAGAAGGAGAATTAAAAAAGACCAGTATATTTAAGAATGGAATAAATAAATAAATAACAATAACATCTTGATATGATAGATATAGAGTACAGCACTTCAAATGTTCAAATGTTGCAAAATTGAAAATAGAACAAAAGCTCAAAATTCCCTCTACTCGTTAAGGAATGAACACAAGGACCATTTCTTTCTTTCTGTCTCTATAAAATATATATTATCCCATCAAACAAAAAAGAAAAAAAGCATCACTTACCCATCACTGAGTGAAGATCCTGCATATATCATCAAATCATCAGTTTTAAGCACCATAGTTTATTGTTTCATAGGTGTTTAACCAAATTGACGTGTATAGTTAGTTTAAAATCTAGCAGATCTTTAAAAAGATTCAAGTTTTACAAAAAAAAAAATGTAAAATGAATCATCACGTCATCTTTGCTAAAATGATATTTTAAACTACCAACATGAAAGTGAACAAAATTAATGGTGGTTTCATATTACACACAGAAAAAAGTTCATTAATTTTTAAATAAAATTTAAAAAAAATGAAATGTGACAATTTATTTCAGCTCATGATTAAAGAATTGAGCTAATTAATTATCTGTTTCGCATCAATTACAAAACAAAAAAAATACGTTTTGAATTTCATATTCAATTCTGAATGAAAACAGGAGATTATTGTTTAGTATTGAACGCAGATCAATAGCTTGCGAAACTTTTTTTCCAGTCCATGTTTATTGAAAACAAAACAGAAACAGAGTAAATAAATATTTCAGCAGGTTACAGTTAAAACATTTCCTGTACTTGACTGATAAATAACAATAAAAAAAAAAAGGACGTTGCTACTACTCCTCGAAAATAAGCAGCTATGATTGGCTAACGAAGTCTACTCCAGTAGGGGCTACTTATTGACAAAGTAATCGCTTATTTTGGCGAGAAACTTCTAATTCTACAGGAAATAAATTACATGACGAATTATACACTTGAGTAATATTGTCGGTTGCCATTTTTTTCTTGCGTGCAGAGAAATATGTTCGGAATCAATGTTGCAAAAGCTTTGAGGCTTTGTCATAAGCAAAAGCATTTTAAATGTTTCCTTTTTTATTATTCTTAGGAAATGCTGATGTGTATGAGAATTTTGTGGGATCGTTATTGCTATGAGGACTCCCCTTGGATTTATTTTTTTCCTTTTTTTTTGGGAGGGGGGAGAATGTACTAGTACTAGTTCTCATGGGTTTTTGAACTAGAATTCCATAGAGTCCCTACGGAGATTTTTAGAGGACGGAAGGCGTTAAGAGCTATGTATTGGAGAGCTATGTATTCTTAGAGATAACTGCTGTCTATATACTCTAATGGAGACTTTTAGGGAATGTTTTTTTTTATATAATATAGCTTGAGTTCTTGAGTATTAAATGTCCTCATTCACAGGGGTACCCGCCTAGGGGGGATCATGGCATTTTTAGGGGGGTGCTTCTAGGGGTATTTTTCTCATTCGGGGGGAATCTTGCTCGGAGAGGGGTGTTTGTTTGCGATATTGAGGAGATGTGCCCTTGCCCATCGGGGATGAGCACCCCTGTCATTCAAATGAAACTTTTCAGGGACTACTGTCCTTAATTTGATGCGTCGCTTGAACAGGACCGTTGACGTTATTTAGGAAGGAATATAAGCGGAAAGAGAGTTCATGGTGCACAGGCTGCTTTAATTAGGATTTTAAGGGGGTAGTTTTAAGTGATATGTTTATCCTCTATTTAGAGGGACTCTCTTTATGGAGGGGGTACTCCGGTCATAGACGCTTATATGTGCGGAAACTGAGGGCTCAAGCCCTCCAAAGAGGTGTCCTCCTAAGGGCAAGGGCGCACCCCTCTCAATATTGCGTCGTCCCCCCAATGAGAAAAATATCCCTCAATTCACCCCCTAAAAATTTTAATGGCGCAGTCGGCGCCATGACCCTCTCCCCTCCCCCAGTTGGGCACCCTCGGAAATCAGAACTTCCTTGATTTTAGTACTTTTTCTTTGCAAAAATGTATTCATGTAGCTAGAGAAATGTTATGTAACATTTCTTTTGCTAAATGAGTAAGTTATTAAAAATGTCAAATTTTAATAACTCTAACCTGTACAGAAATCGGTTTCCACGGGGAAAATATATCCTGCTACACCATGCGGAAAATATCTAGGCCCTTTCCTCTTAAAATTTTGTTTATGGGCGCCCATTTTCCGGGATCAATATGATATATCAATATTCTCTGGGGTTAAATGGAGTCAGGACATCGCTCATGAGAAAGATTTAGGCACCATAATACTACTAAACTGTTGTCTTCATTCCAAGATCGTCACTTTTAGGGATCAGGAGGTGTCGACTGCCCCCCGCCCCATAAGAATTTTTTTTACCAATGTCGACTGCTATACTTTATCTTAATGAAGATTGGCATGGTTGACGCTATTCCGAAACTGTTGACTTTTTCTTCTTTAGCATCATTTCTAGTATTTCTTCAGGAGAGAAAGCCGACACTGCCTGTTTCTGTTTCTGACTTTGTATGCATATCGCGCGTCAGCATTATGTTAACGTCATATGTTCCTAAGCATGAATCTTGCTTTGTAACCATATTTCTGATCTACAAACAGACAGCTTTTTGGACGATATAGTTATGAATACCCTACTGTATGGGAGCAGGGGATCATGAGAGTGTCTTCGGTTCCAGGCCTGGATCTGCGTACCTGCAGACCCCGCGGTGCAGAGGGGGCCCAACGTCCCAAGAAATTGGGGAAAAAACTGAAAAAAAAATAATTTGAATTTTGACATCTTGAATTAAAATTATGTTCTTCGCAATCACGAGTGTGTGTATGTAGGCGTGCGTGTTTGTGTGTGGGGGTATGTGTGTTTGTGTGTAGGCAGGTGTGTTTGTGTCTGTGTGTTGGCATAAGTGTGTGAGTAGTTGTGTGTATGAATGTGTATGGGGGGGATGTGTATGTGTGTGTAGGCATATGTGTTTGTGTCTGTGTGTAGGCAGGAATGTGTAGGTAATTGTGTGTATGTGTTTGCGTGTATAGGTGTATGTGTTTGTGTGTGTGTGTATGTGCGCGCGTGTGTGTGTGTAGTTGTGTATCTATGCGCGTGTGTGTAGGACATGGACGCAACGCAACCTGGAGACGGCTTTCGCTATAGGAGCAGCATCGTGAGGAGCCAGCCGGTCCACGGTGATGGTGCGGAGGGTGGCGGCATAGGCGGATTTAGGCCGAAAATTTTGGGGGTGCAACAATAACAAGGATCTGGGGGGGGGGTATTACCGGAACAACAAAACAGTGGCGAAATCAGAAAATATTTTAGTGCGGGGCACACTTTTGTGTCTAAAAAACGCAATGTAAACCATACTTAGTAACATTAGGGGATCGGCAATTCTTAATATTTCAAACTGCAGCAAAAGTCTTAAACGTAAGTTGATGTTGTTAGAAGCTAAGGGTGAATAAAGCTTCTGGTTTTGGAAGGGGATTGACCCCAGAAAAAATTGCAATAGTAGTTTTGAAAACGCAATTTTACAGTTCTTGGTGATATTTTAGGGGAAAGAAAGGTACGTGGGGCTCCAAGGCTATTTTTAGAAATGTAAGTCTTATAAATGTGATTATAGTCCATATTTGTAATTTGGGTTAGGAATGAGACTCATGGACTATCCCCGATCGATTTTTTGAAAAACAGATAGAAATATGTACCCCCCTCCCTCCCACACTACCTCTAATTTTTCATAATTGAAGTTCGAAAAACGCTATGGTGGACAATTTTTGATACTGTTAACGAACGGGGTGTTCTGAAGCTCTCTCCTGGAAAATTTTCGAAATTGAAGTCCTAAAATTGAAGTTCTTATGCAATACTCCATGGTATTATAAAGAGAATTTCAAAGGCTGCTGTCCCAAAAGATTCCCTACACTTAAATACTACGAAATAATAGTTTTCAAAACCAAAATATCAACAATCATTGATGATATTAGAGAAAGGGGGTCGGAGACCCTTGTTCGAATATTTTCCAAAATTAAAGTCTTAAACACGTGAGTGTAAGACCATATTTAGTAACGCTAGAGACATTGCAGTTTTTCAAAACTGAATCTCCAAAAACGCAATTTTAAACGATTTTCGATATTTTTAGGCGATTAGAGGATCTTGGAAATTTGGCGAAAGTGAAGCCCAAGAAACGAAATTTGAGATACTCTGTAATCACTTTGACTGGAGAGAGAACTTCGGAGAAGACAAATTTTGAGGACTAAAAGAAAAAATGAAAAAGAAATAGAAAAAATGAAAAAAAAAAGTGGAGGGCGGATATGAAAGAAAGAGTATTGTGCAAGGAGGAGGGGAGGAGGCACACAATTCGCCCCCGATAATCTGAAGCTGTTGAAAAATTTAATTGTCAATATTTCTTTTTGAAAAAAAAAAGGTTTTTTCCCCATCATTTTTTTCTTCTAAAAATAATTGCGTTTTCCCAAAATGAGATCTTTTCTTCCCTTCAATAATAAAGAACATTTTTAAAAAAAAACATCAACTCGGCATTTTGTAGGGAGGGTCACCAGTATTGTGTCCCCGTCCCCCGTGAATGCACCACTGCAGCAAGCAGTCCAGGAGTCCTCCTTCAAGAACTTTAGAAAATTTACCATAAAAATTTTGGTTTTTAGTTGATTTCGGAGTAGATTTTATTGATCAAGTTTGTTGCAAGAGTCATGTTTTTTTTTTTTTTTTTTTTTTTTGTGTGTGTGTGTGTGAACTTGATTAGCAATAGTTGATTCAAAATAGAAGAAATTGTATTGATATACGAATAAATACAGGATTACAGAACATACAATTATTCTATACAATAACACAGCACTGAACAATAAATTGTTTGAGAAATTTCTTTACTTGGATGAATTTTTTTTTTACGTTTTTTCTTTTCAAATGGATAAAATTACTTCAATTCTTAATATGAGCACAGCTATATTTTTCTCGCACTAGCGACGTGTAGGATACACTGAATTTGTTTCAAGTAAATTTACTAGTATAGCAGCTATGAAACTTTTTTTTTTTGCCAGCTGCGTTTCTGGGTAAAAAATACTAAATTAATTTTTTTCAAAACGCAACCAAAAATTTTGGGAGTGCGGCGCACCCCCTTCCACCCCCGTAAATCCGCCTATGGGTGGCGGTGGGAAAATAAAATGATAGGACATCAAAAACAGTCAAATGAAAGCAATAAGCAATCGTGATTGCTCAAAAAAAAGTAAAAAACTACACAAACATACTACTAGGGGAAGGGCCCTACAGATTTTTGGGCACAAAATTTATAGGTCTGGGCCTGCTCAGTTCAAGTAAAATAAAAAACAGAGCCCCTGGTCAAGAAAAAAATTGGGATCACCAATACAGTGCCGCCAGAGAGCTCGAGTTTTCCTTCAAGATCTTATAGTTTTTTCAATCGGAGATACCCTCCTTTAAGACCAAACTGTCCAAATAACGTGCCTGACTCCCCCCCCCCCCACGACTATATAGCCTTATTGTGATAATCGTGAACAATGCAGTTTGAAATTGTCCCTGATAAAAAAAAAATACTTTGTGCTGATTAACTAACACGAATACGACGACCAGGTAACGACGAACTACGTAAAAAAATGCAAAAGAAAGGTCAATTAAAAAGTAATAAATAAAATAGTGAAATTAATTCATCCTTTGGGGAGGGGGGGGGCAACTCCCAACCAATGTAGCGTACATTAGGGTTGGTGACAAAAAAAAAAAAAAAAAAAAACCCTGAAACGTTGGTCAAAAAAAAAAAAAAAATAATAATAATAATAAATCCAAAACATTTATTCCTGGAAAGAAAAAAAAATCGATTTCTCTATTCATGTCATAGTTAGAAACAACTGCCATAGCGCATTACAGAAGTGGGAAAGGCAGTTTTGTAAGTCGAATTTGGAGTTCAGGTTAGGGTAGGAAAAAAAAGCGTCAATAATCTTTTCACGGATTAATCGGTAAAATAAATTTAAGCGATCGATATTTTAATTAATGGGCGTATCTCAACTCCACATTAGGGAGATTGATATTCCGTTGAGATTCTTGAGTCATTAAATACAAAATCAAAAAATTAATTTTACTTTTTTCTTCCCATAATGGGAGAAAACAAGTATTAAATTTGTATACTCAAACCCCAAATAAAATATTTATAAACAAATAACATTTTGTTTTAAATACTTATTTAGCGAGACTAATTTTCGTCGTCATGGTTACAAATCGTCTGCATTCATTCAAGGCTTACCTCAAATAGCTCTTGCATCAAATTTTTTTTTTTTTTTTTGTGTGTAAAATCACGTATTTTCAGGAAGCACATCTAAAAAAACTTAATACTACTGATAATGTTATACGCTGTAAGTATAATCTTTATGATAAGTGCACAAGTGCAAATTGTCCATATCTTATCTTTATTACCTCATCCTAATTACTAGTTTTTTTTAAAAAGAGTATGCCTCGTTTTACCTTACCTAGAAAATCACTGGTAATGATATGAGTGTGAATTTGTCCTCTACTTCCATTCTATTTATAGAAACAAGAAACTCAACGAGTAGGGTCCTATCGCAATTCGTGATTTCGAAAAACATAATTTGAATTCAAAACGTCAAAATTCAAATGAATGCCAGGAGCTTTTTTTTTTCTTTTCCAAGTTATAACAATTTATACGTTTGCAAGTAAAATTGTGAAATCAAAGTTTATGTGTGGCCTTTTGTATTACCGCGGGGTCTCTTGGCCAGAATGTGCTACGCTGCAAATGCTTGAAAAAGTGACAGAATCTTGGGAAAAAAAGGAAAGAAACAACATTTTGAAACCTAAGAAATTATGGCTAAAACTAAAACAAATGAAAATGTGTGAGGACTATCAGCTAAAAACAGACAAATAATTATAAATCATGTATTAATTTGAAAAAGAAAGGCATATCCTCTCTAATATGCACACTTGAAGGATCCAGGAGCAGTGCATGTCTGGGACAATTTCTTTTACTCATCATTTGTCCTAACATAACTGAACCAACACTTATTTGCAATATTAGCAAATCAAACTTCAAATATTAAAATGTTTTTTTTTTTTTAACCTCACTTGTAAGATTTATATGAAATGGCTAGATGTAGCTGTTAAAAAATACATAGAAGCTAATTTGAGAGGTTGCAGAAGAAAATTTAGAACAATCTGGTAGAAAAAATTAAATATACAGACACATAGATTTGATACAAGAACTTTATTTATAGCTTCCAAAAATATAAGCATAGTGGGTACTGATTCTAATTATCAAATCTTTATTTCTTCATGAATGAAACAGAAATATAACTGTTTAACAGATTGGATTTGATCAAAAGATCCTAATTGAAGGGAAATGGAGTAAGTCTCCAAACAATATGGTAAAAACCTTCAAAAAATTAACCAATTCCTCTTAAATGAATTGTTATGAGGCATGTTATGTTTCAGATTCTTCCACCCTTCTTTAATGACAAGCAGACAAATTACACAAAATACTTTCAATATCTTGCCCCAATGTCTCGTAAGTTCTACCATTATCCTGCTTCACACTGTTCCTTCAATGTTCTACGTAAGATGCCTTTAAAGATGTCTTAACAAGCTTCTAGGCAAAGATCTAGGAAAAGGAGGATCCAAGCTTTAAATCTTCAAGAATATGCTCCTACTTAGTCTTCCATGGAACTTAAAAATTTACTTTCTAAATTTTCATTTAAACTATTTTACAAAAATTATGGGTACTATTAACAAAGTTGGGGTAAGAGATATCAAGACTAAAAGAAAGAAACAGGTGATCTAAAGAAGCTCTAAACATCTCTATATGGAGTAAAATTGCTTAACTTTTTCATCAGGGATGTGTAAAGAGGTTTCAGAAGGTATAAAAATTGCTTAACTAAAAAATACACAGTAAAAATTAATTTAGGTTAGCTATGCCAATCCCTGTAAATTCAAGGGATCAATGAGCGTGAGCTGTTATCTTTCACTAACAGTTCAGTTAGCAAAAGCTAACACTTCTCAGATGTGTAGACAAAATACTACATAGTACAGTTAACTCTCAATTACTGTACTCAAAAGTCCTGAAAAACCGGCTGTAAATTTTGAGTTACGGGAAGCAACCACAGCCTTCTTAAGAGTACAGACCCAATGAAATCTATGAGAAAAGGAAATATCAGAGTTAGAGTCAACTGCATAATACAAATCAATGAATAATAAAAAGTTAGAATATAAGGAAAAAAATCATGTACACTTGTTATTTGATGATTTTACATTTGAATAATTTCCTTCTTGATTACTTATTACAGATTAAAACTCTTGAAATATCACATTCATACTTTTGTTGAATCAGTTATTACTCTTCAGGCTCAGACTAAATTGAAAAGCATAAGCAGAGGAAATGACAGCAAATCTCTACTATGTGCCATTCAGTCAGGAATTTTCAGTTCCTGTAGCTGCACATGCAAAATACTTCTTGGACTGCGGGGGAAAAAACAACTTAATTTAAAACTTAAATGCACCAATATTACTATGCATCATAATCATACTGGAATAATACACAATGCATTGTTTTTTCTACTTTCTCAAATATGAAATTGCAATTGGTTCCGTGGGTGCCACTCTAAAAATTGGCCAGGACTGAAAAGCACGTGGCTCCATTTCGCGACACCAAAATGTTAGTGCTTAGTTTGCTTGATGTTTTAGACATATATAATGCTAATTTTTGATGCTGTAACTATATAGTAAAAACAAATTGTAAGATTAAGTAAAAATTAAAACCTAAATAAAAAAACTAACATATCATTGTCCAAGATTTTTAGGAGGTAAAAGCAGAAAAAGAACTTAATAATAAAATACAATAAAAAAAACTTACTATTTGCTACTGCAGAAAAAAAGCTTCAGATTCTATAGTTCATGTTACATAAATAGTTCATATTTCATACAAAAAAATAGTAATTAAAAAAAATTCAGGTATGAGATTCTTGGCTATAAGATGCATTGTGATAAAAACTTAATGAAATTTTCCAGATTAAGATAAGAATGGTTGAAATCAACAGATTAAGTGACTTATTTAATTATTTTTTGGAAAAAAACAAAAAGAAAAACAGCAGATGGGCCAGTTTTTTGTCCTCAGAAGAATAAGACCTTTTTTGAGAGTGAGAGATTCAAAAGTAAAGATTTGTTTCATCTATAAAAATCATTTTGAACATGGAAAAAAAAAATTCGATTGCCGAAATTTTTGAAAAGACGGAATTCTGTCCCTTGGACGGAAGTGTGTCAACCATGATTGGTTCTCTGTTTAACAACGCTCTATTGAACGACTTTTACAGTCCCAGACATTCCACTGCAGTTTTAGAAATATTCTATTTAACTACGATTTTTTGTGGTCCCCTCAAAGTCGTTAAGTAGAGTCAACTGTATTATATTTCCCATCTATTTCTAATTAAATTATTTATTTAATAGTTTTAATAGGTTAAAAAGCTGTTTTTAATAGCTTACTCTGTTTTACTTTTTTTGAACACAAATCAGTAAACAATCAAAAGTTAGAACACATGGGAAAAAGTTTATGTAGGCTTGTTTCATTTGTCGACTTTTAAAATTTAAAGTTGTATGATTTTCTACTTGATCACCTGTTACAGATGAAAACCCTTGAAACATCACACAGATCCATACTTCTGTTGATTCAGTTGTTACTCGTCAGGCTCAGGCTAAACTGAAAAGCACAAGCAGAGGAAATGTCTGACAGCAAATAAAGCCAAATCTCTCTACCATGTACCATTCAGTCAGGAATTCAGTTTCCGAAGTTGCACGCCCAAAATACTTCTTTAACTGTGGGGGAAAAAACGACTTAATTTAAATCTTAATTGCATCAATATTACAAATGCATCATAATGGAGTAGTACGCAATGAATGAGTTTTCACTGTTTTCATAAACACATTATTATACTATTTCTGTTTTCCATTACACCAGGTTTCTACTTACTCAGATGAACAATATAGAATAGCATCCAAAAGGAGAACAATTATAATAAACTAATATGAATTAGACATTTTTCTGCCTTCTGTGCATAGAAAAAAAATCAAGAATACCAAATATCAAGTGGGGAAATACTTTGCACACAATGCATTTTAACCTGGAGTGCTCGCAGACATATAAGATAAACACATCAGTTGTGGCCAGTGCTTCAGTAGTGGCCACTTCAAGGTTAATACTTGAAAAACGTCATAATTGCCATAAACTCCAGGTCAAAATCACCAATGATTTTGCTGTTATTTACATTCACTCGACAAGATGCAGTCCATCTTTAGATAAAAGTAGCCTCACAAAAAGTAGACCAGTATGCATTGCCATGAAAAGAAAAAAGAAGTCAGGAATATAATACCAACATTACAGTGCAACAAGAATAATACATCGTAAAAGAGCTACAAAAACATTTTTGAAAAGGTATTACATGAAGCAATTTGGCAATAAGTATAAAATAATAACCCATAGCTATTTTAATTGCGTGTTGAGCTGTAGGAGCTATTAGTATAAAAAATGGCTGTTAATGCAATAAATGTATCATCAAACAGAAAGCAGCATTTATGTTGATTAAAAATACACCAAATAGAGGTCCCAAAAAACACCAGAAAGCTTCTTTGGTGGCTAAATACGGTTCATAAAACCAATCATCGGCAAACTTAGGATCATAAATGAATTGCGACACATTTTGAGCAATGTATTTATTTATAACCTTATAAAACAGCTAATATATGCAACGCAGTATTACTTTTTAAAGAGGAAGCAACTTGCAAGAAAGTTAGATTAAATTTCTTACATGTCAGTTCCGTGTACTGGTAAACACACAAATCTTATACTCACTTAGATTTCCTTTCATTTTTGTTTTCCTTCCTTTTTTTTTTGGCTAAAAACATTGGTGTATTTTAATTTGTAATACACCAATTCAGCATTTCCATGTTTGTAACGTGTCGAATATGAACATCACTCGTCAATTTAGCAGAATCTTGCACATAAAAATGCACAAAATTCTCTTCTTCCGTAATTTATTTGTAAGCGTTCAAATGAAGAAAACTTCGCCCCTACTTCAACAGTCATTCCTCTATCTTACTAATATTATATATGCGAAAGTTTGTCTGTATGGATGGATGTATGGATGTATGGATGGATGTATGGATGTTTGTTACTCTTTCACGCAAAAACTACTGAACGGATTTTGATGAAACTTTACAATAATATAGCTTATGCATCAGAATAACACATAGGGTAGTTTTCGTCCCGTTATGGGGGGCAAAACCCCCTTAGGGGGGCAATAAAACACAATTTTTGTATAAATTCTCTAATATTGGGATGAATAAATACTTGCACATATTTACATTATATGTCCATCGAAAGCTCTGATTTTTCTGCTGAAGATGGCACCTGTTCGAAATTTCTAAGTAGAATAAAAAACGAGTTATGAGCTTTTTAGATCCATGTTCGAAGGCTTTCCTCAACTCAATACAGTATTTAGTGTATCATCTCAACTCCCTGTCGATAGCGACAATTGTTGTATTGTTGACTTTCTTTGCTTTTCGTGATTGTTCAAGGCTTTTCTCAAGTCAAATCTTGAAGTAAGATTTTTGCACAAGATTGGCAAATAATACATGATTTGGCTGATGATTTTCCATTTAAACGGAACTTTAAAGTAATTAATGGTTTTTATTATTATTTATGCTATTTGAACACTTACTCATTATCCAAACAACCAGCAGATCGCCAAAATTTTTGCAGAAAGATTTCCGTAGCTGATGCATTTGGCAGTTTTTTTCAACGTCGCTGTTTTTGAAGCTGAAGACCACGTCATAATGTTTCTCAGCTCTCACCATGTAAACAAAATATCGCCAATCAAAGAATTTTCAAAAGACTTTTTTTACTGTGTTAAATAATCCAGCAACTAAATTAGGCAAATCCATAAACAGCACAAAAACTTCCATTAATTTTCCTTTTTGCACAATTTCAAACAATCACCAAATTTTATTACTTATTTTGGTAACATTTCGGATGAAACTGTTTAGCGCCATTTTATGGTGACCAAAAATGTCTCAGCATCTGGCGACGATATCTCTGTAACGAAAATTAATATCATATCGTTTTACAAAGTAAGGAAAGAATGGGGGAGCATCATCGAAGGTACCTCGAAACGACTTTCGCAAATTCGGTAAAATCGCACCAAGAGCCACAATGATTGAAATTTCCCGAAATAACTAAAGCAAGTATAAGGGGATTACGAGCGCAGCTACTTTTTTTTAATCACTTCGTACTTCATTAGCCATACAGAGAAGGTTTTAGACTCCATGTTAAAAAAAAAAAGTATCAACAGATTAATCTTTTTAAACATGAGAAGATTAATTTCATGTTTTTTAAATTTGTATATGCTTAAATATAGTGCTTTCGTTTCTAAATCAATACTACTTTGTTTTTATACTTATTGCTATTTTAGTTTTATGGGTAAGGAAGAAACTCTGTTTTTAATCACGTCAAAAAGATGTGTTTTAAATTCTTTTACTTAAAACAGAAAACAAAAGCAAGTAACGATTTTTTCTAATAATTATTACTGACCCAGGCAACGCCGGGTATTTTTGCTAGTAAATACAATAATTAGATCATTAAAATACTATCCATGTAGGAAAGTATGCTGAGAAAAGCACGAGGCGTAGTTGTTGCGCGCTGGAATAAACAACGCGAACGTGATCGCCAAATATCGAGGACGTCTGAAACCACGCCAAGTTACTACAAAGGTTGCTAGAAAAATCGAGGAGTAGCAGACACTTCCATAAAAAAAAATATTTGCATTCTTTGTTTCTGAAACTTTATTGCAAATTAAAGTTGCTTTAAAAGACACATTAATAAAAGGAAAATAATTGATGAAATCCTCAGAAGATTTTTGAGCACGTAACATTTTGCTCGAAATTATTGAAGAAGAACAACTGATGATAACATCCAAAACTTTTTGTTTTGTAAACTTACCCCGCTACTCTTTAAATTAGGAATGTTACAAAGCTTTGACATTATGTTTGTATTTAAAATTAATCATTCTTAATCTTGTAATTTTAAGAAATCCTTAACATGTTTTCAATTGTTCTGATTTCCCCCCTTAAATGTTTCTAGCTGGTGTTTCCATTCAATAGAAATCAAATCAGCTGCCCATGTAAAACGATAGCAGGAAGTTTTAAAGTTTTTTTTTCCTTTTAATCGTTTGAAATAAATGAATTTCCTGTATTTGAAAACTTTTAAACAAGAATGAATAGTGCAGAAGTATCCACTTCATTTACCAGTCCACTGACTGCTAGGATGCAAAATTCTACAACGCCACTTCGAATGAAACGCAAGACATCCAGACGAGATTTGGGTTTGAGTAAGTAAACATTGAAATTTGTCATACTTCTTGAAAAAAAAAAAAAAAAAAAAACTATTAATTTTCTCCCTATGATTAATTTACTATATTGTGCAACAGATGTGAGTGCGTCATGTTCCACTCCAAGGGGACACCGATTAGGAACTCTAAATTCATGTTTTAACTCGCCAACTGCAGGATCATCTATTCCGTGCTCGCAAGATAGCCCTGATGTCGTCTGGGATTACACCTCTCCAAAGCTTCCTAAAGGTAAAGGTTCATTTGAAAGATTCCACTGCAATGTATCATTGATATCATTTAGGGGGAGGTGGGATACGTTGGACCGGTCTCAATTATTTTAATACTATGAACATTTTTTATTTTTTTTTCATGACCACCACATAGCACCTGTGATCCTACAAATCCTTTTGTAAAACCACATGGTACAGTTATATTGCACAAATTTTATTTAAGAAACTGTTATTTTAGTAGTCCTGAGTAATTTTCAGAAGACTGTAATTTTATTTTGTTTAATGGTTTTCATCAAGATTGCGGGGAAAAAATTGAACTCCTTTCTTAAAGTAACATTCTTTAGTTCATAATAATTGGCAATTTTTTCATTTTTTGTCAGAAAGAAAAAAATATGACATCACTTTTTCAGACCAAGAAGGTGGGGTAGGTTGGTTCACTCTTTGGGGGGCATGTTGAACCGGACCAACCTACCCTACATAATTAATTTTTTTTCCTCTTAAATCTCAATATTTTTAACAATATTCTATGATTTTTCTTTTGATTTTTTAAAAATAATTGTGTTCTAATGGTGAATGCTTATTGCTGTTTTTAAATAAAGATATGATTTATCAAAAGAATCAATTTAATATGTTATATTTATCTTTAAACTTAATATTTTTCTCTCTACACACAACAGTGAATAAGGTAGTTACAAAGTTTACTAGTATTTATCACTAAAATTATAACAAATGTTGTTTGAGTTATGCAGTCCAGCATGCCCCACCAGCCAGACTAACGTATCCCACCCGTAGGGCACTTTGGTCCACTTAACGAGGTTCCCTTAAAAAATGAATATAAAAAAAGTTTATCAATTCAACACTTCCAAAAATCTGTGGGGTTTAGAAGTGTTTAGTGAAACTTACTGTAGAAAATCAAACATCATTAAATTTTTTGATGAGATATAAAATAATAAGTAAAAAACCATGCCAACCTGCCCTTATTATTTCTCATCTTGATAAAAATTGTATTTTAGTAATTTGAAGTTAAAGTAAGAAAACTTTTGTTGTGTGCCTACCGTATTATTGGATAGTGACTTTTTAAAAAATGCACTGTAATCTAGTGTATAAACTATATTATCTGATGACTCAGTTTAGTATTTTTAGTTACATGAGATTCCCTGTAAATATTTTTTTAAAGAATGTTATGATGTACTGAGTAAGTCGCCAAGAGCCAAAGCTGGCCCCTTGTCAATTTGGTCGCTGGACCCTCCTCCACCCCCTAATTTGCCAAATATTTACTACTCTGATTCAGAGCCAAGCCCCCTCAAGGGACGGGCCCCTAGTTTCTGATTAAGATGATATGGCGTCTTGTCGACCCTGATGCTGTATTACACAAAAATAAGTGCATTCTACTTTCAAAATGATCTCTTTTTTTTTTCAAACTTCAATTCTGAAAAATTAGAGTTATCCCCCCCCTTTAATGTTGTCAAAGATCGTTCAAAAGGGTTTTTTTTCCTCTTTTCCTTGTTCAACGTTGCCAAAGAGAACTTTAGAAGGTTTTAAGAAGGGAAAACTTCTAAATTTCATTCTCCTTCCTGTAATAAACTCACCGAAAGAAAATTTGTAGTCGCGTTTTTATTGTTGTCAAAAATTTGAGAACTCCGGAACCTCCCAATTTGAGAACCGCCCTTGTCATCAAGCATAGGTCTTATAACTTAAAAAAATATCTGAGTTAGAGCAAATACCTCCTCCTCTAACATGCCTACATGTATCCTAAAATTACATTTTTACAATTTCAATAACAAAATTTCCCAAATGTGTTTTTAAGGCTTCAAAAATTTCCAGGGGAGTGTCCGCAAACCAAATCCTTTCCCTTGTGTTACTACCTAATGTTGCCTGAATTGCGTTTAAAAAAATGTCTTTTGAAATTGCATCTAAATTGAGATACCGAACCCAAGTGTCAGTTTGGCATGTGTTTCAAAATATTTAAAATACTCCTAGGTCTGCTCTTTCCTTACAAACACTCATTTGGGCACTCCTGACTCTCAGACCTCATGAAAAGTGATTTATGGTACATATTACTATTTCATGTCCTACTTGAGGACGAATTAAAGGTCCTTATGTCACTGGTATCTATCGCAATTGTGACATTTACTACCCGCACCCCACCACAGATCTTTTTCTGAACCAATATAACTTGTACATTATTAAATTTCGATTAAATAATATTATATTAAATAATTTAGATTATCTGAGAAAACATTTGCTCACATTTGGATAGAGTAGCTTTAACTCTCTGTAATTTAGTAAAAAACTGTTCAAAAGGAAAAATTCCAAAAACCAACCAATAATACCGCCTACCCCCCTCCCACGTCTTCTTCCAAAAATTTTTTCATTTTGCTGTGTTGCCCCCCCCCCCTCCTTCTTCGATATGTACCAATATGCAATATGCTTCAAAAATCTTAGCAACAGATGACTTTTTTGTCTTTTTGTCGACAATTTTTGAACCTCCCCCGCCCCCCCCCCCTCCCATTGAAACAAAATCCTGGCTACGGCCTTGCTATACAATAAGTCAGTCAAACATAAACTGAATTGCATGAATAGAAGTTACTGTTGGCCTGTTTGTTTTCTTTAAACTAAAGCTAAGAAGAAATATAAAGCTACATAGTTTCAATTGTTTAAATGCTTTGAGACTTGACTCACTTACGTACCAGGTGATATCTCAGTGAGGTAATTATGTAGCTAATTCAGTGGAATCTCGATTTTAAATATTCTATGCGATGGGAATCTTGCATATAGTGGGCATATGTTTTCAAAGTATGAATCCGTAAGTGCATTTATTTCTCCCTCTACTAAGTTTGTTTTGTATCAATTTGTAAGGGCCATTAGTTCTTTTCACATATTTTATTGTAGTGCTTCTATCCGCATGACACTAAAAAAACAAATCGAAATAGGATGTAAAATGTATTGTACTTATCCCTAAATTCTTATGTAGTTTTCTCAGCTCATATTTCTTGTGCCATATCCCTCCTGTAAAATATCGAGGCTAAAACAGGTATAACAGATTGAGGAGAAAATACAAGAGAGAGAAAGAATTAAATGTACATCAACGAACGCTAAAACAGATCAAACAGTTATAGATCTTCTGATAAATCAAAAATTTATATATTTAATGACTTAATTCCTTTATTTGGTTGATTTTTAAAATTTCATATAACTGTTAGTCTTATTTAATGGAGGCTTTGTTAAAAAAATAAACATTCAATTTTAAATTTAAGCAATGTAGATCAAATAAGTGCTTTGTTTTGACCCATAAACTAATTAACCAGTTTGGCAAAAAAGTTGAAAAGGAATCATGACATGCTATAACAGAAAAATACCACCTTTGTCCATGCTTTGCAAGTTTTCGTGGTTTATAAAAGAGTACAAACTCTTTTCTGCTGAAACATCTCCTTTCACCGTACTACAATACTACAGTAAAATTCCGTTACAACGAACTTTATGGGACCTGATATTTTGTTCGCTGTAACGAGAATTTTATTGTAACGGAATTCAAGCAATGCAACAGCAATTACATTGGGACTAAAAATTCAATTCGTTGAAACGGAAATTTTGTTGTATTGAACGGGATTTCACTGTATTTGCAAAGTCAAAAATTCCAAAAGATTTATGTGAGAAACGGAAATTTCGTTGTATTGAACGGGATTTCACTGTATTTGCAAAGTCAAAAATTCCAAAAGATTTATGTGATAAGACACATTAAGTATTTGTGTGTGTGTTTTTTTTGTTAATGTAACTTATTTATTCTTTTAATTCTAAGGTGCTAAAAGAAGAGAGATCAATATTACTATTGAAGAATTTCTTAAAAATCTCAATCAGAAACAAGTGAGTAAAAATTTATTGTTTAATACATTACTCTTTTATATTTTTATGATAAAGCAATAGTCCAGTCAAAGAGTCCTCAAAAGAGGGTTGTAGTGTGCATGGAATATACGGTAATTTGTTGTCTTCAGAATATTGTTAAGGATAGTAAGTAAACATACTAAAAGTCTCCCGACCCTGGGGGGTGAGCTAAAGGTGGGAGGGAGGGGGGGAAACAAATTTTTGGATTTTTTAAATATTTGTCAAAAATGGTGAAAAAAAGGCGTTCAAAATAAAAATAGAAGTTAAATAAAGTTTCTATAAAACTGTTTCTGCACACATTTGTCAAATTTTCATAAATTTTCAGGGTATATGCTATGAAAAATTGATGATTTTTAAAGAAAATCTATTGTTTTGTCAAACATTTGCTCCTAGTGCCTCCCAGGATCAGTATTCTAAAAAATTGTCTAGGACAAAGTTGTAGAGCTTTAAATTTCTTTCAATTTGATATACTACTTTGTTACACTTTATTCAACCGATCAAAAGTTATAGAATTTCAAACATGCACCGTCATGGTAAAAATTTTAACACTTGCTATTCACAAATGTCAAACTGAGGAAAGAGAAAGTGCGCGATTCTTTCGCGTCAATGAATTCAACAATCCTGATTGACAATGGAGAAGTATATGTGGATTACTACAACAGAAATGATGTTACGCTTCAAGGGGGAGTGAAGAGGGGTAGGAAAAATTGTAATTTTGTGACAAAGGGGAAGAGTAAAACGATGTGTGAAATCAAGCATTTTTTAATAGGAATATGTTTGTGAAAAGTACTTTGGGAACTGATGTGATATACCCCACCCTTGGCGACTTTTTCCTGTTGGCGCCAAGAAAGTGTCGCCAAGAAAACGATGTATGACGACATATGTCATACATCGTTCTTAGCGATGCTTTTTTAGCGCCAACAGGAAAAAATCAGATAAAAAAACATGATCAAAGCACTTCAGAACACAATATATATAGAAACAACATAAAAGCACAACAAAAAACATCACGAATATATGCTTCAAAAATGTACAGGGCCGGGGTTTTTTGTAAACATATTAAAATACAATGAAATAAATTATTGTATTAATTACAAGTCAAAATTAATACATTAATTTTTTTTTTCATCATTTCTCTGGGATACGAGCCCTCGGTCTCATAGTACTTTCGTAATGAGACCTCGGCTCGCCGGCCCTGCCTCGGTCTCATTACGAAAGTACTATGAGACCTCTGGCTCGCCAGGACCTCGCTCCGCTCGGTCCGTTATCCCTCCGACTGTTAATATACATTACAGTCGGAGTATGGTCACAGTTATGTATATTTTCATGACACCCAAGGGTCGCTCCTTCCGTTCAGTGTACAATAATGACACAGTTTTAAGTGTGAAATATGCACCATTATTGTGCAGATTTATTAATAAAATTCAGCATTTTTAAGAGTACAACCGAAAGAACTTTCAATTGTTAACATAAAATTCAGTACCTAAAGGAGGCACGTTAATAGAATGTCTAAATAATTCGTGGCATCGATAAGAATTAACTTTTAGAACAAAATAACCGTACTATTTCTGTAAAATTAATTTACATACAGTAAAAATAAAGTTAAAAACTACAAGAACCATTCAAGGATTTGTAAAAACAAAGAATTTTGGAAGTGAGAGGTTTTTTTTGAATTCTAAAATAAAGAACTTACCTTTTTATATGGTATAAATATTCACACTCAGTCTAAAACAATACATCATATGACAATGGTACGTTACAGATACACACCACGTTTGAGTTAACTTTTAATTAACCTTCAAGTTTGAAGAAACTGGCATTTTCTAATGTTTTTTACTTCAAAACACAACTACTGAATTTAAACTAACACAAAATAAGCATTCATGTAAGGTATATTGCACGAAACAACACCACGTATCTCTCCTGCGTGAAACCCAAACAACCCAAGTAAACAAGTTTGAACAGATCTGTAAGATTGCCTTCGGGTTGCTAAACACAGGTTAGTTTGGCCAGGGATGCCATGCATAAAAAATTATCGCCTCATTGGCGAGAAAAATATTTTAATTTTGTGCAAAAAAAATCGAATGTCGCCAAATGGGGGGGGGGGGGGGGTATATCACATCTGTACCGTTCTTTGTTAAGGTGGACTGGTCAAAAATATTGAAAAAACTAACATCATTTATGGACAGCCCCTTACCAAGAAATCGGACGAAGATTTGTTGAATTATGTATATGCTGTATGAATTAGCTCCATACACACGGCATTATTTAACCAAAGAAGACTGAAAAAGTGCAGAAAGTTAGCACTTCCTCGGTAAGAAATTTGTTAGAAGTGATTAATAGGTAAGCATTCCGAAAGCCCCTGTCCTTGGGGGAAGTGGGTGTTAAAGAGGAGAGGCAGGAAGCCAATTTTTGTGGATTTCGATTATAACTCAGAAACAGCAGAAAAAATGTGATCCAAATAAAAGTAAAAGTTAACTAAATTTATAGTATAATTGTTTTCATACATATATGTCACATTTCTAGTGGTTTTTTGGGTTTACGTTCTTGAAAACCAATAATTTTGGAGAAAAAAATTGCCTCGTTTCTTTTGTCTCAGAGTGTCTGTGCCAAACAGGCACTTAAGGGATCTGTAATCTGCTGCAATCATATGGCTTGGACCCTTACGGTTTTCTGTGTCTCGAAAACCCACCAGCTGAACACTTGAACTGCGGATTCAAACCTGATACCAAAGAAATACGAAGCCAATGCCCAATCACAGCGACACCCAGCTGACAAGCAATCAAAAACTATGAATTCTAACATGAACACTAAATTTCATTATTTTTATTGAAATGAATATGTGACGCTATAGCATGATAATGATTAATAATAGAATTACGGTAAATATAATTGGCACGCATATAAGTAACGAAAATATTATGAAACATTATATTTGCAACTTTTTAAAATTAAAATAAAGTTTATATATGTGTATAGAATAAGATTTCAAAAATATTAAATTTTTTTTTTTAGATTCCTGATTGTAATTCTCAAGCATCTCATCATATAAAACTATTAGAAAAGTGGATGGCTCATCAAACCACTGTTTCCACTACGAAAAACACGCACAAGTAAATTTTTCTTTCCTATTATACAATCTTGCTGGAAAGTTGGCATTTTGTTTTCAATGTAAAAATTTAATTTTAATTTCTTTCATTGTGAATAAAAAGTGAATCAGAATGTATATTTCTGTTATATATAAATATAAAATTTTCAGTTATACGGAATAAGTGTTATGAAATTAAAGAAGTTTTATGTAAAAAATAAGCTTTTAAACAAATGAGCTGTCATTTTAATTGAATTTGTTGTTCATGTTTATTGATGGGAAAAAAATGGCTTTTTGACTGTTAAAGTTGTTGAAATCGTTAGTAAAATTTAGATCTAATTTGCTGTTGAATTGTTTTCTGCTTCAATAACTCATTCCTTTTAGTTACCTACTTAAAGGAAATAGTAAAACTGTTAATTAGGAGTAAAATAAATTCTTTTACTTCTTAGTTTGGAAATATTTTAATTTTTGTTCATTACAAAAATACATAAAAACTAAATTCTTAATGACTTAATATGCTTTCCAATTTTTTTTTTTTAGAACAGTCAAATTGGAAAGTAAGAAGCGTTCAAAACGGGTGATTGCAGAGATAAAGCAGTTCATGGAATCAATTCAAAGTAAAATATGTTCTCTTATAAAAAAATCTCGATACTGTTAAACCTCTTTAATCCAAACCCCTGTAATCCAAACGTCATAGATGTAAAATACATGTTCTGTAAAAAAATTAATTTAGCTTGAAACAATTTTTGAAAATTTTAACCCGGGAGAACTCGCATCGGGCCTCTCAAGCCCGGTCATTACAAAACTATGCTGCCAAAAATCACTCCTTCAACAGAAATGAATGAGGTCCACAGTAGCTGCGTTCAAGGTGACCTACATACTGACCACATGATTTTCAGGAATGTACATTCCCCTTTTCCCCAGAACATTCCGGTTGGGGCCTCAGAGGCCCGGAGCAAGCGCTCACGCTTTTCGTTTCAGATTGTAAATGTAAAGGAAGAGGTTGTGAAATGCATCGCTATTTAAGCTACAAAGATGAAATGAAGAGGTTGCAGACCTTGCTAGTAGAGATTTCAAGTGATGAGACCTCCCTTCATGAAGATAATGAAGAAGAAGTTGACACAGAACAGTATAGCAATCATCAAGTCATTCTTAGAAGAAGATTTAGATTCATGTAATCATAAAACTTTCTTAAACCTTACTTTTTAAAACATATTTTAGAGGCTGTTTATCTATTTATATTTCAGTGTTAAAAACACGATTTTCTTTTCTATTTTGCAAACTCAATTTACTGAAATAACCACTCCGGGCCTACGGAGCCCCCCCCCCCCCCCCGTGAGCGTTCGTGTGACAAAAAGTACCGCGAGTTCTCCCGGGTTAAAACTTTGATGAATTACGTATTACGACATTATGCACAGTAGTGCAGTACTGTTCTATATTGTATGTTTATTGATTTTATTTTTTCCCCACTGTAATACTGCTTATATTCTATGTTTTCTGTTCATTAAACAAAAAAAACTCCTTAAAACATTTCTCTCTTTTCTGTTACACGTATGATCCGTCTTAGCCATGTTCTGGCTACTTTGTATAGGAAGTTTGAAAAGCATATTTTCTGTAATCCAAACATGGTAATAGTCCGAACTTCCCTAGATTCCATTTAGTTTGAATGAAAGAGGTTCTACTGTATCATCTTGTGTGGTACATTGATTTTTATTTGTAATTAATATCATGGTTAGAATACAGCTATGGTTTTCTTTTTTTTCTTCAACTATTCTAAGTTTCATTCCCCTCCCCTCATTTAAGGCATTTTTTTTTTGTTTATATCAGTCATCATTAAGATTCATGTTGCTAAAAGTTCTTGCATACTTATAACAAACTTATTTTGAAAGAAATTGTAAATGATTGATTAGAGCTACATTAGGCAACAATGTAGAAAACCATACACCCTAAACCCTAATCCTACATTGCAGTGCTTGTATGTATTAAAATGTTTATTAAACTGTTCAGAGGTGGATACTTTGTGCAAGATTGGGCCTATTTTCAATGTGATTCAAAGATGTTTTTCAAAATGTAATTTGTAGCAATTAACATTTTTAGAGAACTTAGCAATTAACATTTTTATTCAATAGTTGTACATTGCATTGAATAAATGCAAAACCAGAGATACAGAGGACTTTTCAGCACAGTGAAATAAAATACATGCAGTTATTCAGGCATTCATGCCAATTGTTTCAATTACAAATAAAATGATTTTGTGAAATGAGTCTGCTTTTACAATAACAAAGTTTAGGAAGCATTTAGTTTTACTTTGAAGAATTTAGAAATGTCTGCCTTTGGAGCTCTTTGCCATCTTAATAAACTATTGATTCTCTTGGCCTAATGAATTGAACAATATTACTATACCCCATTGGCATATATAAATTCATTCCACTTAATTATATTTAGACGAATTCTGGGATTTTAGATTGCTCAATGCAGTTTTTGTAAAAGATCCCTTCATACTATCATGTGTTTCATGGAAATGAAAGGATTTATCTTTCCCTTTATGAGTTTTTAAGGGTTCATTTAGGATTAAGGAAAAAATCCCTGAATAGTTCCAAATACAAGTACAAAAGTGATGACCAGCAACAGGCTCTGGGCTCAGCTAGGCTGGTCCTAGTCTGGTTATCTATCCCCAATGAAGATCTAGAGCTCTCTTAAAACTATTCACCCCATTGCAGGTTACGGCTGCTTCTGGTAAACTATTCCATATACGTACAGCCGAGCTTTATTGATGTAGCAATTTTTCCTGATTTCAAAATCAGCTTGGGATTTGAAAAGGTTGAAACAATGTTTGGTTTTGTCATCTGTGTAGAAATTCAGCCCATGCGCGTCCCCCTTTTAATAAACTTAAAACCCTAGATCATATCCTCTCTCATTCCTCAAGACTACACATTCAACATTCTAAGCGAGGAATCATAATCTAAATTATAAAACCTCTTTACTAACCTCATGGCCCTCCTTTGAACCCTTCCCAACAAAGTGATATCTTTCTGACTGAAAATGAGCAGCATACTTCAAATGAAGTCTTACCAGACTTCTGTTTGAGAACTTTCTTACCATTTCATGAAATAAACCTACTGATGAAACCCAACATTCTGTTGGCTTTGCTATTTGCTACACTGCATTGCTGACTTAACTTCAAGTCCTAGTTAAGACACCCTGATCAACAACTGTTTCTTCTTTGCTCAAGCTAAATACTTGTAAGTAATAGCTTGCATGCTTATTTCTATGACCTAGCCCTTATGACAAAATGCGCTTATCATCTAGCCCATGATAATCATAATTATTAAATAATAATGCTGATCCAGCTATAGGTACTTAGAATTCCCTCCTTCTGGGATCCCTATGTTCAAAAGAACATTTCAAATGGTACCAACCAATATTTTGTCTTATATATTTTCCTGGAACATTTGAATGTAAGTAATTCAATTATACAAAAGCCAAATTCCCACTTTTCACGCTTAATTTTAGGCTTTTGTCTGGGATTTCATTTTCATTGATGGCATTCCTTGCCATTTGCTTCTGGGACAAAAACCAGTTTGCCATTGTGATACAATGAAGCCAAATATTCTTATTAGCTCATGAGCTCCTAGCAAAGAAAACAGTTGCTGAGCATTTTCAGAGATGGTGGTGTATGTTTGAAGGGATGGTACAGAAATGTGTTATTAAATTTTCAGAAGCTTTAATCTGCAAATAGTTTAAAATTAGTGACTCGATTGTATTAAACTTCTGAAACTACTGTTATAATACATATTTTTTGTATGTTGGACGGGAGGGTGAGATATTTTCACCTGCAGTTTATTGCTTATATTTTTATCCACAGAGTTAATTTTAGTTTGAAATTAAGCACCTTTAATGCTAAAAAATGCTTTAAAAGGAATATGCACATTCTATTCAATGACTCAAATGTCTCTACTTTTTTGAAAGTGTTTCTTTAGTAGTATATTTACAACTATTTCATTTTGCTTTATAGATAAAAAACAGGACTTTAAATCCCCAGAATCAAGGTATGCTCTCATTTTGGCTATGTTGTGTGCTATTTTATTTGATTTTGCTATTAAAATGAAGTCAAGACTTGAAAAGAGTTTTTTTTTTTGTGATAGGTTAATGCCTTAAGGAAATTTGTATCACTGTCATATACCTTATTTTATGTATGAAGTTATTTATGTATTTTTCATCTTCCTGTAACTATTGCAATATCTATGTCAAAATGTCTTAGTGCCTGCTCCAGACTTAAACATATGTGAGTGTGGTTAAGTCACTATCAAAAAAATGGGAGTCATGTTTTGGAAAATGAGTCAGTTTAAAAAACCTTCTTTAAAATAGCAAAAGAAAAAAAAGTTGCTTCTGTCCTGTATGATTTTGCAACCAAATGTCTATTTTTACACAAAATAAGTGAGTTTAGCATGTATATTATATGAAGGAGTAACCTATTTTTATTACCTAAAAATATCCCCTGATATGAAAAAACAATTTAAAAAAAAAAGAAGAAGAAGAAAATGCACAATTCTTAATCTTGAATGGTAAAAAATGAAGGTTCTTTGTTTAATGATGCTCTATTTGATAACTTTTCAGGTCCCGAGCCCTCCACTGTAGTTTTAGAGAAATTCTGTAAAAGGATGCCTTCTATTTATGGACGATCATTTGTGGTCCCTTGAAAGTCGTTTAGTAGAGAACCAGTTGTATATTGTTCAAACATTGACATTGTTACAGGGTGTTCCGTTTTAACCTGCAAGACCTTTATTTTCGCAACCTTTAGTCCTAGATGTATACTTCCAATTGCAAAAATGTTCAAAATCAGATGCAGAATTAAGATATTGAAAGTTTGAAGTAAAAATAAAAATGAGTTAAAAAGTACAAAATTTAACTTTTTATACAGGCCCCAGGTCCCCTAACTTATGTTTAGGGAAATAATCTCCATTGAAAAATAATTCCAACATAAAAACTTTGAAATTAGTACGGTCAATATTCATTGAGATATGAAATGCAGAGTTTTGTAACCTACACCACTTTTCACTAGCTGTCAATAACACCTTTTGGGAGAAAATATAGCAGTTAACAAGTATTTAAAATTATATGTGCACATAGAGAGTGTTTTTCAAGCTGTTTGAGGTTTTGCAGCATGTTTTTGCGTATTACGGCATAACATTTGCATTTACTTTTGAATAGCAATGAAAAATATAAATACTTTGTTTTTCTTACTTTGACGACCTGTCATTCTTCTGAAAGAGCGATAAGTTCCAATCTCATCTTCTGTATGATCCCTTAAATCTTTGAATTGGAATATCTCTTTGAGTTTTGGTCGCACAAATGTGAAGTTTTTTGTGTCAGTAATAGTTTTCAATGGAGATCATGTCCCTAAATATGAGTTAGGGGACCTAGGGCCCGTATAAAAAGTTAAATTTTATATTTTGTCACTCATTTTTATTTTTGCTTCAAACTTTCAATATGTTAACTCTGCATCTGATTTTGAACATTTTTGCAATTGGAAGTATACATCTAGGACTTACGGTTGCGAAAATAAAGGTCGTGCAGGTTAAAATGAAACACCCTGTACATCAAATACAGTGGAATAGCATAATTTGGAACAAAGATTGCTGTTAGAAAGAAATTGCAAATTAGTAGAATGTTGAGGGCAGGGGAATAATCCTTTCTTCTTAGTTAAAGGGAATAATGATCTTTCATGGGGTAAGAAATTCTAACATTCATATGCTGGCTTGTACCAGGTAAGAAGAGGGGTGGTGGTCTATTGTAGAAAAGGACAGAAAAAACACTGTGTTACTGTTTTTTTTTTTTTGGATGAAATTTTGCGTGCCGAAGTTTGACTCCAAATTTCTTAATTTATGTTCTTTTTCTTTTATTATTATTTTTGAATTTAGGTAACTCATTTGCTAAACAGTATCATCATTTTTTAAATTTATTTTTTTGTGGATAAGACTATATTTAATTTATAGAATGACAAAATTAAGAATGCATTTTCCTGAAATCTTTTTTTTCTATAAGGAAAGAGGGGGAATCTCCTCACAAAAGTTTTTATATTTCATTTGAATATTGTATGTAGAATTAATGAAAATTACCAAATGAATGACTGGTTGTTTTGCTAAGAACTTGATTAACATTTGTGTAATGTATTTTTTGAGCAATCACGATTGCTTATTGTTCTCACTTGACTGTTTTGATGTGCTACCATTTTATTTTCCCGCCATCACCCTCTGCAGCATCACCGTCGGCCGGACGCCTCACGATGCTGCTCCTCTAGCGAAAACTGTCTCCAGGTTGCATCCATGTCCTACACACACGTGCACACCTACACTCACATACACACACACATACACAAAACACACCTGTGATTGCGAAAAACATAATTTGAATTCAAAATGTCAAAATTCAAATTAATATTTTTTTTTTTTTGGAAACTGCCTCAACTGACATCTTACTCATTTTAGGCACATCAGTGAACTGCAGAATAATGAACAAGATGCAAGGAGTGGAAATACTTCATTTACAAATATTGATAAAAAGTCATTTATTGAAGGTGCAAGTGGAAGTGATTCAGCAGATGAACTATGGGGTGATCTTGATAACAGTTTCATGGTAAAAGCAACACAACTCTTAGAAGACACTAATCCTGGTTGTAAAAATCAAAATTTAGATCTTTTATCAACAATACCCGAAACAGTTCCTAGTGCTCAGATTTTGAATCCAGCTCCTTTGGCAATAGACAGTCTTGCAGAAACTGCAGCAGAACCCAATTGTTTGAGTACTTTACAAAATCACAAAGATCTTGAAAATCAGACTGAATTCATGTTGACCCAGTTATTAAACTGTGAGTGGGACACTGATTCAGAAGATAATTGGGACAATGGTTTTATTTTGGAAGATGACGATTTAAGCCAAATTCCAGAAGAAGTTTTGTCAGGAAATATTGGGAAAAACAATGTTGCTGATAGCATGAATAGGCAGAAAGAATCGTGTGCAGAACCTTGTGATGTACGTTTAAATGATGTACAGTTCGACGATGAATTATTTAAGGAAGAATTGGAAGAAATGGTGAATAAAAATAAAACTTGTACCACCTCCAGTAAAGATGCTCCAGTAATTTCTTTGTCCGAATCAACTGAAAACAATAGCGGAGATATATTCAATAACTTTGATGATGTTAATTTTGATGATGAATCTATTCTAAGCAAACCGGAAGTTTTATCTTGGATAGATGAAGTTGAAAGCAAGTACAATTTACTTACTATTTTTCTACAATATTTTAAAAATATATAGCATTTCACATTAACCAAATGACCTTCTTAAACATACATGTAAAAACCAACTTACTTGGTAGAATTCCGAGATTGATGTCTTAATTTTTAAAATCTGAATGTTAGTGACCTTCAAAATAAGAAAGTTAATATTACTTTTGGATTTATGATGTCATTATAGAAGTTTATTTTACATTTATTAGCTCACCTTTAAGTGTCTACCTATAATTTTATGCACTTTTTGAAATGAAATTTTTTATTATTGTTTTGAGAAAGAGAGAGGGAAAAATGTTAGAAGAAAGAGAAAAAAAAAAAATAATAAAATTTTTTTATTGTTTTTTTTCTTTTTCCTCTGGTACGTTCATTGTGAGTTTTTGACTTTTGGTTTGATTTCATTTAATATTTTACATTTTAAGGCATTTCTTTTCCTAAAGTTCTGGAATTCACTACAACAATCATTTGGTTAGGAACAAGAAAGTGCACCTCATAACCTTTTTTTTCTTCCCATTTTAATTCAACTTTGTTCTTTTATTTCATTTTAGGTGAAATTTTCATGTTAATTTTGAGAGCAGAAACAAAAAAAAATTTCCCACACTTTAAATTTTCCTAACAATCAAAAGGATCTTTTGTAAAATAAACTTCAATAAATTTATTAAGAGCGTATGACATAACTGATTTGTTTTACGTCAATTCTATGTATTTTTAAGGAAAAGTTTTGGACATTCCCATGATTTCTCCCAATACGATTTTGATTCCCTGGCAGCTACAATGTTTTAATAAATACAGTAGACCCTTATTTTAAGCGGGTTGATTTTACGCAGTTTCGATTATACGCGGTTTAAGATTTGACACCTTTATTTTATTTTACGTGGATGAGTTTTGGTTTTATGTGGATGCGGCAATGCAAACACATAAAATTTTCCCCTCTTTCAAAATCCAAACTCCTAAAGATTGCAGATTACGCTCAATCAACTGCATTTTGGCGTGCTAATATTCGAGCTTGGGCCACTGGAGACATTTTATGCGATTGGTTCCAGAGCTCTTTCCAGAAGTAAAGTTATTAAACTCACACAGTTCAGAACTCACTGGAAAAAGAGTTTTTAGGAATGACAAATGAGTCCAAAACCAACGAGGACACCGACGGTGGTGACACACAATCAAAAATGTTGATATTGAAAATTTTGAGCCATTCCTAGACAATAGAAATGATCTTTCTGATTTGTTAGTGAAGGAAGATTCTATCATGGAAATGATGCAAGTGGTCATGGATGCGTTAATGCTTTGCAAAGAATTACAAAGAAAAATTCTTAATGACTGCCAAAAGACTATCATTGCCAGCTCCTCTTCACAAACCAGAACACAAAATTAATTTATGTTTTCTTTATGCATGTTGTGCATAAAAATCGATATAAGTACACATTAATCTTATTATACAATTAGTCATCACTAGAATGAAGTATTTTGTTATCTACGGAACTAAACCTGTATTTTAACACTACTATTAGGTCTTAATTTACTCAGTTTTGATTTACGCGGCATTTCCGTGGAACGTAACACCCACGTAAAACGAGGGTCTACTGTAATTTTTATGTGTAAGTGCTTCCGATTGGGTGCATAGTTGCCAACATATCAACTATAAAAATCTTACAATGCATGACGTGGGTGTATTTGTACACTTTTTTAACCAACACACAATAAACCGTTAAAACTAAAAGCATTATGTTTTCAAATCTTTACTTATAATTAATCAGCACAGATGAAAAACGGAAGAAAAAAAACTGGATTCACAAAAGAGAAACATAGGATTACAAGCAGTTAGTTTCAAAAAGACAGGCCTGTGCATTTAAAAATTTAAGAATACAAGTGTGCACTTTTAAATTATTGTCTAATATTTTTCTGTAAGATGCATCATTTAATATTAATCTTTAAGAACATTCTTTTGGAAGAAACTAATAACTTGCTGCAGTATCTTACTTTTTCTTTCGTAAATTAATGCAGTCAGCTGCTTTTGCTGAAACTACTTTAACTGGAACTTAAGCTTTCTTAAGTTGCTGACTTAGCAACATTCAAAAATTTTATTTCAATAACTTTTTCAAAACAATAGTTTTTTTTTGCAAGTTCTTAATGATTAAAATGTTATCCAGGTATTATCAAACAGAGAACTGCACAGCTCTGTCCCTGCCTTTCTGACACTACTGAATATTCTCTTGCACTCTGCATTGCTGTGAAGTATGGCTAGAATGGAAAGCATAGAAAAGGAGAGCCTTTCATACATCAATGAACCATTGACATTAACTAATTTCTTCAAAAGTAGCTTATTTTTTATCCATCCTCTCCCTTTTTAGCACAACATCGGGCAAATCGTCTATTTGTACAGAGCGAAATTCACTTTGGAGCTTATCTTAGGCTCCCCATCTGCAGTTTCTCTATTCTTTTGAAGCAACATAACAGGAAATTATTAAAAAAAAAGCAATACAGTCGACGCTCATTATAACGACCACACATTATAAAGACCGTCCCACTATAACGACCAGTGGCAAAAGTCCCAACTTTGTTCCCATGAACACTACGTTAATTTGCCTTCGTTATAACGTCCATTCTGTATCGTCTAATCCAATACAACGACTGAATTCAGCGGACGCTATTTCAGGTGTTCTTCCCAATAAAACAAATTTGTAGCTTAAAATGGCCTTGATTATTGTTTACGGACATCTGCCTGAAGTTTTCAATGTCAAATCCAACTTTGAGAGGGGGTGCGCGTGGATTACCATTCACCGCAGCTAGCATAAGAAAAAAAAAAAAAAAAAAATAATGGGAGGAAAAATCGAGAAATTTCCAGGTTCCTAAGAAAAGGGAGTTGACAGATGTGTTGGTAGTTTGGTGTTTGAATCTAGCGGTTTTTAAGATTTGCGGTTCTCGAGGGACTTTCAAATGTTTCTTTGAAAAGCAAAAAAAAAAAAACTTATCACCTATGTCTGAAACGGAAAATAATGTTTTGCAAAAATCACGTCTGCTAAAAAGGCAACCATCTGTTTCTGGTTTTATCTTCAGAAAATGTAGTGGTAGCAGTAGTAGTAGCAGATTTGTAAGTGTGTAACATTTTCCTCCCTATATTTTCTACTTTAAAATTTCTATAATGTTCTGTCATAGTATTTTGCACACGATTTTTCTAAAAATTCCTACGATAAAAACAATTTGGGCATTTAACTGGAATGTTTGAAAAAGTACCATTTTTTTACGGAACAACGGGGCATGCAAGATGACTGTGTATATATTTTTTAATTATACCTCTTATAACGACCACTCGTAATAAAGATCTTTTTCTCTGGGACGGAGATGGTCGTTATATCGAGCGTCGACTGTACCAGACATCTAAAACCTAATTATCTTACAGTTATGCCATAAGATCTTACATACTTACAATACCTCCAAAAATCTTACAATGTAAGGCTAAATCTTACAAGTTGGCAGCTATGATAGTGTATGTGTAAGATGTTTTCAATCTGCATTATAACTGTGTTATTATTTTTAAAGTAAAGACCTAAATCTTTTTGTAAAAATAAACAAAATTATCTTTTCTACTCCTCCAAGACGAACACTAATGGAGCAGATTGAAAGGAGAAGAGGTAGAGTAATGTAAAATAAAACAAAATTCAAGTTTTGACTCCTAGCAATCCTGGGATAAATTAATCAAGACTACCGTTTTCAATATAGATGTTATTCTAGTAAGTTGAAATAGCATCCTTTTAATTTATTGAATTAGTTAAAGGTATTTTTATTTTACGACTGCAAAATGATGTAAACTATGCGTTTTTGCTTTTTGTTTTGGTGAGTCTACTAGATTTTTTGGAAGTGAGGTAAGCAGGTATATAGCTGTGATGAAGTGTAATAATTAATGTACATTTATATGGGACAGTACAATGCTAAGGATAAAATCTGTTACTTAGATTTCATTTGATATTTGTATACAAAAGTTTTTAACATACGCAAGTAATCTAACTAACACCATGGTTTCTTGCTGAGTGCAATATCTTGAAAAACTATCATAGATAACATTTTTTACTAGTTTATTTCATCTTTTGTTTGGCAAATTTGTCTTGTAAAATAAACCATGCAGGTTTATAAAATAATTATACTCTCATTACTTCTGTTCAGATCAACTAACTCAAAAGGGATCACAAGAAGGACCAAAATGTACTCCCGAGGAGATAAAGAAAAAGAAAGATGAAGCCCTTCGAAAACGTCAAAACAAGCAACTGTCTTCAAAGCCCCTATCAAGATAAATTTGTTTATTGTTTATAAATTAATATTTTAAGCCAAATGTAATAATTTTGACTGATGGTCCATTTTTTATGTGAGATGATGGAGCAGAATTATTTTTTCATGTATCAGAAAATTTATTAAAGTATTTTATAGAAATTTCAGCGTTTATTAGCCAGCATAAAATTTTCTTTTTGATTGATGAGGTTCATAATGTATCTTTATAGGTTAAATCATGCAAACAATTGAGACCTAATATGGTAAAAGTATAAGAATGTTTCAGTAATTGAGTCATTAACTTCAAAGTTAAAAAATATTTTAAAAAGTCAGGATGAGAATTATTTCCTTTTTAACTTGAAATAATTACTAATGTGACGATCAGCAACAGCTCTGGGCTCAGCTGGGCCCGTCCTAGTGAGCTTATTAGTCCTCAACGAACATCAATGGCCCTCTTAAAGCTCCCCACCCCTTGCTCATTATCGCCTCTTCCGAGAAGCTGTTCCAAGTCCACAGCCCTACTAGAGAAGTAATTTTCCATAATTTCCAGCTTGGCCTGAGATTTGAATAGCTTAAAACAATGACCTCTCATCCTGCTTTCTGTGCAAAAATTTAACCTGTTAGCAAATTTAAACAACTGAATCATGTCCTCTCACTCTCCTCACCAGGCTACACTATTAAGATCCTATGTCTTCGCTGAAAATACTTCCAATTTACTTGGGTGTCTCCAGAAATTTAATGCCTTCTCTTCAACTCCCAATCAAAAAAAAAAAAAAAAAAAAAAAAAAAAAAAAAAAAAAAAAAAAAAATGTTCATCTAAGCCAGGACATTGCTTATCAAAATAGGAACTTTTGTCCTGTTGGCATGATTTTTACAAAAAAATGATTAAAAAAAAAAACAAAGCCTATAATCATTGCAGACGAGGCTCAATGATGTGGACTCACGTTAAAAATATTACAGTAATTGATTGGTCTACATGCAGTCCTAAATTCTATTTCAGGCATTATTTTCAAAAAAATATTCGTGGTTTCTGGTAGTTCAGTTAAGTTATTGGTTTTTATATATTTCTTATATTAAACTAATGCTAATTATTTGAACAGTTTATACATCTTTTGTTCCCAACACTTGATAAAATAAAAAGAATATGTTTAGTGGCATTTTGAGTTGTGATCTGAGGATTTGACCTCTGACCCTCACCTTGAAAACATCCTGTGTGCACCACTGCTCCAGGCCTTAAATAAGCTAGGAGTGCTTCTGATAGAAATTGCTGTAAATGAGCTTCTGTTATATATATAAAAGCATTTTTATTGAATTGATTTAACAGTTACTGTTTAAAACATAACAAACATTAAGTTGAATGTAACTGCACAATTACAAATAAATAATTTAATACAATAAATCAACATTTTCATATTGGAAAGAATTCCACACAAATGTACAAAAGTACCAAAAACATTTTTTCAGAAGCAACTTATCAGTTTTCTAGGAATAAGACATTTTAGGTGCTGTTGATTGAATTGCCTCCAAAATTTAATGGAAAAATCTTTTCTATGGTCCCAAATAAAACAATGAAATGCTTTGATTATGCAAATATGGATTAGATTTAGTATGTTGTTTTGGCACCCAGTTTTTCTTCTATTATTTTGAATCCTTTTTCGAGATATTCTTCTCTAGATAACCAGAAAGTATCTTTATCTTTCATTACATCTGCAAGTACAGAACCACCAATGAACACCATGTCTTTTCTTCTGGGAGGATCTTCAATTCGAATTTTGAATTTCTAAGAAAGAAAAAACAATAAGTAATAGCTTGATTATATGTTAATTATTTCATATAAACTATTAATTGATATTATAATGATTCTAATTTAAGTCTATTTATAAGTGAACTGTAATTAACAAAAATTTAGGTTAAAAAACAAACAAATCATACTAAGCATTTTTGAACAATTATTCCTCAAGAGAATAAAAACAGGAAAGTGATTAAAATTAAATCTGCAGTTTTATTGCTGGATCAAACTTAATCTCGCAGCATCGTAAGGCTATCCAGATCCTAATCATAGCATTACAACACTGGCAGGCTAGGTCTGCCACAACTAGGGATTGCAATACTGGACCAAAAATTCAATACTGGTATTCGGTATTTTTAAAACATGATACCGAAATACCGGTATTTGAAATTTCTCAAAAAATGCTTAAAGACATTTCCTTTCATTGCCCCTTTTCATAATATTGTACAAAAATTGTATTGTTTATGAAAACATATTGTGAACTAATATAAAATGAAGGAACAAATGTCATAATAAAAAATCAAATATAGTAAAAAAGATCTATTGAATTGTCTCTAAGCCTGGAACTCATTTAGTGCTCAACTTTTCTACAGTTGAAAATTCTCTTTCTGAATTCACGTAGGTTGGTGGTACTGTTAACAACGTGCAATACACCCTCCCCATTGTCTAGAAGTCCTTCATCTTCAAATAATTCCGGTCTCTTGCATGTCATTTTTGGATAAATCCTTTTGTGTGTGTTTCTTTTGTATTGTATGTATTATTATTTCTTAATTTGTAGCTAGTTGCAATTTTGTTCCGAGAGATGATATATTAACAGCATTTTCTCTTGAGCAAGAGAGGTTTGTGTTTGCTTTTTATTATTAGCATTTTGGTTTGAAATTTACGATTAACTTCACTAAATTTGATCCACTAAACTATTCAAAAAAGAAAAAAGTCATGATTTTTTTGTTTTAAAATTTTAGAAGATGTGTTGTTACTATATAAAGTCCTCTCAAAACTGGGGGGTATTGCCCTTATGCCCCCCCCCCTATAAATCTACCCATGCTCTTCTAAACTATTCAAAAAAGAAAAAATAATGTTTTTTTTTATTTTTGGAAAATGTGTTATTACTGCATAAAGTTCTCCCAAAACTGGGGGGGGGGGCATTGCCCCCTCTGCCCCCCCCCCCATAAATCCGCCCATGACTATACCTGTAACCGCACATCAGTGTTTCGCACAGTTTCCCTGCACTTGATGATCAGAAATTTTTTTTCGGAAAATTTGACCCGCGTTTAAGTCAACTCCCCTTTCTTCAACCTCTTTTTTTGGACAAAATTTCTTGACTTGTACGCGAGTATGTACGGTAACTTTTTCCACTCCCTTGACAATCTTTAAATCGGATACAAAAGGAAATTTTACTTACTGACAACTTTTCAGCTTCTCCCCGCAGAACTCTTTCAAGATATAGTTGTTTGATTTCTCGCTCTAAACGACTAGGTAGTCCAGGATACATAGTGGAACCTCCAGACAAAACTATATGTTTATACAATTCTGCTCTAATGTCGATATTGGCACTTTGAATAGTATTGAAAACAAGTTCAGCAATTCCTTGTCCTTCCACATTTATTAAGTGAGGTTGGAATAGAGCTTCTGGGGCTTCAAACCTTTCACCACCCAATTTTATGACTCTTCCATCAGGCAGCTGAAAATGTAGATACGCAAATATGAGAGAGGCAGAGAAAGAAAGCCAAGGGCAAACATTCACCATTGGTTGCTTTTTGTATTCTCGGACAAAACCTTTTATTTAATTTTGAAGTTATTAAAACAATGTCCACACAAAATTATTTTTAAACGACTGGTTGTTGATGGCAAGAAATTTAAAAAACATATTTTTAATTATGCTGGTTTTATATGATTTTTAGTTGCACATATTAAAAAAAAAGTTTTCTTTGGAAACACTTCCATATAACTTGTAGGCAGACATTTACAGTTAATTAGTACATCATGAAAGATGTAATTCATGAATTAGTTAATGCAAAAAAAAAAAAAAAAATGCTGATTTAAAAAGAAGAGTAATTTTCTGGTAGTTACTATGTACCATGGCTGTATATAGTACTAAATCACATGCATAATTTTGTTTCATACAGAAATATATTTTAACAAGTTTTTACTTTTAAATGTATACTTCACTTTCTAAATACGTAGTAATGGTAATAACTATGCAACACTTACTGTATAAGGTTCAACTAAAAATGTTGTTTCTAAAGCTAATCTTTGCTCCTGCTCAATGTTATAACCAATATAACACAGTTTTTCTTTTATCATTCGAACAGTTTCAAAATCTGCAGAATGATTGAAAGCATAGCCACGAAGCAACAGCAACTAGAAAATAAGTTTTTGTCATGTAAGAAACAAGATGTTTAATTTACAAGTAACAGACTGTTATTTGCTTGCAGAGAAAACTTTTATTATTCTGAATCATGTAACATTTACTTTTTCATAAGGAATCACAGCTGCCAACATTGAAAGAGGACAATTGGGCCCTTTTTCACACGAGGTAACCCGGTTCAAACAACTTTTAAATGGGTGGTTATCAGGATGTTTAATCAGATTGAAAAGTGAAGGAATCGTCCTGCAACCTTTACATGACAATTAACTGTAGCTGCGTATGCTAGTATTCTCATCCTAATGAGTTGCAGACTTAGATAAAATGAAAAGCTTTCTGCAAACACAAATCCTAACTGGAAAATTTTCTGCAAATAATTACTTTGCCTAACTCACCCTTGAATAAAGAATTAAATTTATATTCAAAGTTGAAAGAGATTAAAAAAAAAGTGCTTTAAATAATTTAATTTTTTTTTTACAATAACATATGGTTTGTGCTTATTTTTCATCAACTGAAGAAAACTGCCAAAACCATTATTTTTTTCACACATGTTCTTTAACACTAGAAAGACGGAAGCGGTCATTTTGACCGCAAACGATTTTCAAATGCTCATATTTGATGCGCTTAATTTTCAAACTCTTTTTCCTTCATTGATTTTTCCTAACTATTTATTAAGATTTTACAACAGTAATTTTTTTCCTTTTAGGATTATTATTATAGTCGCTATAAATGTTTATACCTAGAAAGACTGACTACGGTCATTTTGACCGCTAAGTGAACCTTTCTTTATGCATCCGTTTTCTTCTTCTTTCGCTTATCAGTTGTGTGTACTATGGACTATTGTTAGTTGTCAGGGTGAGTAATGTTCTTTTGAGCTTGAGTATTACCTGTTGGTCAGGTTTAATTCTTTGAACTGTTAGGAAAATGCGAAACACCTGCTGGTTGCATGGTTTCAGTTTTCTGCTATCTGCACAGGGGGCAAAGTTGGGAAAGGTAAATTTGAAAAGCATGTGACTGGACACGTGAAATTACTTTGGGTCTAAAAAGAAGTAAATATAAACAGGTAAATTACAAAAATGTTTGCTGAAAATGTTTTGTGCACCAAAACATGTGCTTTGCTTGAAGCATTGACGTTTATTTTCTTCGGTGATAATGAAGTGCTCAGTCACATAATTATCTTCATGATGTCGAGATGAACCATTGACAAACAAAACTTATAGGAACATTAACTCCTGAAACTGTTGCAGATTTATATCTAAAACAGATTATGGTTTGAATGAACAGTCTGACTTATCCGAAGAGAAATATATTTCTAGCGATGAGAATAGTTTGCTTTCATGAGATTATTGCGAATATTTTTCGGAGCCTAGATTTTCAGAAAAGGATTGTTCTTCTGAGTTAGAATGAGAAGAAACCTCGCTAATAAAAACTGATGCTCAAAATTTAAAAAGTAGTGAAAGAAAGAGTGAAAAGGGTCCGACGCCGAAAAAAAGGAGAAAATTTCAAAAACAGAACTCCTATTTCTTCGATTTCCGCCAAGTCATCCCCACTGATCAATTTTGCTGCATAAAAATAAGTAAGTACCTCACAAAAAAGATTAAAATAGTGTGAAATTAAATTATGCGAAACTAAAACTACGAGCATTTATTCTAACTTCCAAACAAAAAACTGTTAATGACTAATATACAGGTGACGTGATAACATAAGTATTTCGAAATACTGTAAAAGATAGTAATGTACGGTATCTTGCGATATTAAGATATTTTTTAAATCAAACACATGCATGGTTGATTATAGTACTTGTAAGTTATTACATGCTAAGAAAATTTCCTCTTTTTTGTACAAATTTCCTCTTTCTCAATGCCAATTGTGTAAAGCACGTGTATTTCACTTGATCGAACGTAAAATAAAAAAAAGCTATCTGAGACTTATTTGCAGACTATATTAGGATTAAATTGTTAAATTAAACTTTGATATTATGAAACAAATCTTTTCTATGGCTGAAAATTCCGAAAGGAGGAAATTTCTATTATTTTAAGTATGGCGGTCAAAGTGACCGCTGCTCGTCTTTCTAAGTATACGCAAAACGCCGTCTTTCTAGTGTTAAAAGGCTTTTAGAGAAAGGCTTCAACAGAAATAAACTGGAACTTTTTAAAAATTTCCTTTAATTTTTTTTATAAAATTAACGTTAGCAGTTTGAAAAAAAAAAGTCTGCAGAGCAAAAAAAAATTCTGTGAATGCCGTTCGCGCGTTCGTCTATATTATGCAAGACTGATGAGTTGAATCAACTCATCACGACACTGCTAAGTGTTTGCTCTACACATGAGTAAGTAGTTGAATCTACTCAGTTCAGTTTTAACAGTGTTGTGAATGCACAGCTGGAATAATTCGGATTAGAGGAAAAGTTGATTCAACTAGCCTCCTTATGTGTAAAACTAAGGAGACTTCGCATTACTAAATTTAGCAGCAAAAGGGATTTTTCAATGTGAAGTAGGGATTTCTTAAATTGAGCCTCTATAGGACTCAACATTTGGTAGTTGAAATTACTGTTTTTACAAACAACTCTTAGGTTTGAAAAAAAGATGCATACACAGTTATAAGCTGTATAAAATGCATACACAGCTTTCAAAAAAAAAAAAAAAAAACTATTGTCAAATCATTAAATTAGATTTACATTTGCTTTAAAATTCTATTTAGCGAGTGAAGCGGTTTTTACTGCAGCCAAATAAACAAGAAAGACATCAAATAATATCTTTCAAATGTAAAAATAGTTCTGCAACTCTATTGTTTATTGCCAAACTCACCCAGCTATCATAATCCATCCAACGAAAAAAAACATCAAGTGGAACATTCAAAAATCATCAGAAAAAGGAAGAAAATGTCGTACATTTCACTCGGATAAAAACAAATCAAAAGTTTTTTTTCTTTCAAAACAAATTGCCAAAACAATGAATTACATTTACAGTTGCTTTAAAACAATAATCCTAGACTGAACTGTTCAGCTCCTAACGAGCCAAGCGACCACGCTACCGGAACCCAGCTGCGAGTGAAGCGGATGGATTTTTCTTTGGCAATAATAAATGTTTCGCCAAATAAACGAAAAAGTATAAAATCACATTAACAGTAGCTTTCAAATCTTTATATATTAAGAGCTGCTTTGCCCCGTCTACCTTGAGAATAAAAATTGTGTCAAGTGACATATATTCAACAATCAGGCTTAAATAAAAGAAAAAAAACACCATGCAAAATTATCCTTCAAAACAATGACGACAGATATTAAAATACTTTTAAGAAATTAAAATGCGAAAGAGGGATTTAAAAGCGTAACCATGGAAACACAAAATAAAATAAGTTTGAGAAATTAAATGCAAAATAAGGAAAGAAACAATGGATTCAAAAAGCATAACCGTAGAAACGCGAAAATAAAATGGTTGACAACCTGAATCAAAATGACATTTTTCGAATTTGATTTAAAAACGCTTGTAACTTTTTTTCCTTTTGAAGACAGAAGTTAAGTTTTTCGACATAAGGTCAAGAGATATCTGGGGTAAAAAATGTCCCTTTTTCCAATGGTGTCAAAAAGAAAACTGTGGGACAATTCCTTCATTTTTTATTGATAGATTTAATGAAGAAAGTAGTGCCTAAATTTCAGCTAAGCCTAAAAAAGTTCGAGATAAAAACGCAAATTGCTCCCGTCGTAATGAAGTTAGAGCATTGAAACAAATTGCTTAGAATGCGGAAAATTCTACCCTTTTCAACGATATATGATTTTAATATGCGCAAGCAATTTTTCACTCCCATATTTGGGAATTTGTGAAATGTGGGCCTAAATTGGAATAAAAAAAAGCACTATTAATCATATTTTTTTGAATTATAGCCTATGCCACTGAGTAAGAAAGCACCTTTCATATAGTGAAGGAATTTTTCAAATAGGTGCAGTGGTTCCGGAGATTACCTCGAACATATAAACACACAAAAATCCGTCCTCTCTCTTTATAATATTAGTATAGATAATGAACATCCCTTGTAGCAGGGGAAAATGTGTTAGGAAGTTGAGAGAAAAATCAGTAATGTTTCACCGTTAGTTTTAAAAGGTTAAACTAAAGAGTGGTAGGTATGAGAGACCCTGGGGTGAAAAGCCGATGTTAGTTTAAAAAGAAGGAAAATGATATAAATATGTTTCAAACATGATCTGATGTAAACAATTTTCATACTTATGTAAGAAAAAATTTAGCTTTTGCAGTCATTTTACCATAAGGATTTTACCCGAAATTCTAATAGCTGAAAAGACCCTTTTTTTGGAGAATTTTGAGGGAAAAGGGAGGAGAAGGCAACAAAATTTGGGAGTCTCTCAAACAAATCGACAGAGTTGGCAGCTATGAATTAAAACAGAAACTCTATTAATGAAATATATAAACTAAATACAAATTTTTTGAATTTTTTTTAGATTTCAAATTGCTACCTTAATAAGATATCTAGTAATATCCCTTCCTGCAATGTCCAATCTACGAGTAAGATGTGGTAATGCATAGCCCTCATAAACAGGACATATATGTGTTACTCCATCTCCTGAATCCACCACAACACCAGTGAATAAACCTAAATATATGAGGGGGGAAAAAAATCAAAAAAGGAAATTTTTCTCTCAATGCAATAGCAAGAATTTTATGTGTTCACATTGGAGAAAAAAAGGCATCACATTTCTTCTCAATTATTTTATTCAGGCTAATTAAAACTGAACTAGCGGCAGACGATAAATTTCCGATTTAATATTGATGTTGTTTGATGTAAAAATGCTTATAACTTTTCTTCTGGTAATTCTACACAGCCTTGGTTTTTTTTTTAATTTGAAGGAAGTGAATCTACTTCAGGGGTATTTTTGAGGGCTTTCGAATGAGGCTGAAATTAAAAAATCGGATACAGTCGAGTCCCGGCCTATGTGAGGGATGCGTTCCAAAACCCCTCGCGTAAGTGGATGTAGAAAAATGTACGTATACAACTTTTTTAGCAACATGCCAAATTCTTTTAGACACTGTTAAACACCCTTTAAACTGTTTTAAAGCATTTCTCAAATATACATTACAGTTTCTTACTAAAGAGCTGAACTTTTACTGTTTTTAAAAAAAAGTCGTATCATTCAACATAAAATACTTTAACATGCACAAAATGAATGATCAATGGGAGGGAAAGACATAAAATAAAACAACACGGCTCATTACGTCGTAATAATAAAAGCGGCACTATATTAGTGCTGTACAGTAGATGTAGTAATAATCATTTGAAAAATAAAGATGATTTATGCTCCATGATCAGATCGTTACTTTTTTAAATACATTTTTAAATACGTTTGCTTCGCCTTTTCTTTTATAACGATTCCATTTATGCAACAGCCTTTCTTCCTAATCTCTTTACTCCACAGTTACAAGTGCAGCTTCCATTTTCATAATACAGTAGACTCTAGTTTTACGCAAGGGTTACGTTCCTCGGAAATGCTGCGTAAATCGAAACCAATAGGGGTTTGGTTCCATATATAAGAAAATACTTCATTCTAGTTATGACCAATTGTATAATGAGCTTAATGTGTACTTATATTGACTTTTATGCACAACACGCATAAAGAAAACATAAATTAATTTTGTGTCCTGTTTATAAAGAGGAGCTGGCTATGCCAGTGTTTTGGCAGTCATTAAGAATTTTTCTCTGTAATTCTTTGCAGAGCATTAACGCATCCATGATCACTTGCGTCATTTCCATGATAGAATCTTCCTTCACTAACAAATCAGAAAGATCATTTCTATTGTCTAGGAATGGCTCAAAATTTTCAATATGAACATTTTTGATTGTGTGTCACCACCGTCGGTGTCCTCGTTGGTTTTGGACTCATTTGTCACTCCTAAAAACTCTTTTTCCAGTGAGTTCTGAACTGTGTGAGTTTAATAACTTTACTTCTGGAAAGAGCTCTGGAACCAATCGCATAAAATGTCTCCCGGTGGCCCAAGCTCGATTATTAGCACGTCAAAATGCAGTTGAGTATGCATAATCTGCAATCTTTAGTAGTTCGAATTTTGAAAGAGGGGAAAATTTTATCTGTTTGCATTGCCGCATCCGTGTCCAACCGAAACACATCCGCGTAAAATAAAATAAAGGTGTCAAATCTTAAACCGCATAAAATAAGGGTCCACTGTACATATTTGCTTTGCTTAGACATTACTCTGCAAGCTTCAATGTTGAAACTAAGTTCTGAACTTTCACAGATATCTTTTTGTTTTGACTTTTAATTGTATGTATGGAAGATTCACTGATACTTATTGTCGTGCTACCGTCGACGTTTTGTAGTTCAAGCATATCGAGAATCTTAATAGGACACTAAGGTGTCATTATATTTAATCAACTTTAATAATTAGAATGAAAAAAAAATAAATGAAAGATGCTAAGTGGTTATTTGATGCACTAACAACGCGATGCATAGACTAGTTTGGTGTGAGAACTTTCGCTATGAGTGTTGCTAAAGAGATGTAATAACGTTTCACGAAATCAATATTTACTAGCCAGTAACAAAGCCGATAATGCCTTCCGAAAACATTCGTGTTGCCGACGAGGAATTCGCGTTGGCTCTAAAGTTCGTCATTTGTGAAAAATTCGCGTTATAGCCCTTTAGCGTAAGTCGAATCGTGTTGTAGCGGGAGTCGACTGTAATTGTTTAGGGTAGAAGGAGCCATTTTTGTGTGTCCTAAAAATGAAATTTAAATGCTTTGGTGCTTTTTTGGCATTTGAACCCCCTCCCCCCTATGTTCCTTCTCAGTTGCCCAAGTACCTCCCTGCTAAATTTGGTCGAGATCCGACGTAAACTGGATTTGTTATAGGGAACATACACATATACACATATATAATCTGTTTTATTTATATGAATTAAGGTTTCAAGAAAAGGGAGAGCTTTTATTTTAGCACCCTACAGTTTCAGGGTAATTGACTCAATTTAACTAACCCATTTTATTACCCTATAAAGCACAAGATTGAGAAATATTGCTACAAATGATAAACTCAATCAGGGTTGGCAGGTTTTTGACGGTTTAAACAGTCACATACAAAAGCAAATAGCACACCTTTGTAGCAAAATGCACTTACAGTCAACATTTTCATTAAGTACTTCAATCTAAAACTGAGATCATAAGGCTGAGAGCAAATGAAACTGTATAATTGAAAAGAAGATCACAAAGAAAGATCTGAGAAAGTCCCCCTCTCTCTGCTAAAACAAAGAAATTTAGTTTTCAAGAAAACTATGGAAAATACATGGGAGTTTTAATGGAAAATGCATGGGAACTTTTTTTTTTCAGACATCAAGGGTTTTGATGTAAAGAGGTTCGAGATATCAATGTTTGACTGTAGTTTAAGCATGTTAGCTAAGATTTATGATAAATTAAATATCACCATGTTTGCTTCCTCTCTCGGATTGTGTACTATTTTTTTCTTATTTGAGCAAAAAAAGCAAAAATATCTCGCTTTATTCTCGTAATTCAGGTAGCATTTTCATATTTTGTCAAAAATGCTGCTATAGCAGACTATCGCTTTTAGATGGAATAGAAATGCTTTGTAAACTATTGCATTTATAAATCTCAAAATCAATGTAAAGCAATTCTAAATGTTAAAAGTATAAATTTTTCCCGCAAACATGTACAAAAAAAAAAAAAAAAAACATACATACCTTGAGCATATAATGTTAAAACAGCTTGTATAGCAATATAAGTACCAGCAAATTGGTATTTTTCAAACATTACCTAAGAATAGTTTTGAACAAAATCAAAAATTAACTCATAGAGCAACAAATGAACACAATTTTACATTAGGCAAATAAAAATATCTTAGAACGGCTGCTGAAAGTTTTAAAGTTAATGCTACATTACATATGACTTTCATCCTTTAGAGGATCTTTTGCAACAGGTTTTCTAAAATACTAGCTGCGTGCCCGGCGTTGCACGGGTTACCTAAAAAATTTAAGAGCAGCCCAGTTGATGCTTTTGTAGTACACTGACACTAGTTTCTAACGCGTTAAGGAATAAATAAATGCGCGTAAAGCAAGGTTTGCAAAACACCAGTAAAACATATTTTTGCCAAAACACCTCATAAACGTTAATAATCGTTATCAATGATACAAGTTATGAGTACATTTTCAGTCAGCACAAAAGGGGAAAATATATGCATTATCAACTATAATCTTTACTCACGTTAAACTGAATTACATCTGATAGACTATATCGGAAATATTTATGCACAATAACAATCCGCTTTTTACATAAAATAGTCTACTACCCGGCGTTGCCCGTGTGTTTATTAATGCAACATACCACTCAGATAAATATTTGGATGGATTCTGTCCACATGGTCGTACAAGAATTACATCAATCCGTTTTCCAGGTACAAACCCTCAAAGAACTCAAATAACTTGTAAATCACTCATTTACTTTACGACGTGCACGGTCCTCCTCGAAAATGAAAGTTATGTCATGTGACGCGTATTTAACAATCAGGCTTGAACAAAAAAAAAAAAAAAAAAACAGCAAAATTTTGCTGCAGATTACGGCAAAATAATCGAAAAGTAAACAACTTAAACACCCTGATTACAGGAAAAGCCTCAAAACAAAAACAAGAATTTTACCTGTTCATATTCGAGAAAAAAATGGCAACAAATCTTTCATCTCAATAATTTTCTTCACCCGATATACATTTTAATAAAAGCGTTGTTGCGGAAAGTTGAGATGAAGCACTGAATAATAATTTGAATGGAGGAAAGCCTTCGAAAAATAGGGATTTGATTTTGTAATCTAAGAGTCATAATTAATAGTTTTTAATTGATATCTCCGCTAATTATTATCGGAAGATTATGTTAAATAGCTAAACATGAAGACGGGAGGATTACGAATCCATCGATACCTGGTTCGATGGTCAGTTCACTGTCGTTCGGGAGAAGAAGCTTGGACATAGATAGATAGATAGATAGATACTCAGATTTTATATGTATAAGATAATTTGAGTTGGCAAAGAGGAGACACTCATCACTTGCAACAAAACTTCGGAGAAAATGTTTTAAAAAGCAATCTATACAACAATAAACACATTTTAAATTAATTGCACATTTTCTTCATTTTGCTTTTTATCATTTTTCCCCCAATGGGAAGGATTTAATCCCTAAAACCCTCTCCTTAGGCTCTGCCTTGATTATTTTAGACGAAAATTATTTTAAGCAAAATAAAGCTAAAAACATAAAATCCCTTAACACAGAAGCAATATGCTATTAGAAAAATTCTTCGTTTCATTTAATTAGACATACAGCAGTAAGCTTAAAAATAAGAATTGATGCATAGCACATACAGTAAAACCTGTAAAGTTGACCATCTTTGTAAGTTGAAAACCTGTCTAAGTTGACCGCAATTTTCAGGCACAGAATTATATCTATATCATGTAATTCAATCTCTGTAAGTTGACTACTAAAGTAGTGCACTGCAAGTGGTCAACTTACACAGGTTTCACTGTAACACTTATACAAGAGATAGAAATATTTTTTTTATATTTAAAGCCTTTATTAGTGACTACCTGCTTGGCTTTGCTCAGAGAAGAAAATTAAAAGATCATTTGGTTCGCCTGTACATTTACAAATAATGGATTATGAATTTCTTGCCTGTTTGCTATGATAATTTTGTCACCCATGTTACGGTTCCACGTTATGATAGTTTGGCATTTTACTCGTACACGTTATGATAATTTGCTCAGTAAAATGTTCTTAAAATCGGAATGGAAAAAGAACAAAATCAAATTTTTGAAAAATTGCTTCGAGGTGCACACCCTCACGCTACAAACTAATTCTGTGCCAAATTTCGTGAAAATCGGCCAAACAGTTTAGGTGCTATGCGCGTCACAGAAAGACATCCAGACAAACTTTGAGCTTTATCATTAGTAAAGATAACTGTCTTTGCCTTGTTTTAGCTTTTCAAACTATGCTTATTAGCTGTATTGTTTGATCATTAATGGTTCTGAACAGGTCTGGATCTATAAATTTTGGGACCCCACCAATAAAATCTGTAGGGCCCCTCTCGAGAGGCCAACAGTGTATATTTGCAACATTAATGGGTCTTAGTGCTAGTTTAGGAAGGTTTTTGGTCTTTTTACTGGTACAGTCGAGTCCCGACTTACGCGAGGGATGCGTTCCAAGACACTTCGCGTAAGTCGGAATTTCGCGCTGTAGAACAAAGTATGTTTAGTAATTTTTTATAAGCATACCCAATTGTTTCAGACGTTTGTAAACACCCCTCATATTGTTTCAGACCATTTATTAACTATATATTGCAGTATCTTTTACAAAGAACCGACTTTTTCTGTATTTTGGAAAAAGCGTTATTATTTGATATAAAATTCTGTAATTTAGCACAAAATCAATGATTAATGGGGGAAGAGAAACTTAAAATAAAGCAGTACGGTACTTACAGTATGTACACTACAGCATTATTATAGCACTTAACAGTATAGATATAGTAAATATATTTATAATTTAAAAAATGAAGAAGGTTTATGCAGCGCGATCAGAATGTTATCAGAATGTATTTTATCAACGTTCATATGTAAAATGAAAAAAAAAAAATTAATATTCGGAGCGGTTATTTGTATAAACTAAAGCAAAGCGTTGTTTAGACTAATACAGTGGGTGAACTCACGCTTTCAGTGATGCTAAAGGGATAAAAGTCCATTCACAAAACCAATATTTAGTGTCAACGAAGCCCATTCTAACTCTCCGCCGCTCTTTTCCCAAAAATTTCATGTTGTAGAAGAGTAATTTGTGTCTGCACTAAAAAATTCATTACTCTTGAAAAACTCGCGTTATAGCCATTTCGCGTAAGTCGGATCGCGTTGTAGCGGGATCCGACTGTATTTACACCTTAAAGCGGCACCGTGCTATAATGACTGAGTATCATTAATGATCCGATTTGTAGTTGTTACCTCTTTAATGAGGAAACTATTACTCACACCCTGTGTGATTGCAAAGTGTTTTCTGCCTATAGGTTTGAACACCTAGGTCATCATTTGCTTGAACCGTGAGAGATTCATGATATTCCTATTGGGTTTTTTCTGAATTTTACTTCAGCTGCTGTTCCTTTTTAAGACTTTTATTTGGGGACCAGTACAATAGACCTCTGGTCGCAGTGCTTGGTTCGGTTGAACCCCTCTTTTTACATAAAAGGAAGTATTGTATTCGCGAAAAATTTTTCACTCAAAAATCAACCTTAATTTCCATTTTACTTACCCCCGAATGAATATCGAGTTTTTTTAACCTCTACCACTCGTGGATAAGTGCCTAAGAACGTATAGACATGCAAAATATCCATAATGATGATTCCTGCGTTTATTACAATGAATTTTCTCGTGACATCTGTATGTATGTATGTGTGGATGTATGTCGCATAACCCAAGAACGGTAAGTCCTAGAAAGTTGAAATTTAGAACGTAGACTCCTAGTGGGGTCAGTTGTGCACCTCCCCTTTTGGTTGCATTCAGGTGTTTCTAAAGGGGTCTTTTACACCTTTTTTGGGGGAAATCATTGTTAATTTCGATGTATATTCAAGTGGTGTTATAGTTTGGCGGACACTTGGCGATATATCGCCAGTCTTTTGGTCACCAAGTTTTATCGCCAACTTGGCTACAAATTTGGCGATTAAAAATTTTTTTTTTTAAAAATCTGTTTCAATTTGGCAACTGTTGGTGATATTTAGAGAGTAAACTACTGAATTACATTAAAATTGCCAGTAATGGGGAAATGACATTAAATTGGAGTAAAAGGTAGTCATGTGATGCACACATCAGCTCGTTTTCATTTCATTTATATTGCTGCTAGTTTTTTTCAATTTCTTGAACCATTGAACCTCTTAATACTTGAGCCCCCTGCACTGCAGGTATGCAGATCCAGGCCTGGTTCTGAAATGTTTATCAGTTTCTACTGAATGTAGGGCGAGAGGGGCATTAAACAACAATAAGTGCTTTGCAACATGTTGTTAACATCAGCATTAAGAGTCGGACAATTTTTAACAATTAGGTGAAAGTTCTGAACACCAAACTTTTACAACGTGAGAATCTGAGAATACACAAGAAGTCTGTAATAGCTGAACAATTTTGCTTTCTCCTCAAAATTGGTATCCCCTCCTGGCTTACAGGGGAGAAAGATACCCTTCCATTTAAAATAATTAATTTTGGTCTTGAATATTGTAAATTATTGGAAGTTTTACATATCAACGCACATATATTACTATGTAAGTGCATTTAAAGTTTTCAAAATTAAATATAAATTTTATCATGACTAAAATTAAAAAAACATATGTAAAATAATTACTTCAATCATTTTCTCCCTGTTTTTGACAGGATTCATTGGAGGCTCTGTTAGAAGAACTTTGCAAGTTTTTGGAATCAATGTTCATTTTATTAGGGCCAAAAGTATAATCCCATACATGGCACATATCTTCCCAATTTCTCACAATTCCATTTTCCATGGGATATGCCACTTCAAGCATGGATCTCAATTTGCTGGCTTCATCGCCAACCATTAAATCCTAAAAAAGGGGAAATGTATAAATCAATGGAGAAAACAAATATAAAAACAGTATAACTTATAAAATTTACGTGAACTTCTCCTTCCCCCATCCAAGAACAAGAAAACTTCATACACTCACAAAATTGAAAACACGTACTAATTAGAAATAACTGCAGTGGGAAGGTAAAGGACAGTATCTGCAGAAATGAGCTTTTGAGATAGTTGAAGAAACAAATTTTGGATTCCATACTAACAATAGGGAAATGTTGGAGTTTGACATTTTTTTCATTCTTTGTTTTCAGCAGAAACCAAATTCGCAATTTAGTACAATGAAGCTGAAATTAATGATAGACATGCTATTAACATTCGATCTATTAAGAATACTTAAATGATTATGTCACTTTATATAAAAAAGCTTAATTTGTAGCAAAATATTTAAATTAATACCTTGAAGGAACAGGAATTTAAAGCAGTAAAAAAAATAATCTAATTGTATATATTACAATCAGGTTGTTCTTTTACTACTTTGCATGTTTTTTCAAAGAATTTTAAGTTCAATAACTAAAATTGTTAACTTTTAAAATAATTTTTTCATTAATACCTACATTGTTAAACCTAAATTAAAAATATATTAACAGTTGCACCTGTTTGTAGTAAAATCATATACTAAATGCAACAATGGATTTTATAGGAAAAACAACGAATTACATAAGTTCTAGAATATGCAGAAGGAATTGATCTTCCTGGCTACCCAAAGAACAGGTCTGTCCCCCTTCCATTTTAAGCTGGATATGCCTTTGCCTTAGTAAGAAGCAGTAAGTTACTGCCTTTAGGCTAGGGCTAGATCTAGATTTTTATCTTTCCATTTTGTGAAAAAAATTAACTTTTTTCTTTTTGCAAAAAAAAAAAAAAAAAATAATAATTTTTTGGCGCATTTTTCTTTAATACATTTTTTGTGAAAAAAATTCTATCATATTGTATACATCATGTTTAGCCATCACAAATCTAATTTGAAATTTTTTTGGCCCAAAAGACTTTACTAGGAAACTGAATATTTTTCCACTGATGCTTTGCTTTCAGACAAATTGATTGAGATTATAAGTGATGAAAGAATTGTTTTTACATACAAAATCTTGTGAAGGGTCTTATTTTAAATCATGAAAAATTGTAAAGTTGCGACTTTTATAAATTAGAATTTTGTGAAGTGAAGTTTGCAAAGCGGACTTGCGTCTGAATCGACCCCTGTATCAACAGCTCGGCTATGACATTCAGAAACAGCAGTTTCGCTCTTGTTATGGATTCATCAGTCTGGAATAGACAGTAACCAAGCTGGAGACAGATTCCATCTCGTTGAAGCTGAGAGTGCCAGTATAAAGTTCAATGAGATGACATGGTCCTCCAGCTCAGTTACAGACTGTTCCAGATTGATGAGTCTGGAAAAAAGACAAAACTGCAGTCTCTAGATGTCATACCTAGGTTGGGCTTGATTAGTAAACAAGTGAATGGTTCCAAATAACTACACAATAGAAAACTTACATTGAGCAAAAAAAAATCTCACATCTTAACTACGGAACTGATAAATCATATACCTTAAAAGTTATTTGTCAGTATTTAATAACAAGTACTTTGACATACATCATTGATTGTATTTAAACTGAAAAATGAAATTAACTCACACGAGCATCCGTTGGTGCATCCTGAAGCAGCATGTGTAAGACATTATACGCTTAAGTATAAATTTGGTTATTCATTTAAAAATTGTGAATTAAAAGATATATTGATTTTAACATTCACATAAAAGCATAATTAATTTCATACTTTCACTTCAATATCTCCAATTTTATGAGCAGCTCTTATAATAGGTCGTCCCACAAGTGAAGGAAAGGTAAAAGCTGGGAAATTGGATCCAGCATATCCACATTTAACAAACTGCAAAGAAAATAAAACATTTAATTAAGGCAAAATCGAAGAAACTGAAAAATATAACAACATTTAAAACTAGAGCGATTGTTTATCCCTGTGTAAGCATAAGACAATATTATGCCATTAAGTATACAAAAAATATTTATAAAAGAGCTGTTGATAGTAGTTTCTGGTAATTTTGCATAATATTCCTATATATTTATATTGAATACAAACCTCATTATAATACATATAAAAATCAATAATTTATCAGTTTTTCACATAACAAAAAAAAAAAAAAAAAAAAAAAAAAAAAAAATTTTGATGGGATAGAATTTTTTTTTTGAGGGGGAAAAACTGCATGTTAAGAATTAGTTTTGGAAAAAACTTCTCAATTTTATGAACTTTTTTTTAAGGAGGGAAAAATACATTTTAAAATCTTACAATGTAGTTTCAAATATTATAAGCAGAAAAAAGTTGATATTACATTATCTTGTCATATGAGTAAAATTTCAAAGATTGGAAATATAAAATGTGCTCAAACCTCTGATGAAAAGTGAAGATAGTATAACAGTAATACATCCTTATTAATTTTCTTGGGAAACTAAAAAAATGTTCATATATAATTTACTTGGAAAAAAAAAAAAAAAAAAAAAAAGCTGTATGAGGTCTTGTACAGAACTGCAGCAATCCTTTACAAACAATTCTACAAAGGGGAAAATTATTTCATTTTTTTCTGCGAACGGTGGATGTTTGTTTCTAAACATCCACAAACCCTCTTTTGTAGATTTGATGAACAACATTTTATCTGTCAAAAGTTCAATAACCAGTTTAATATGAAGTGAATATAACAAAAATATATTACCCCGGTTCCGTTATCACAAACAATTACTTTGCGGCCTTCGCTGTCCATTTTCAGCAGATAATATATAAATATTTAAGTCTTTAATAAGTATTTAATTTCTACATTACACATTACCGCATCGGGAGGAAGGGTGTTGTTGGTGGTTATCAATAGCTGATGCCATTCTCTAAAAACTAAAAATCAAATTATGAATAATTTTATTAATTTCTAAAGAAAGGGCTTATTACCAAATATTTTAGAATAAATAACACTCTCATAATTTACTGATTAAGTGACTCTAACATGATGGTTGTCATCATTTACAGGAAAGTAATATTTTGGATATAAGCGATCAACTTTTAACTTTTCAAATTTCGAATGGCTACGCTTTACCCATGAGCGAGTGAAAGTGAAAAATTTACACTGTCACTGTTGTCGGCTAAAGTGAGATTGTAAATACCAGCGACTTTGAAATTTTAAATAAGAAATATTTGCCTTATTACGAAATAATAATGAGGGATGTCAACATTTATTTGTCTGCTCAACAATCTAAAAGTTCTCCTGAGAGAGCTGAGGAATGGGCACAGCTGGAAGAATATTATAATAAAAAGTACGTCTAGCATTTAAAAGAAACCTATAATTTTATTTAGATTTTAGATGATTTTTACAAACTTGTTGTGTGAAATGTTTAAGTGTGAATGTTGTGTTCTATTGTGTTTTTAGAAAAATGGAAAAGAAAGGGGCAGACACTAAAGTACATATTTCAGTCATTAATTTTCTCTCCTTTTCATGTTCTATTTTGCTTTGTACCTATAACTTTTTGTGGGATATTCACGTGGTGGGAATCTGGCGCGGTCATCGTATTTTTGGCGTAAACAATTTTATTTCTGTTACCCTGCTGATTTATAGTAACCCTATGTGAATAGATTTTTGAGTTCTCTTTGTTTAGATTTGCAACAAAATATACCTCTCGCGCAGGCACTGGGTCAAAATTGACGCCAAGGAAGAAAGATCGCCAGATTCCCATATCGAAATATCCTCATAACTAAAATATAAAGTAATAAACTCTAGATATAGTCAATCGTTCGCGTAAAATATATAAATGCTGATCCAGGCATGTACAGTGAACTTTTCTGTTTATATTCCTGTTGGTAAATATGTCTCTGCAATCAATGGAGAGGTGAAAGCTATACCTATTGCTCAAGATCGATTGAAATACTGTGATTGCAAATTTAAAGGATGTGTCATCCTAATGGATTCCCTAGCGGCTATTGAGGGGATAGCATGGACAAAGAGCTGCAAGTCACATGAAGTTTCTGAAGGTCGCAGTTTCATTGACGATCTGCTGTTGCAAAACATAAAAGTGGTGTTATGCTGTTACAGTCAAGTACCGACTTACGCGAGGAATGCGTTCCAAGACCCCTCGCGTAAGTCGAAATTTCGCGTTGTGGAAAAAGGTATGTGTAAAAACTTTTATAAACATACCCAATTATTTTAGATACTTGTAAAAACCGCCTCAAACTGTTAGAAACCATTTCTTAACTATACAGTACTGTTTCTTACAAAAAAAAAAAAAGAATTTTTATTTGTATTTTAAATTTAAAAAAAAACGTTTTATTCAATATAAAATACTGCTACGATGCACAAAATAAATGATCAGTGGGAAAGAAAGCCATAATAAACCAGTAATGGTATATATAGTAAGAAAAACAAATGCACTATAGTTGTACTGTACATCCAGTAATGCTATTTGTAACTTAAAAAAGTAAGGATGATTTATGCTGTGTGATCAAAATTTGAAATACTTTCTGGTTTTTTTTCCCATTCACAATACAAGAGCAACTTCCATTTTCATAATTTTTGCATTTTGCTTAATTAAAACTCGGTCAACTTCGATAGATTTCCTTTTCTTGACTGTTAATTGTACGTATGGAAGATTCACTCATACCTAGTTGTCGTGCTACCTTTGACGTACTTTTTAGTTGAGTTTCAGATTTTCGAGAAGCTTTAGCTTTTTTTTAATTGTCAGAAACTTTCTCCTTTTCTTTCTATATTCAAACTCTAGATGAAACTTAGATGTCATTATATTTCATCAACTTTCGCATTTAGAATGAAAAAAATAAATGGAAAACATGGAGTAGTTAGTTGTGTAAGCGATTTTGAGACTAGTACGGTGTGGGAACTTCCACTCTTAGTGATGGTAAGGAGATGAAGGTCCATTCACTAAAAAAAGTGTTTAGTAACCAATAAAAAAGCCGATACGTATTTACCACTATTCCTTCCGAAAAGTTTCGTGTTGAGGATGAGGAATTCACGTTAGGTATAAAATTCTTTGTGAAGAAAAATCGTTAAGTATAGCAATTCCCGCATTAAGTCGGATCGCATTGTATCGCGGAATCCACTTTTATTCAAATACCAAATGATCCAGTCTCATTTAATGCAATAAATTATTTATCAGGAAGAAATCAGATGTTTTTGGCATGACTCAAAATATTGAAGCAACTGTAAGGTTTGCCGAGGAAACCTACCTTTAATTCCAATAACGCCTAAGAGCAGAGGTGGCCATATTTCACTTTAACTGGCCATGACTGTTTATCAAAGCGTCTTCACCGTTTGAGGATTGTCGAGTGTCCCAATTGTCCTCTTTGTAATTCAAACCAAGAAATGGACATTAGCCACCTGCACACTTGCACCCAGCTTTCCACACGTAGCCTGTGCGACCTTTACTGGGAAACAAGAGAGCGTATCGACAGCTAAATATTTCACTTCATTGTTCCTGTGTTGTTCCTTGTTCTGTGTATTGTGTTTGTTTTGGCTATTTTGTTCTTTAACTTTTTCTACTGTCATTTTAGAAAAAATGATGATTGATTAACCCTTAACAGGGGAGATGCGGTCTCACAGACCGCTCAAAAGTTCATCCGATCGCCCTTATTTCATTTTAAGTCCGATTGAATGGTTTTCCCTATAGCTTTTTGTTTTCTGAGCTTGGACTCCCACCTTGATTATAAGTATCTTCAGGCAAATGCATCTGGTTTAAATTTCATTGTATTCTTTAGAAGCGGTCTGTGAGACAGCACCTCCACCTCAGTGTGACTATTTTCGACAGTAGTAGACATTAGGTGTGGCAACAGTGAATTAAGCTTTGTTGTTTTGCTAATTTTACGCTCCGTGTTTTTTAATGATATTAGCAGTAAATTTTTGTTAATTATATTTTTTTCTGATGTAATCTGATGAAGCTTTCAATGAGGAACATGCAGGTATCTTTTTCTATGAATTTTGCTCAATTTTAAAGAAAGTACGTAATTTTGGGAAAAACACATTGAAGTTTGTATGATATTATATGATCGATAAATTTAAACTTACAATGACTTAGCTTCATGTCAAATGTGCTAATATCATTTGAAATTGACTTTTGCATTAAGCTTCTGGACTTACAAATTTACTTTGTGAAACTTTAATGTGTCTTCACTGTTTTTTCACATAACGAACTTTCATATTTTTACTTCTGTATGAACATTTCAAATTGAAATACTTCGTTCCAAAGATTGGCGGATTTTTCTTTTCATTGTTGGCGATATTTCTGCTTTTGCCTTAGCTTATGCAATTGCAGTATTTAATGAAAACAAATTTAAAGTACAACAATGGAAAGTGATTTTGAATTTCAGAAATCGCCATTAATTTCAACTGCAGCACTAGTACCTACTGTTAATGAGACGAAAATTCATGCAATTGATTTAACATCTTCAGAAAATGATTCCTCGTGTGATAATGTGAATGAAACATCTTCTCAAAGAAATATAGCAGATTTGTTTGGCATTCAGCCAGCAGATAAAGTAGTTTTGAGACCAACTATTAAACACACTTCTAATGAATTAATTGATTGCATTAAATATATTATTAATGCCAAAACTAATGCAAACAAGAGATACTTCTTTAAGGAAGAATGCAGATCTTTTATTATAAATATATTAACAATTCTGCAGTCAAGAATTATTGACTCGGATAATATTTCCTGTCAAGATCTTATTTCATCTATAGCACAAAATAATAATTTGTCACCTTCTTCACTTATTACTAAACTGACAGGAAATGAAGATTTTTCCTTGAAAGGAGTTGCTATATCTGACTTTGACACTTTAAAAATTAAAAAACAGTATAAAGACGTAGGAACTCAAGAAGATCGAACTACCACAAACCTATTGTACACTACTATGAAAACTACCTCAACTTACAAAGATGCAGAAAATCAGGTAGGAATTGAAGAAGATAATATTTTCAACCTTCAGAATACTAATCATGTTATTTTCCCTACGCATTCCTCTGATGGATTAGACTTTCAAAATGAAATTTACGAAGTAGTCGACACTTCTCCAACACAGAGTGAGCTTGATACACCTCTAAAAGCTCATCTTCAAAATGACAACACTAAATTTTCTCCTGTTCATTCACTTAATAGTTTTTCTAAAACGTTTACAGAATTGAAACCTACCGATAATCAAACGGCTTCTCCTTTATATAAACATTCGTATGCTGATGTAATGAAGAAAAATCCAAAATTATATACCGTCTTAGTCTACCCTCTTCGTGAAAATACTTCTTCTTTCGATTTAAAATTACTTTTGAAAAAAGAATACAATCCAGCAAGCGACAACATACGCATTCACAAGTTACGTGTTATTAGGAATGGAGGTCTGGCTATAGATCTTTACAATAAAATAGACAAAGAAAAACTACAAAAAGCTCTCTTAACAATACCTAACATACAGCTTAATACGAGAATTAAAACTACAACTACAATAAACCCAAAGATTTTAATTCAAGGATTACCTAAAGAAACAACAACTGAACATATAAACCACATTATTTTTGAAAATACAGGAAAAAATTTAAACTTCAAAATTAATTTCAATTACAAAACAAGAAACGGTCGACAGAATTTCGTAATAGAGTGCGAACCTTTCACATTTAACATACTCATGAAATGCAAATTTTTACAAAATGAATGGGAAACTTACAAATTGAGAGAATATATTAATGTAAAAAGGTGTTATTTTTGCCAAGCATTTGGACACTTGTCTAGCAAATGCCAAAGTAATTTGCAAAAATGCACTTTCTGTTCTGGAAATCACCCTCAACATGAATGCAAAAGCAATTTCACGAAATGCGCAAATTGCGTTAAATCTCTTCCAAGCTCTTCTCCTTTATATTTGATTGATCACCCTGCTTCTGACTCATCTTGTCCTTATTATCTTTCTGTTCTTCAAAAGTTGAAATCGAATATCAATTATGACGAATAATACTGTGTTTTCTATTAACTTGCCTTCCTCTCTTCATCATTTGTCTCATCCGAATTTGTTTACTTCATCTACAATTTTTCCTTCTTCTAATATTCAGTTCTCAAAGTATTCTTTTAACTCTTTGAATTGTATTCAAATAAATTTAGGCAAAAGAAGCATCGCTACTAGTTCTTTAAAACTTTTATCTACTCAAATGTTACCGAAGTTTTTCCTTATTCAAGAACCATATTTAAAAAACGATCAAATACCAGAACAACCTAGTAATTGGAAAATTTTTTATTCTTTAAGTAAAAAAGCTGCTGTTATAAGTACTGACTCAAATATAATAGTTTCTCAAATAGACCAAAAAGAAAACCATATAGCAATATCAGCTGATTTCAAGGAAGATTCAATTGTTATTATTTCAGTTTATATAACACCAACAGAAGATGTTAGAATCCCTCTACGTAATCTCGAAAGTCTTTTGAGAAATATTTCAAATAAAAATATTATAATTATGGGTGATTTCAACAGTAGAAGTAAATCTTGGGGATATGCTGGTGAAGATCCAAGAGGAAGAAGAGTAATAAATTTTTACCAAGCAAATGACTTGCAATTAATAAATAGTTCATATGACTCACCAACTTTTGAACATGAAAATGGAAATGGCTGGCCTGACTTAACATTTATTAAAGGAAATTTAATTCAAAATGATAATTACCAGTGGAATGTTATAGATGATGTAGATTCCCTAAGTGACCATAAATTTATTTCACTTAAATTTCAAAAAGAGCTTTCGACTTATGCAATTAAACGCTATAAAATCACATCTAAAGGAATTAAAAACTTTGAAAAAGAGATTTCAGAAAAATTAACACCATTCATTAATTCTTGCCAGAATATTTTAACACCATTTGAACTTAATAAATTCTCAAATAATTTTATTACTACTATTCAGAATTGTTGCAACAATTCGTTTAAAATTAAAGATATTTCAAACAAATTTGAAGTAAAATGGTGGAATAATGATCTACAAAAAGAAAAAACAAATCTTAATAGATTAAAAAGAAAATTGAAGAAGCAGCCAACACCAGAAGAAAATGTTAGAGTCAAAATTGAATACAAAAAAGCCAGAGCCCAATATTTCCGAAACATCAAAAAACAAAAGACAGAAAGTTGGCGCAATTTTTGCAAGCAAGCATCTGATCCATTTGGTAAAGCTTATAAATCCTGTTTTGAAAAAATTAAGCGTCCAACTACTTTGCCAATTTTTAATGACGGAGCTACGCAAAAAGAAAATTTGGAATTCATTTTAAATGAACTTTATCCAATACCGCAAAGAAATCCGTTATCTAACTGCCAGATCTCAACAACTACATATTCATCTTTCAATGATCTTTCAAATGTTGAACCAGAAATTTCAATTGAAGAAATTAAAAATTCTTTGAATTCTTGTAATAGTAAAAAAGCCCCGGATTAGATTCAATAGATTACGCAATAGTTAAACTAATCTTTGAAAAACTACCACAACTACTACATTGCTTTTATAACAAATGCCTCAAGCTTTCTTATTTTCCAGATGTTTTTAAAATTGGAAAATTGATTTTATTTCTCAAACAAGGTAAAGATATTAAAGATGTTTTTTCATATCGTCCTATAACACTTTTACCAACATTAGGAAAACTTTTAGAAAGAATAGTTGTTAAAAGAGTTCAATTTTATTACCAAAATTTTTCTCCAAAAAATCAATTTGGTTTCAAAAAAGGATATTCAACAGAGGATGCTTTACAAAATATTTGGGAAAATCTTCTTGATTATAATATAACAGGTCATAAATTAATAATTTCCTTAGACATTCAAAGAGCTTTTGATAGCATTCCACATCCACAACTCCATAACAAAATTTCTCAATTACGGTGTCCTAATATTTTGAAAAAATTCCTTCACAGTCTACTTGAAAACAGAAAATTAATAATGGATTCTAATAATGAATTTGTAATTCATAATCAAATGATAGGCGTCCCACAAGGATCTTGCAGCGGTCCGTTTTTGTGGTCATTAATAGCAGAAGATATTCTACACACTTCAATGCCAAGAGGAGTTTTTATTCAAGCATTCGCAGATGACTTTGTGATTGGCGTTGTTAAAGAAACAATAAAGAGCATGGGAGATGAAGCAAACTCAGCTTTAATACAATTCAAAAAATGGGCAGATTATTATAATTTGAAAGTCTCAACAGATAAATCAAGTTTATTACTTTTTAGAAGAAAAACTAAGAATCAAAATATTAAATATGGGACTGAAAAAATTAAAAGAGTAAGGACTTTAAAGTATCTAGGAATCATTCTTGATGAAAACCTTTCATTCTTACCACATATACAACACCTAAAGACCAAATCAACCAATTATTTACAACATTTAAGACGCCTGGCAGGAAAATATTGGGGCTACAATATTCGTTTCAGAGCTCGCTTATATGATTCTGTTTTTCTCAGAATAATAGCTTATGCATCTCCAATTTGGGCAAGCAATCCAACTACAAGATTGAATTTAAATCTTTTGAAATTACAACGTCCTTTGTTATTACATTTAACAGGAGCTTATGCAACAACAGCAAATAGTTCTTTACAAATAATCACCGGTATACCTCCTTTAGATATTCAAATTTCCTACGAAGCAAAAATGGGAACATTACTCAGACTTAATAAGGACGTTGTCACATGTTTTGGAATTCTTCGAGCGTCTTCCTTTGAAAAGAAAATCAAAACAATTTTATTTCATCCCAGTGTTTCCTTAACATCTTCATTACAAATAAACTCACCAAATTTGGAAAATTCAAGCACTAATATTTCTTCCTTCCGTTACTTCACAGATGGCTCGAAAACAAAACAAGCTACAACGGCAGCTTTCCTTATTTTAAATAACACAACTCCAACTGACGAAACCACATTTCTTCTAAATGTCTCCAACTCTATTTTTCAAGCAGAAGCGTTAGCAATAAAAGAAGCAATAGATCATGCTGTAACCCACAATAACTTACCATCAATTATGTACAGTGACAGCCAATCAGTCATTAAATCAATTGGTAATCTAAACCCAACAAACTCTTTAATAGCTGAAATCCAACAACAACTAATAAATCATGATAATATCAAAATTTCTTGGATTAAAGGTCATTCAACCTCTGCTGGAAACAATAGAGCCGATTTTCTCGCAAACCAAACAGCAAATGGACTCTTAGTACCAACAAAACAGCATCCTTTGCCATTTCCAAGAAGTTTTGCAAAGCATAAATTATTACAAGATCTACTGACTGATTGGCAAGAACGATGGGAACAAGACATAACAGGAAGACTAATCTACAAAATCCGTCCGAAAGTTAAACTTACTCCTTTGAATTTAAATAGACATGAAATTTTTTTCTTTACTGGCCATGGCCCTTTCCCTTCATACTTGAAAAGATTCCATATTAGAAATAGTGACCTCTGCAGATGCAAATCAATTGGAAATCCTCAACATTACATACAACATTGCATTCACACTTCTTCATTCCATCTTCGTTCTTCTGGCAATTGGACTCAAGACTTAAAAAACTATTATTCGTTTCCTGCAGCAAAAAAGAAAATTACAGATCTTATTACATTTCTAATTGACCACGAACATTTTCTCTTTGGATAAATTTTTTTTTACTTACTTTTTTTTTTAATATATAGGCATTAAGCATTTTAATTAATTTTTTAAAATTATTATTTTTATTATTTATTTATTGTTTTTATTATTTTTTTTTTTTTGTTTCACTTTATTTTCTTTTGCTTTCATCTATTTTTATTTATTTATTTATTTTTATTTATCTTAATGTAAATATTTATATATATTCTTTCTTATTGAACAAAATTATTTTCTTCTGTATATATCAAAATTGTTTATCAGTGTGGAGTATTGTTAAATTTTCTCGTACGTCATCCCATAATTTGTGAAATTTAACATTGTTGAATGTGTACAAAAGGATGACGTATTTAATAAAAAAAAAAAAGTAGTAGACATTACGATCTTAACGTTAGAGTCGAGGATATAGGCACATTTATCTTCCTCGCGTTATGCAGACGTAATGCAAATTATTCTAGATGAGGTTGAGAGTTGTTTGAAATGTTCACAAGCGTTACGCAATGATGTTCTAGGGAAAATGAAGGCTGAATTATTCCTCGAAATACGGTGAGGAATAATAATAGTTAAAGGGCTGTCAAAATTTTCCCGTAACTTTATAGAATCAATTTTCTGGTACTAAAATGTTCTTTATATAATAAACAATTAAAATTAAATCATTAATGAATAATAGATAAGCGACAAACCGTTAGGGATCATTCACAAATAATCTGTTTTATCATGAAACACAGTAAAGGATTGCAAAAGTTGCTAATGACCACTCACCATTCGTCACCTAACCAAGAATTGTTGAAAATCGACTTTTAGATTGCTCATAACTATCTGAATTTTAAAGATATTGTACTGGAATTTATTATGAGTTGAGGAATTTAGTTGGGCTTTAGGGTACAGATGTGATATACCCCCCCCCCCCCATTTGGCGACATCCGATTTTTTTGCACAAAATTGAAATATTTTTCTCGCCAATGAGGCAATTTTTTAAGCATGGCATCCCTGACGAAACTAACCTGTGTTTGGCAACCCGAAGGCAATCTTAGATCTGTTCAAACTTGTTTACTTGGGTTGTTTACTCGGTTTCAGGCAGGAGAGATACGTGTTGTTTTGTGCAATATACCTTACAGGAAAGCTTATTTTGTGTTAGTTTAAATTCAGTAGTTGTGTTTTGAAGTAAAAACATTAGAAAATGCCAGTTTCTTCAAACTTGAAGGTTAATTAAAAGTTAACTCCAACGTGGTGTGTATCTGTAACGTGCCATTGTCATATGATGTATTGTTTTAGACTGAGTGTGAGGATTTATACCATATAAAAAGGTAAGTTCTTTATTTTAGAATTCAAAAAAAAACTCTCACTTCCAAAATTCTTTGTTTTTACAAATCCTTGAGGGGTTCTTGTAGTTTTTAACTTTATTTTTACTGTATGTAAATTAATTTTACAAAAATAGTACGGTTATTTTGTTCTAAAAGTTAATTCTTATCGATGCCACGAATTATTTAGACATTCTATTAACGTGCCTCCTTTAGGTACTGAATTTCTGAAAATAAGTTGACTCCAGCATTTTATAAAAATATAAAGGTGTTATTTTATGTAAAATATAATAGGTATTTTGAAAGCATGTCTGGATAGCAAATAAATGTATGGTATTTTTGTATTGTTTATGTTTAGGATGTTCTGTTGAGACATTTCTACTTTTCATACATCGAAATTTGAGTAACTAAGCGCTTTTTTGGCTGAAATAGTTATTGATTTTGGGGATGTTTTCCGCTTTAAACATCGCAATTTGAATCGCTTTGCTCTTTTTTAGCAGAGTATGAGAAAAGTTTTTGTTCGATGAAATGCATGTTGGAAAATAGCTTTTATTTCTATTGGTACATATTTCATTGGTGAGCTGTTATAGTAATTTGTCAATTTAAGCATTTTAAATACTTTCTAGTAATTGTTCTTTGTGTACAAAAACTTTCTAGTTTCTGGTATTTTTGAAGCGTATATTCGTGATGTTTTTTGTTGTGGTTTTATGTTGTTTTTATATATATTGTGTTCTGAAGTGCTTTGATCATGTTTTTTTATCTGATTTTTTCCTGTTGGCGCTAAAAAAGCATCGCTAAGAACGATGTATGACATATGTCGTCATACATCGTTTTCTTGGCGACGCTTTCTTGGCGCCAACAGGAAAAAGTCGCCAAGGGTGGGGTATATCACATCAGTTCCGGCTTTAGAGTATAAAAGTTATAAATTGCTATCTTTTGCGCATGCGCGGTGAAAAAATAATTGCTTTAAATGTCTATATCTTATCAAATTTTCAACATTTTAATTTCAAATTTTAATATTATACTTTCTTGTATGCTGTCAAGTTTTCTGAAAGTTTGGTAAGCTTCGACGGAAAACTTTGCGTGTTATGAGCAAAAACCTTCAAATAAAATTCCTAGTTTTGAAAGAAATGCTTATATCTTCGTGAATATCAGCTAATTTCTTGAAAGTATGAAAAAGGATTGTACATAGTAAGCTAACTAATTTTTGAAATTTACAGCTTTTCTCAGCTATTTACAATGAATGATGATCAAAAAACATTTTTGTTTTCCTCAATTTGTTACTGATCACCGAAAAGCGAGGGGGATATAACTTTTATTGGAAAATGACAGCTGAAGCATACTTTTTATGTGAAAAATTTACCAAAGTAATTGGTCTTTTATTTCTCAAGAAATCCTTTATAATGTGAATTTTTGAAAGTGTCCCAATAGTTTTGGTCATGTAGTGTTACTTTACTATTTCGTTGCCGACTAATAAAGTATATTTGGCAGAATTGAATTTTTGGTTTGTCTGCCAAATACGCAGTGTATACCGAATGCCAACTGAATATTCGGAGCATTTCTAGTTGAAAGTTAAATAGCATATTTTATGTATTCAACATTAGTTATAGCTATTTCAAATTCTAATTTTTACCACAACTATTTTCAGATTATGGCATCAGCTTACTTTAAAACTCCTTGATATTGTAAAGGCTCCTTACTTTCAAGAAGGAACAGCTCTTGTAGATGTAAGTATAGATTGTGCCTTGTCTGTAAAATCATTTAACCTACTGATAATGCATGTTTCATCATGTTCTGTAAAAGTAAGGGTTGTTTCGGACCCTTTTTGGGTTGACAAATGTATTCAGAGGTAAAGCTAGATTTATTTTATTTTTAATATTTTTTATTTTCAAGTCGTGAAAATAATCCTTGACATTTTTAAAGGATTGAAATTAATTTTAGAGAAGTGGAGTACATGGAAACAGTGGCTAGTACTATAATAGCTAGATTTTAAAGGATTTATGAAATGGAAGGCAGATATGCATACTATATGATTTTTGACATTAAAAAATTTTATCATTTATGTGTATAAAAAGTAACATTCAAATATATAAATGTTTTTAAAATTCCAATTGCTCCCCACTGTTTTATTTTTTTTTGCAATTTAAAGCATGATATTAGGCATGATTAAAATTTGAGGCAGATTTTCAATGTGTAAAATACATTTATAGAGGTGTTTTTTCTCTGAATACACCTTATGTGAAATCTAAAGTTTTGAAAACGTCCTTAACAAAATTAATGAATAAGAAAACAATGTGTTGCAAGTTTAAGTTAATTAGCATGCAAACATATCCTTTTATAAAAATTCAAATTAGAAACAAGTTTTTTTTTCTCCAAAAATCTATCACTGAAATAGAATTTTCTTCACTAAACTCTCGAAAGTAAAATAGGGCTTTTTAAAAAATAACTGTTTTAGCATAAAAAAAATCTTTAAGTTCCTTAAATAATTTTTGTTAGTTATTATTATTCTTTATATAAAGCTTTTATTTTCACTAAACTTTCAACTTTTGATTTATTTATAAAAATTGATTTTTTTATGATTTTTTAAATTTTTACAAAGTTATCTGCATTTTCATCACAAAGGGGGGGGGGGAGACACACATTAAAATTTTTGGGAATGTGTTTCAAATTAGCCTAGAGGGTAAGGCTAAATGTAACATGTGTAAAATATGCTTGAAGTGCTCGAAGTGCAGTTTGATATCATGCACATAATTATCTGTAGATGAATTTATCATATCAAGAGCAAAGTATTGAATTTTATCTTTCCTTAAATTCAATAAGAAAGGTTTTTATATTTATGTTTTTATTTTTTTTAGTTGTATGACAATTTCCTCTCAGACTTTGAGAATAAGTAAGTATATTTCCCCTTTGAATTGACTTTACATATTTTGATTGATTAATTTTCAGTTTATGATGAATGGTTTGAAAACGCTATTTATGGCGGCTTTGAAATTTGTTAATTGGTCTGCATGATCTCTTTATTATGTGACACGATGCTTTCAACTACCAGAACATGAGATATCTCATCTATATGTTTTATTCTTATTTTATATAGGATCAGCCCTTTGTCCCTTGTTGAAATCTTAAAATTTGTTGTTAAGCAGATAGCCGGTAAGTAGTTGTAGACAGATTCTATTTATTTTCTTCATGGGTGCAAGACAAAAAAAAAAGAAGAAAATTTGGGTGTTTGAAAATATGCTTTAATTATCGTACCATTTCATAACGACGAATTTACATCAAAATTCTCTCGATTTTATGGTTTTGTTTGCCGCGTGCTTTTGGAAGAGTGACTTTTATACTCGCGCCGTTTAACTTTTTTAGGTAGCTCTGTTTCTGTTACTGCCAACTCACTGCATTGCAGATTGGAGTTGCTCGCTATTCTCGCAGATTTTTTGAATTAACCTCCTGTTGTCTCTATTTAAAAGATTAGTTTTTTCTCTCACTATTTTCGATCATCCTTTCGCATTTTCTTATTCATTTGCGCTCTTTTTCATCTGAAACGAAAATCATGTGTGCTCTTAAATGTCTTAAGTTGAATCTGAATCACGGGTTGAGACTTGAGAGTGATTGCTGTCGGGATGGAATGTTTACGCAACCTGAGCAAAGTTGGTCTACATACAGGGAAAAGAGGGAACTGTCAGGGATTTTGAAGATTCAATAAAAATCGGAATTCTGGAAAGAATCTGGAAAACCTCAAGCTGGTTCGAAACACCGGTGGGCAACTGTTCCAGCATTTTTGACATGTTACTGTTAAATATCTGCCAAAACTTGATGAATCACTGAATGTGTCTTTCAATGTAATCCTTGCTAGAATGGAAGAGGAAGGAGGAAGGAGAGAGAAAGGAAACAAGAGAAAAATAACGGCAGTACGGGCTTGCGAAAAACTCTCCGCTACTTTTGCAAAGGGTGGGAGTCTGCAAACTTATCTGCTTCTTAAAATTTTAATATCTTTGATAATCTAAGAGCAAAAGGGAAGGTGACCCGAGGACTCCAGAATAAAAAATCGAAAAACGCAATTGCAGGCCATTTTTGAAGTTAGGGGTGTTTTTTTGGATTTCTCCTCTGCAAACTCTTGGAAATTTAAGTCAGAAATGATTAGGTTGTCTTTAGGGGTGTAAAAAGGGGGGGGGTTATAGGCTCCCACATTGGGGGGGGGGGCAAATGGGGGCTCAGCCCTCCCCCCACACCAGAAATGAGAACTTCCTTGGTTTTAGTGCTTTTTTCTTTGCAAAAATGTTAAAAATATTCTTTTCCAGCTATTAATGAATAAGGTAATAAAAATATCAAATCAGTTTCCATGGGGAAAATATCTGAGCCCCCTTAAAATTTTGCATATGGGTGCCCATGGGGGGAGGCTTTGGAAAAAATTGGAAACTAGAGTCTTAAAACCACTAATTTCAGCAATCTTTGGTGAATTTATGAGAGAGGAATTCGGGTACTCTAATCCGAAAAATGTTTGTAACTGAAGTCTTAAAACACTTAGGCAGTCTTTGATAATGTGAAAAAGAGTTGGGGGGGGGGGTCTCTCTTTAGGCGAAATTTCGAAACTGGAGTCTTAAACGCGCACTTTTAGACTTTTTTTAGCGAACATAGGAATTGGGGTTTGGGGGTTCCCTCTCAACTCCCTCTCCCCCCAAAATTTTTTTAAAGCTGTAGTATTCAGAACTCTTTTAGGCAATCTTTGGGGGACCTAAGAAAAGGGAATTCAAAATGTTTATCTGTATAAATTTTAGAAATTTAATTTTCAAAATTTTAAAGCTGTCTTTTAGTGACGAAAAGGGGTAGGGGTGGGATCAGTTTCAGTTCCTTTAAAAATTTATGAACCTGGAGTCGCAGAATCGCAAATTTAAGTCAAATTTAGTGAACTTAGCGAAAGAAGTTTGAGGGGGGAGGGGGGGGGGGCTCACTTGATTTAGCTGGCAGTGTATTTCATGTATTTCTGCCTTAGCCCTGGCATAGGGCGGTAACTTACTGAATATATCTGCCTTGCCTTCAATATTCGAGTTGAACCGAACCATTGCTTTGGTCACTCGTCTGGTCAGTGCTAATTCTCTATTAGCTACCAGTTTGTTTGGCACTCTAGGCTTTCTTAAGAGGTTTTCCACCTCCAGCTCAGTCACTCCTATGCCGGGCTGATGAGTGCTAATAAGCATGAAACTGCAGTCCTCGGCTGGAATTGACTGAGCTGGTGGTGTATTTCATGTATTTCTGCCTTAGCCCTGGTGTAGGGGGTAACTTACTGAACATGAATAAAATATCTGAGTCCCCCCTTAAAATTTTGCATACGGGCGCCCATAATTATGAATCCCCATCTTGTTCCTGTAAATACTGTTTCAGTCTTTTGACGTGTATACGAAGTGCAGAGTTAATTAATGGAACTACCTTCCCCCAGTAATTCTCTCTCCCCTGCCCCCCTTCAGATCACTGAGGAATATTCTGCACTCCAGACTATCCACTCTTAAATAATAGGGAGTTGACTGTTTCAACACGTAAAATGATACTTTACGTATAGTTGATATTTTGTTTATGTTCTTGTTTTCGAACAATGTTGCATGTTTTATTGTTTTAACTAATTCAAAGAAGCTCATGTACAAAACAAAGAAAAAAAATCTTTTGTTAAAAATAATTTTTTATGTAAGGCCATTTATTTAGTGAGAAAATTATTATTATTATTATTGTTTTTTTTTTTTTTTTTTTGAGTTAGTTTGAAACAAAACATATTGAAAAGACATGGTGTGGATTTTATTAGTTTATTATGTGTCGATTTCATTTATTCTTCATTTTTTTAAAACAATCGGGTATGATTTTAAGCAACTATATACTTTGTTAATTGGATGTAGAAAATTAAATGTTGAAGCGATTTATGTATATTTTATGATTACCTTTATTTATTTGTAAAATAACTGAAAACATTATGTAGTCATCTCAAAAAAATACTAAGAAAAATGCACTAGACCAAAATTTTTGTAATAGCATTAGCTTTATTTCATTTCTCATGTGACTATTTTGAGCAAAATTGCATAATTGCTTTGTTTTTTTTATTAGATTATGACAAGAAAGTGGAGTTTATGACTAAAACAAAAGAAAAGGTAATGTTAACTTGATTTTTAAAAAATAAGAAATGTTAAGTTTTAATATGTGCTATTGTTTTAAGAATAGTAGAACAGTATAGTGTCATTATTATTTATTTAATTTCAGCATAGATTATCTCTCTCTTTGAGAGCTATTAAACTTCAATTCATTTTTATCTTTGCTATGATATTATGTTAAGGATGTAGGACAATAGGTGTTGTCTAAAGTGAAGGACATTTATGGAATGAAAATCATTACTAAAAATGTGTTACATATTTTAATACTTGTTTCTTGTCTTCCTTTTTAAAGAACTGTACAGGGTGGCGACAGGTCAGGGAATCAGGGAAAAGTCAGGGAAGTTTATTGATCAGGGAAAAATCAGGGAAATATCAGGTAATTTCGAAAAAATAATAAAAGTTCAGGGAAAATTTATCAAATGAAGAATTTTTTTTTTTGCCTTGCAAAATTAAACACCCCTTTTTCCTATTCATTTTCTGCCAATTATTTGTTTAAAAAAAAGTAATATTAGTGAGGTGTGATTATGCACTGACACATGTTTGTGCATTTTTTTCCCTTAAGGTCAAAGTATTGAATCTTAAGTTATTAACCACAGGATGAATTTCTTAAGCTTCTGTGTCTGTAAAGTTTTTTTTGCGTAGTTTGAATTTTTCTGCCAGGCGTTTCATGCTACGTAAAATAAACAACCCAACAGGCAAAGAGGAAGTTGCCATTAAAGACTTTGCTCCATTGCCTTTAATCATTGTCTTGAAGTAACTAGTGTACTGTAATCACGATTTCAAGATTTTTTTTTTAAATAATTGATACTGCTAAGAGCTTAAAAGGTATTTCACTTGGCGTTTTCGATTTAATTGCTAAAATTGAATGTTAAATGAAAATCAACTTTGCTTTTTGCCATCTTATTATTCTCTGTGGCTTTAGATTATACAAAGGTTTTTTTAATATTTTTTATATGCATATTTTTTTCAGATTTAAAAATTCTTTTATTTTAAAACCAAGTTATATACTATAAATTTTGAAATTAATTATTGTTTTTATACAATTCAATGTTTGTTAAAAAAGATTTTTTTCGACTAATAATGAAATCATTTGAAATTGAGTTGTGTACATAAGTAAATATTTTTACTATTTTTAATAGTTAAAAAGCTGTATTCCTTCGTTAAAACTTAAGTTCTTGATTAGAGAATAGCTCAATATGACTGGTTGTTTAAAGGTTCCAATTTGTTTTACATAAATATGTCCATTATTTATGTAAGTAAAACTGCATTACTTCGATACTTTCACAATTACTTGTTATTCTCGCAGCAACAATTATGCTGCTTGAAAATTCAGTTCAAAATTATTTCCAAATAAACTTTTTTAGTTTTATGATGATTAGATATTTCTTTACGAGTGGTTTTAATAATTTCTTAGAATTCTTATGTTAACAGGATACTGGAAGTAAAGCATTTGTTTTAGATTTCCTATAATATTTCTCGGTAGATAATTTAATATACTATTTTTACTAAAAAAAGAAGCTTATTTTCAAAATATATTTTTTTAATTAACAGCTTAAAATGTTTTAAACACTGCATTTTATTTAATGTGCAATGGTTTTCAGGTAGGGTAAAGGAAGAAAACCATTATCCATAGTAACGTAAATCAGGGAAATTCAATGAACTTAATCAGGGAAATCAGGGAAAAGTCAGGGAACTTTTTTCCCCCTTCCTGTTGCCACCCTTTGCTAACGAATTTCAGTGTGTGTTGGAGATATGAAACTCAGGTCAAAATGGAAACTTAGTTGGAACAAGTTTTATTTTTTGATTTGACATTTTTGTCTGGTTTGATTCTGATTGACATTTGCTTTTAATGTTCATTCTAATGAGAACTGTTAATACGTTTGGAGGATATGTTATATTCTAAATGTCTCTAAAGTGCCAATTTGTCAATATTTAATTCTGTCGGAAGTGTTTAGATAGCTTCTTTTAAGAATCACCTGTGTGACATGAAGAGAACTAGTAAAATGAACAAGAATGAACATAACAGTACAAAAAATTCTATTCTGAAAAGAAAATAACGTAGTTAATGTACCAGAGTTGTGTCAACGAGAATAATTCTTTGGTGCATTTGGATAGATCGTTTGATTGTATGGAAGTTTTGAATGTTTTGTTAGGAATTTTGAATGTTTTGTATATTTCTTAGTAAAATTTTGTTAAACGCAAAAAAAGTATTACGTCAATAGATTTTAATGCAATTTTTTTAGATGCTAAAAGCTGTAAATAAACCAGATTGCTAACCCATATCCATGTCTGCCAACTTCAAAGTGTTATTCGCAAAAATTATGCATTTTAACTTTATTTTTGCTTTTACAGGAAAACCAACTTCTAAATGTTAGGTTAACCAGGGTTCAATACAGACTCATTTTATTAATGTTAATTGGTACTTTCACAAAAATCATACTAGCTGATATACATTATATAAGTTTTGTTGAAAACCCTTAAGTAACTTGGTGTGCTCATGTGAAATTAATCTATCAATTTTTCTTTTCTTTTCTTCTAACACCCTGGTCTGATGAAATTAAAAATATTTTTCTAAGTGTACGACACAGGTTGATAATATTCAGAAATAATATATTTATTTCTTAATATTATTAAAAACTGGGTATTATTATTATCCACAAAAAAGATCATAAGATGATATTTTTATCAGCAATTATTAGTTGTTGACAATATTACAAGGTAACGTGTGTTTATGAATATTATCAACCTGTCTTTTATAATTATATCATGATGACATAAAGCCTTTTTTTTTTGCTGATTTTGTTGTTTTTGTATTCGTTTGTTTTTAATTGCATTTGTATTTGGAATTTGTTTTCTTTTTTATCATAATGTTTCTGCTTTTAATTCATTCTTAAAACTTTTCCTAAATTCATTCATTGTGTAGGTAAAAGGAAATAATGAAGCTGTTATTTTATGCAATATCATTCTGGGGTTATTGAAACTGGAAAAAGGAGATTTAGAAGGTGTTAAAGTAAGAAAATTTTCATGTTTTAATGCACATAAGATAAACTTTTTTTGTGCATTAAATTTAGAAGAAGCATTGATTTTTTTTTGGCAGTTTTACGTTTGATAAGAAATGAATATTTAAACTAAATCACTTTTTGTTTTGAAACCATCTCCAAACTCCATGCTAATTAATATTTATTTTTTTTAAGAAAATAATTGAAGAAACAGAAACAATGATTGATGCAATGGATGGAATTACTACTGTCCACGGCAGGTACTACCAACTGTCCAGTGATTATCACCAAATCAATGGGCAGCATGCCCAATACTATAGAGATGCTCTACGTTATTTGGGTTGTACGAGCCTGGATGACATAGATCGTAAGTTTGATCTTTGTATGCGTAATCCAAGTTGAACAGTTGTTCCAAGTTTTCAAATTTATTATGCAAAAATTAGATTTATTGACTGAAAGCTTGGAAATTTTTGTTTCCAAATGCATTTATGTATACAACCAATTTCAATTTAGTTCATACATGAGATAGTAAATTTTCTCCTAGTCATTAAGGTAAAGCTGGTTTAAATAAGTATTAGTTTTAAAATGCTATTTTGTGATGATTGGGTTAACTTTTGTTCTTGTATTATTTAAGTAGATAGTTTTATTAACTCAATGTTTTTTTTTTTAGTTGAAGAAAAGAAATCTAGAGCATTTACCCTATCTTTGGCTGCTTTACTTGGGGAAGGTGTATATAATTTTGGAGAACTGGTAAGTTTATGCTTTACAACAGAAAGATTAATATTTATGTTTTTTTTTTAATTAGATTAAATTGTCATTTTATGTCAAATCAAGCAAAAAATTGTGGTTTGAGACCCATTTAGCAGATTTTAATAAAACAAAGCATCTATATTCCTTTTTGCCTACTTCTCCCTAAAAGTTGGGAAAGATTTAAATTTGTAATCAGGGGTCTGGCCAGAGGATATTTGGGTCCATTAACGGACCCTTCACAAAAATCCGATCAACCAAAATGGAACTTTCACAAAATCCTGATCAAACAAAACGGACCTTTCACAAAATACCGATCAACCAAAACGGACCCTTCACAAAATTCTGATAAACAAGAACGGATCTTTCACAAATTGTTTATTGAAAGAGCAAATCTGAATGCAAAATAACGCATATTAAACCCATAATTTTTGAAACCTTTTTTGAAGTCAAATTAGAGGGATCAGCTATACAAAATCTGCTAATTTTGCAAAGAAAAAAAAATCGGGATGCTCCTGCAAGCGATAAATTGCTACTGCCAAATAAATATAATGCTTGTTTGTTTCTTGGAAAGAAATTAACAGCTGAAAATAAGTTTGATTTTAAATAATTTTGTTTGTTTTACCACAGCTAATTAGCAGCGGTGTTGTTGTAAACTTTTCTGAAAAGGCGTTGGTAAGCACTTTTCTCCCCCCCCCCCCGCTGTTGATTTAATAAACAATAATAATATATATCGGCTAAATGAACTTAGAACTGCAAAGGGATAGTAAGGGTGGGGAAAAAATATGATGCTGATGATTTAATAAACAATAATAATATATATCAGCGAAATGAACTTAGAACTGCAAAGGGATAGTAAGGGTGGGGAAAAAATATGATCGCTTCAGATAGGGTTACCAACTTCAAAATTATCGCCATTTAGCGTCTGGCGTCAAACCTTTATAGGGACTTGAATAGAAAATATTCTCATTATTTTACCAGCTTGGTCAATGTTTGCATTTTTATGGTGCTGTGCGATGTTTAACTGTTATTTTGGAAGAAAATTATATGGGTTTGATTTTTTGATGCTAACACAAGGATGATTAACTTTAAATAAAACTGTTTTACTTGCCGTTTTTTTTTCTTTAGATGTCTACATTTTGAAAAATACAATCTTTTAACATCCGATATAAGAATTAGGACTCGACCGATGCATCGGCGCCGATGGTTCAACGATTTAGCCATCGGCATCGGCGGCCGATGCTAACTTGCAGGAAACATCGGCCCATCGGCCTTAAAAACATCGAAAAGCCGATGGCATTGGCCGATGTTTTTGAAAAAAAAAGGACTTTTGTTGTTTTACATTTTAATACAAAGTAAAGGGAATTATTGTTTTCAAACAAAATTGTTTACTTAAATTTCAGTATGAATTTCTATAGTCACCCCTGAAAGAATTTTTAATACTGCATTCAGGTACCAAACAAGTTAATTATTGCGTTGTTTCTTGCTGCTGGATGTATGTATGTATCTCTCATAAGTCAAAACTTAAAAATGGTAAGCTGTAGAAGGCTAAATTTTCGCATGTGGGATGTGCGCACGTTCCAGTTGTGCACTTCGCTTTTTGTTTTCGATCGGGTGTACTAAAAAGCTTATTAACCGATTTTTTGTGGCTATTAATTACTTATTTCAAAGCAAAATTAATATAGCGTCTCAGACTGACGATCATTTAGTGATATATTGCAGAACTGGAGACTATGAAAACAAATATGAGATGCAGAAACCGGTTTTGTTTCATTTTGTTAGATTCCCGTTGAACCGACGGTAACTTTTAATTTTTCGATATTTGTAATATGAACCACAGTAATGCAGTCTTTTCTGTATCGCTTCGGCGGAGCTACATGTTTGGGGCCCATCGAAATATATTTTGGGGCCCTATTTCTCTATCACAAAAGTTGTAAAACATTTATCATAAGCATTTTTGTAACTCCTACGGTGCCCCTATGTATATGGAACCTCTCGCGCAATTGCAACATTCGCTATATTTTAAATCCGCCACTGCACGTCAAAACAAACTCGGGTGCAAGTTTTAAAAGGGTTTTTCTGCTCAATATTTATGATTATTTTGAACTCTATTTTTTTCCGACTATTTTTTGTATTTCCGAGAACACTTGCGTGCCCCTCCTCCCACTCCCTCAATTTCTGAAATTAAACTCTAGTTGTACTTCTGAGTTGTTTAAAACTAACACCATTCATAAAATTAGAGATTTTTTTCAAGCTTTATCTATTGTTTAGGAAGAATTTAGAGTATTCATGTAAGAAATTGATTCAAGACGTTTTGAATGGTGGCATAACTCGGAAAACAGGGACTTTTGAATTTTTTCTTCAGAAGTGCTGAAGTAGATTCAGAAACTCTTCCGAGACGTTGGTGGTAGCGGTTCTGTACTAAAAAAATTAAGTCGAAGTTGCGGCCGAAGTTTAACGTTGTGAGTTACTCCAAAAACAGAGGGTGACCCCCCTAACCCATCCTCGTCGTTTCAAGCATTTCTTAAATAATTAGCGGTTATTCATTTTGGTCAAGAAATGCCATCTTGCGTATTTCTTGTACTTATTTCATCTATATTTTGTAATGCGCCATCTTTTTTGCATCATTAATAGCGATCGATTTTTTTTTCTGTTGTAAGTAACTATTTTTATGTCTTTATATAAAATCAAGGAATAAGTTATTTTCGTTTTCATCATATGTTTAATAATATGTTATAGAAAAGTTTCAAGGATTTCCTACTATGCCATTTTTTAAATTTCAGAAAATTATTGTTAAATTGAAAAATTTAATTTGAATTTGTTTGTAGTGCTGCATAAAAGATTAAACATTAAAATTGCTCAATATTACGTGTGCAAACATCAGATCAAGTAGTATATGTATTCAGTTATTAACTTGGTGTAAATATTGAGTTTGTTTATTGTAGCTGCGTTTTAAGAACCTCGCTCTTTTCATGGCTATTTCTTTTTTCCGCAAAACTTATGTCATTGTTATACATTTATGAAAAATGCGAACTTTTCTATTCATAAATTTTAAATAAGTATAAAAATATTCCTATTATGATTTAATATTGTAATTTATCTGTTACCTTTTTTGTTTAATTTGATGATTAAAAAATGTCGACGTGCAATCTTTCCACTTTAATTGCGTAATTTGTTGACAGTTTCATAGTTTTATTCTTTTTTTTTTGTATGATAAAACAACATAATTTAATGTTTTTTAACTATGTTTAGTTTACCTAAATCATACAATATTACAATATTACTGAAGTCTTTGTTATGTGTTCAATTAAAAAAAAATCAATTGGTTATTAAACAGTATCTTTGTTTTTCTTCCCTTTTTTTACTTTCTTCTATATCTAATATATAGAAGAAAGTATTGGATTCGTGCAAATTTTCGAATTTCGAATTTTGACGGATTCGAACGTTTTGAGGTGTGCTGAGTCCATTTCGACCATTTTTGGAAAATGTCTGTCTGTCTGTGTGTGTGTGTGTATGTATGTGTGTGTGTATGTATGTGTGTGTGTGTATGTATGTGTGTCACGTCTGTGTGTGACCGGTTTTTCTGGCCGCTCTACAACAAAAACTACCGCATGAAATCGAACGAAATTTAGTACACATATGTGCCCCTATGTGAACTTGTGCCCATTAGTTTTTGGCGCGAATTCCTCCAAGGGGGGTGGAGCAATGGGACGTTTTTCGAGTTACGCGTGCTTGCTATTCCTCAGGAAGTAACTGGCGGAATCAAACAAAATTTGGTCCATATGTTGGTATTAACAGGAACAGGTGCTGATTCAATTTTGGTGTCAATAACTCAAACGGGGGTTGAGCTATAGAACGTTTTTTGTCGTCAATTGTGACTGCTGTATCTCAAGAAATAATGAACGGAATGAAAGAAAAATTTATCGGCAAGTAGCCCTTAGTGGGTATAAGAACTGATTTTATTTTTGTGTCAACAGCTAAAAAGGGGGTAGCGCAATCACCCGTTCTTTTTTTCCATTTTGAGTGCCCTATCTCAAGAAGTAATGCTACGTTCTGGTTGAAATTTGGAATATATGTGAATCCATATGTAAACAGGCTTTGGTTCAATTTTGACACCGATCTCTCCAAGAGGTGTTGAATTTTTTTTTTTTTTGCGAATAAAAATAGCTTTATTAATGCAACAATAAGAAAGATAAATCGTAATAGATTGTCGTCTGCGTATTTCTCGTGATTTTAATTGCATGGAAATGATAGGAAATATTATCTCAATGATTTAAAATTTTTAACTGTTGCCATCTTATGTTTGTTAACAAATAAAATATTTGTAATTAATTCAAGCAAGGCTTTTAAAATAACTTTCAATTTTCGCTCTTTGCTTTGCTTTTGCAATAATTCAGACATTGGGATGGTCGTCAAGTTTTTGCATGTGTAATTTTGTTTTTGTTGGGAATATTGCTTCCTCGTCAAGCATGGGGAGGGATCAGAAAAAAAAAGAAAAATATAGAAGAAAGTTTCGTGATGGCCACAACATACTAGTTTTTGGCTGTAGTTCTTTGTCTTCCATCATACAGCACACAAAAAAGTAGAAGCATTACTACACCCTATACAGATTGTACGTAGTACGATCCAAAAGTTTGGGGAACAAGTTGTATAAATCCTTACCCAGAATAGTTCGCATTACCGAAGCACATCCACCTTCAAAAGGTCATTTTGAGGGACTATGTACTTCTGCCAGTGTTCATATAACTTTTGGAAACACTCCTGGAAGCCATTTTTTGCTACCTTCTGTGATGCAGCTTTATCTTCTCCTGACGGAAGAAAGCGGTGTCCATGTAAATGTTTTTTTTTTTTTGCTGGGAACAGGTAAACATCACACGGAGCTAAGTCCGACGAAATGTTATGTTATTTGCTTATCATATAAGAGTATTGACCAATCGAACCGTGCATCCTCAACAAGAAAGTCGCCTTCTTCCCCACGATGAAGTTGAAGCAGCAGCGCAAGAGGCCTTACAGGAGGTTGCGACAAATGTCCAGGAGCCCTTCTAAAAGCTATACGAACATTGGCAGAAGTGTATAATCGTTCAAGGTGACTATTTTGTACATACAGTGGCTCCCAAAAGTGTTCGTACACCCACGACTTTCAATGAAATAAGCCCCTATGGCATTGGTTAGAATTAATATTTCGGAATAGGTATTTAATTATAAGATCTATGATCTATTTTTAACAAAACTGCACGAAAATTTTAATAAAACATGAAAACTTAATTTTTTAAAAATCAAAAACCAAAAAGTGCGGGAAATTTTATTTTACAGAAGTCTTCGTACACTTCGGAAAAAATAACAAAAAATTAGTAAATATTCTAACTTTTTATTAGTAGAATATCATGCAGTAACAATAACAGCTTTTAAACGTCTGAGAAGAGATTTCATTGTTTTTTCTGTCTTTTTTTGTGCAATTTCTGAGTAAATGTTCAGCCTTACTACGAGTCTTACTGTTTCTAGTTCGTTTTTCGTTTCAATGATGTATTTTCGTAATCTAACCACCAGATATCTCCAAATATGTTCCATTAAGTTTAAATCTGGCGATTGAGGAGAAATTTCTAAGCTTAAGGACAAATTTTGAGGCACCAAACCTGAACGTGTGCTTCTTATCGTTAACTTGATAAAAAACAAAGTTGTTTCTGATTACCAAATTTTGGGCTAATAGTTTAAAATTGGTTTTTGAAATATTTAAGTGAACAGCATGATTCATTATTTCATCAAAAAATTCCAAATTTCCAAGTCCTGATGCTATTATGCACCCTCACACAAGAAACACCTTCACCGTCCTGATTAACTGATCCAGTTAAGCTCTTAAGATTAAATTCCTCATTTTTTCTTCTGTTGACAATTATGCACTATTTTAACCCAAAATATTGAATTTATTTTTATCTATAAGTAAGACGTTGTTTCAAAACGTTTTGAGCTTATTTATCATTTATTTTACGACGGAAAGCCTAAGTTTACTGCTTTTCGCGCGAACAAGAAATTTTCTGCGGGAAGGGGTCCCCTTTAATCCAGCTAATCAGAGAACTTGGCGAACAATTTTAGGTGAAAATTAAACGTAAAATGTTTCATTCCATTCTGTAGAAACTTTTTCAGCGCTCAAATGTGTATTTTTCATAATTTTTTTTAACTGTAAACCTCCGATCACGCTTTGTTAACTTTGCCAGTTGACCTTTTGTTACCTTGTTTTCGATCCGATTCTTGTCTTTAAAGCATTTTATCAAGCACTTCACTATAGAATAAATTAACTAATTTCGAGACTTTTCAAACCAATTTATGGCTACTGTGAAGGAAATAAATCAAATTTCGAATCGTGTTTGTTGTTTTCTGCGCATACCTGCCATTTAAAAATAATAAGCAGAAGCTTAGGGAATAAATAAACAGAAAATTAAAGGCAAATGACTTTACAGTGTCATTACAATGTAAAAACAATAAAAAAAACCACATATAATAATTTTAATCATGAATTTATTCGAAAATATTTCAGTGTACGATGACTTTTGTGGCGTATTTTTTCTCTGTCTCATCGTTTTTTGACAAATTTCAAAAATGAAATTTGGCAATATTTTGAGAAAAACTTCTGGGTTTTATTCAGAATGGCATAGGAATAGTGTAAAAAAAATGGTCTTCATATTCGAATTCAGTTTTGCGTTATTTTGGTTTTACTACAAAATTTCAAAGTGTACGAACACTTTTGGGAGCCACTGTAGATGTACTTCGGTAATGTGAACTATTCACGATATTTTTATACAACTTGTCCTCGAACTTTTAGATCATACTACTTACGTATGAGTTTTCAACTTTCTATTTCATAACGTTTTTGTGTAACGTAAGTTTACGCGCATGAAGACATCACAAGAGAATTTGCGATAATTAACTAAGGAGGCGTTCAAAATGGATATTTCGGTCATCTATATGTTCTTAGGTACATATGCGCTGAAAAACTTGTAAAGTTTAAATTGGATGATAGTAAAATAAAAATTTAGGTCGAAATCTGATTTTTTTTTTGGGGGAGGGGGATTACAATTCCTTATTCCTAGAAAGGAAGTAAAGTGAAATGAATCAATGATCCTTTAAATCCTTGACAATCTTATCAATTTATTTCTGTTAGATTTTTTTTTCTTTTTTTTTGCCATCGGCCAAAAGCATCGGGCATGGGCCATCGGCAATCGGCCATTTGAAGGAAAACAATCGGCCATCGGCCATCTTTGAACAATCGGCCAACAATCGGCATCGGCCCATCAGCCAAAAAATGCCATTGGTCGAGCCCTAATAAGAATCATACTTTGTTATATTTTCAAGCTAACTTCGCTTTATTAATATGCAAATAAATGAAAAGTCTCTATTTTTGTTAAAACATGCATTTCAAGTTTTTAAAGCAAAATTCCATTTTTTTTATGAGTCAAAAATTAAAATGCTGAATCAATGGTTTAATTTTATTTTTGCTTCAACTGTGTCCACAGATATTAATATCTGTATCATAGGACTCTAAAATGCAATTTAAAAATAATTTTATCAAAAATATTTCTTTTACAAGCCGTTTTTATTCCTTTGATGCCTTCACTTCGAGAATTGCGATCTCTTTGCATCCGCTATGGGAATTTGATTTTTTGAATTTTTGATGTTTAATACGCTTTGTTAAGAAGTAAACAAATAAAATCTCTTTTTATTTTTGTTAAAATCACGGAATTTAGGTTTTAAAATAAAAATTCTGTGCTTTTTAAGAGCGTCTTGGTTCAAAAAGTTAAATGCTGAACCCCCCCTCGTCTGAATTTTATTTATTTATTTATTTTGTTGCAATGTTTTTAAATGCTGTACAGAAATATTTCTAGTATAATTTAACATAATGTAGAATGGTAGATAAATACTGTGACTTGAGGGAGACATGCCCCCCCCCCACCGCCAAATACAAGAAAACATCCCAGAATGATATTCTCAAAAAAGAAGAGGAAAACACTTTACTTTAAGTTTAAATGATGCAGTTTGTGCCCGCTCTAAATTCTAAAATTTCAATTTACCAAAAAAAAATTTTTTTTTTGCGAAATTATTTGATTTTTCACAAAATTAATTCATTTTTCACAAAATTATTCGATTTTTCACAAAAAACGGACCCTGTGAAAAATCCTGGACAGACCCCTGGTAATTCATTGTAAGATAGTCTCAAAAAACAAAGTCGAATGAAGTTTTGTGAGCTGTTTTTGGCCTGTGCATTTGAGTGGATCTGTGTAATGACACTCTGGGAATAATTTCCGATTTGTGAAGAATGTTCATTCAATAACTTTAGGTTTACATCATCTTACTTTCTAAGATTTGGTAATTTTTCATGCTTGGTTAAAGAAATTAGTTTGTTCTTTTATAGAAAATGTACTGAATTTACTGTCATTTTGTTTGCTGATAATGTAAATGAATATTTTTATGTGTAGGACTGCTGAAACAAAATTTGATAGCTTTTTATTGATCCATAATTTTGCATGCACACAAATAAATTTAATTAAAATATACTTTTAATCTTGTATTTGCCTCATCTAGACAAAATTTTAACAGGTTTTACACACAATAGTGTTATTATTATTTATCTCTCTCTTAGAGAGCTATTAAATTTTAATTCATTTTTATCTCGGCTATGATATTACGTTAGGCATGTAGGACAATTAGGGTTGTCTAAAGTAAAGGACAATTATAGAATGAAAATATGTACTAAAGAGTGTTAAATATTTTAGTAATCGTTACTTGTCTCCTTTTTTTAAGAACTGTAACAAATTTCAGTGTGTGTTGGAGATATTTTCATTTTTTAAAAATAACAAAAAGTGAATGTCTACCCAGATAGGGGGAACAATAAAACATGTTAAATTATCCCAGCAATTTGTACGCAATATAGTTCACGTTATGAAAAATAATTTTTTTAGAATACAAAGAAAAGGGGGGGGGGGATGCAAAATGTTAAATTCTTTAAAATATAATGGCAAGCCAAAAGGAATTTTATCTTCATAATCAGTAAGGTATTTAGCTGATAGTTTTTCTCAAAAATAGGGCTAAAGTTTCATTGTGGTTTAGTTTTTGTTAAACTGCTACAGTACTGCTTGATGTAAGCTTTTGTAGTTTTGATCAAATTGCATCATTAAGTTGTGAATTTCACACTTTAACATGGCTTAATGTCTGTTTCAGCTTGCACATCCTATTCTAGATTCTTTAAAAGGAACCAGTAAGGAATGGGTTGTCGAACTTTTGTACACTTTCAATAGTGGAAATTTGGCAAAATATGAAACCCTGAGAACATTTTGGAGTGCACAAGTAAGATTCTAAAAATAGTAGCTCTTTTTTAAAAAAATTATTTAATGCACAAATGTTATATAAATAAGGTAATTGTAACAAGTGTTTACCTTTCGATAAGTCATGTTTTTTAATATTTAGGCTGATCTTGCTGCTCATGAGATAGATCTGCGTCAGAAAATTTCTTTGTTATGTTTAATGGAGGTAAGATTATTTGGATTTTTTTTTAAACTTTAAAAGAAATATTTTTGTTTTGGCTTTAAAATGTTGGGGAAAATTTTCCATTGGCAAACTTACTTTTATTGGGAGGGAAATTTATTCAACTTTTTTTTTATTACTCAAGCAACAATGTAAGCAAACCATACACTGCAATTGAAAAAAAAAGTTTTTATAGTAAAATTAATTGACTTTGGGAATCATTTTTTTAGAGGTTGTGTATTGAATTTTGTGTTAATTTCATTGTTATGAAACTGATATCAACACTGGATTTTTGATCTAAGAACTCATCAATACCTTCAGCCATTTCAGAATCAGCATCACATAATTTTCTAATCATTTGCGGTATTTGTCGGGACTTGTTTGTTTAGCTTTGTTTAATTGTTCTGTCAGTATATCTACCAGAAGACAAATGGCAAAATTGAATGCTTTCAGAATCAAGTTCCTGATATATATATATAAAGAGCTAGAAATTACCCTAAAAGTCTTGATTTAAATTTAATGAAATATAAGAACTTGGAAGATTTTGTTGCAGCTACGTAAATGATATTTCAAGTATTGAAACTTCGAGTAAGATATCTTGAATGTAAGCCAGACATAGGAGTTATGAAATGACTAGAAACAATCGAAGGAGGTAATTATAATGTTAAGTGTTGTAAATGATCATGCCCAGTGCAATTGTCCTTAACAAGGAATACAGTAGGGAAATAATCCATAATAGAACTAGCTAGTTTTTTCTTAATTGCATTGCATGAAACAATACAAAAAGAAAAGAATCCTGGTTGAACTAATGCCACATATTTCAAAAAAAAGTGCAATAAAATTTTCATCTTTAAGTTAGTATATCTTTGTGTTCTAAAATTAGAATAGAAAATGAAATTAGATAATCTTAAGAAAAAATTTACTATGCTGTTTTAATTTCAATTAATTATTTTTTTTTTGTGTAGAATAGTTGTTTGGCAAAAAATTGTTTAATAAATGATCATTATTATAACATGTATTACATATTTTATTCTTTAAATACAATTGTCTGCAAAAATTTAAAAAAAAAAAAAAAAATTGTAAATGCATAGTAAATAAGTGCAGATCTATATATATATATAAATGGAGTTTGGTAAATTTGTTCCCTAAGATCTCAGAAACTACCCGGCAGATTTGGCTGAAACTTTCCCTGTTTGTTCAGTTTGGTACTGGGAAGGTTTATAGACCAGTTCGAAAAAAATCTGATTGATAGTTCCCTTTTCATTCCAATTTTAGTCCCAATTTTCGTATAAATGCCCCAATATGGGGGTGGAAAAAACGTGCACATATGTGGCAACGGCCTAAACTCAGAGAAACAGCGCATGCAAATCTGGCAAAGTTTATTTAAAAGGCTCCAGCTGAGTTGGCTAGCGCGCGGTATCTGGATTGATGTGTTGTGTGTAAATGTTAGATTATTCCGAGATGGAACTGATTAATTTATATTTATTTCTTTTAATGGTAATGTGTTTTGTTGCAATTTACAATAAATGTTCGCTTTTAACAACTGGATTACCCGTCTCTACATTGGTGACCCGGACGTGATTTTACGATGGGTGGTGTATTGCATGAATTATCCCCCGAAGGTCCCAAGCCTTTAGGTTTTTTTTCAAAGAAACTATCGGCTACTCAATGTAAATATTCAACTTATGATAGAGAATTGTTGGCAGCATATAGTGCAATTCAGTATTTTCGATACATGTTAGAGGCAAGGAAATTTATTTTGTATGTAGACCACAAACCTCTAACTTTCGCATTTCGGCGGAAACATGAAAAATCCTCCCCCCGAACTATCCGTCAGTTGGATTTCATATCTCAATTTACTACGGATATCAGATATTTACCTGGCAAGGGAAATTTGGTTGCGGACAGCCTATCGCGAATATCGGAGATCACATTTTCATCTCTAGATGATATAGAAATGTGGGAAAAATCACAATCTGAGGATGAAGAACTTCAGGACGTTTTAGAGGGACGAATTAAGTACAGTGGTAAATTAGCTAAAGTTCCTATGCCTGGTACCGATAAATCTCTATATTGTGATACATCAGGAAATTATAATAGATTCTTTGTTCCGCAAATTCTAAGGCGTAAAATTTTTGATACAATGCACGGTTTGTCTCACCCCGGCATACGTGCTACAAAACGTCTTATCGATAGCAAATATGTCTGGCCAAATATAAACAAAGATATAACTTCTTGGTGCAGAGCTTGTGTTCCGTGTCAGCAGACTAAAGTACATTTGCATACTAAATCCCCGTTAGTTCAATTTTTAGTTCCGGATGAGAGATTTTCTCATATTCATTTAGACATAATAGGTCCACTAACACAAGTTCAAAATTTTAAGTATTGCTTGACTATAGTGGATAGATTTACGCGGTGGCCTGAAGTTGTGCCAATTACTGATATAACAGCAGAAACGGTAGCTCGTGCTTTCGTACAATCATGGGTTTCTCGATTTGGTACTCCGCAAAGGATAACATGTGACAGGGGCAGACAGTTTGAATCTGAACTTTTTACGAGTCTATCAAAGATGCTTGGCATAAAATTAGCAAGGACATCGCCGTACAGACCCCAAAGTAACGGTCTGGTGGAAAGATTGCACCGACCATTGAAGCAAGCTTTGATGTGTTACAAATCCGATTGGTTTGAAGCACTTCCATTAGTGCTGTTGGGACTCAGATCTACGTTACGTGAAGACCTTGGCGCGTCCGCGGCACAGCTGACTTATGGGTCAACTCTACGGTTACCTGGACAGTTGTATGAAGAAAAAACTTTATCTAATATGCCTGACTACGTTGCACGTCTTCAAAGACTGATTAGCTCGCTAAGTCCATCTACTCCTATTCGGCATGGTCAACAACGGATTTATATCCCTAAAGATCTGCAAAACTGTACACATGTTTTTGTGCGCTTGGATGCTGTAAAAAAGTCATTGCAGCCGCCATACGAAGGGCCTTATGAGGTCCTAAAGAGAATGGACAAGAACTTTTTGATTTCGGTGAACGACAAGGAAAAGATCGTTCACATCGATCGCTTAAAACCAGCATTTTTAATTGCTGGAGATTCCAATCCAAGGACTCCTGGAGTTACAACAAGGTTTGGCCGCAAAGTACGTTTTCGTCTCCCAATGGTCTTGTGAGACTGGTGAGGGAGTCTGTGGCAACGGCCTAAACTCAGAGAAACAGCGCATGCAAATCTGGCAAAGTTTATTTAAAAGGCTCCAGCTGAGTTGGCTAGCGCGCGGTATCTGGATTGATGTGTTGTGTGTAAATGTTAGATTATTCCGAGATGGAACTGATTAATTTATATTTATTTCTTTTAATGGTAATGTGTTTTGTTGCAATTTACAATAAATGTTCGCTTTTAACAACTGGATTACCCGTCTCTACACATATTAACATTATATGTCCAACGAAAGCGCAAATTTTTCTGCTGAAGATAGCATCTGTTCGAAGTATCTAAGCTGTATAAAAAATGAGTTACGAGCTTTTTTGTTCCCTGTTCGAAGGCTTTCATCAACCCAAGTCATTATTTAGTGTGTCATCTCAACTCCCAAGAATTGTTGTATTGTTGAATATTTTTGTGTTTCGTCTGACTTTTTGAGGCTTTTCTCAAGTCAAATCTTAAAGTAACGTTTTTCCGCAAGATTGGCTAAAAATAAATGGATTTGGCTGATCATTTTACTTTTAAACGGAACTTATGTAATTGATGGTTTATTGTTATTATTTATGCTGATTGGACACTTGCTCATTATATCCAACCAACCAGCAGAAATATCGCCAGAATTTTTTCAGAAAGATTTCAGTAGCTGATGCATTTGGCAGTTTTTTCTACTGTTGCTGTTTTTGAGCCCAAAGACTACGTAATAATGTTTCTCAGCTTTCACCATATAAACAAAATATCGCCAATCAAAGATACTTAAAAAAAAAAAATACTGTGTAAAATAATTCAACAACTAAATTAGGCAAATCCATAAACCGCACAAAAACTTCCATTAATTTTTCTTTTTGCATGATTTCAAACAATCGCCAAATTTTACTACTTATTTTGGAAATATTTCGGATGAAACCGTTTAGCGCCATTTTATTATGACCAAAAATATCTCAGCATCTGGCAACAATATTTCTATAATAAAAATTAGTAAGGAGGGGGAGTAATATTGAAAGTGTCCCAAAATGATTCTCGCAAATTTGGTAAGATTTTAAACCACACCAAGTGCCCACAAAAATTGAAATTTCCCAAAATAACTAAAGCAAGTGTAAGGGGAACACGGGCGGCTACATTTTTTAAAACAGTTCGTACATCAATAGCCATACAGAGAAGGTTTTAGATTTAAAAAAAAATACTAACAGATAAATCTTTTTAAACATGTAAAGTTTAATTTCATATTTCGGAAATTCTTCAAATTTGTATATGTTTAAATGTCGTGTTTTCGTTTCTAATTGAATACTATTTTGTTCTTTATACTTATTGCTATTTTAGTTTAATGAGTAAGGAAGAAGCTCGATTTTTAATCATGTCAAAAAGGTTTGTTTTAAATTCTTTCGCTTAAAACAGAAAACAAGGGCAAGTAACGATTGTTTCTCATAATTATTACTAACCCAGGCAACGCCGGGTATTTTTGCTAGTATGAAATAAATCTTTTGGTAAAACTAATTTAGCATAATTTTTGTTAAATAATTATAAAATATTTTTTTGCTTTTTTTAACCTAAATTTATTATTATTTCCAAACATAAAATGAAATAAATATTGTTATATGAATTGAGATTTAAGAGCAAAAAAAAAAAAGTTTTTAAATACTTGTGGTAGGTTTGGTCTGAATAAAAGATGTCATATTTTTTTTTATGAAAAAAAAAAAAAAAGAAAACTGCAAATAAATATGAAACATACTTATTTTTAAAAAGAATAGTTATTTTTTCTGTTATTGTCCTCAGAAGCCCATTAAAAAAAATAAGTTGCAGTTTTCTAAAAATTGCTCAGCACTACTCAAATATCACTTTCTGGAATAAAATTTGTTCAGTATAACTGTACCATGTTATTTCTTTAAAGAATTTGTAGGACCTTTAATGCTATTTTGTTATTCATAAATTAAAATAAAAAATATTAATAGTACTAAAATTATTGAGACCTGTCCAACATTTTCCCCCCATCCCGCCCTATGTGTATGTAGATCAGGGTATCCGGTGATCATGTATATCAGGACCATCAGTTAGGTTGACTGGTGAATCAATTGCCTCTCCCAGTGGCTTTGAAAAATTAATGTTTTTACATATAAGTTGGCAAGATTAGTGTGCATCCCCTTCCCCCCAGAAATATTTGAAATGACGGGGCTGAATTTAATGTTTTATAAACTCCAGAGTAAATAAAATTGTTTCCAAAGAATTATTCTTCATTTTGATGCATTTAATTCTAAGACTTCACAGATCGTAATGTTAAATATATTAATGTATAATTTTTATATTACTTAAGAAATTTATTTATCCTTTATCATTGTCTTATATTTTGTAAAATTATACTAACATTTATTTAATTATGTATATTTTTTCTAGATGACTTTTAAGAGGCCTGGCAACAATCGTGTTTTAACATTTTCAGAAATAGCAAATGAAACTAGATTACCTGAAAATGAGGTAAATATTTTAATGTATATGTTTATTTTGTAAAATACTTTTTAAATTTTATTATTATGTTGAGGTGACATGTAGAAACTTTTTAAGAAAGAGAATTGACTCAGAAACAGTTAAGCTAGGGGGGGGGGGGATTTTTTCAAAAAGAATTAAAGTAAAGGGATGCTTTTAAATATTTTTTAAAAAGTAAATAAGTAATAATAACAGGAAAAATAAATAAATAATTTTCTGTCATTGTGCATCATTTCTTAATCTACAGCAACTTCTTATTTGTATCTAAAGAAAGTTGTTAATTTTCTTTAATTTTTATAGTAATTTCATATCAATTTATTAAGTTATCAATTTATTAAGTTAGTACCGAATTGCTTTTCCAGGTGGAATTATTAGTGATGAAAGCATTATCATTGGGCCTTGTCAAAGGTTCAATTGATCAAGTAGACAAAACAGTGAATATGTCCTGGGTTCAACCTCGAGTGCTATCATTGGAACAGGTAATTGATTTTTACTTTAACAGCTTTGAGCATTTTTATTCTTTTTCTGGATTAACTTTAACTATTAGACTTTTTAAACATGACTTATCTTTTATAATAATTGTTTGTAGACCAAAACTTATTTTTTCCGAAAACTTGTGAAATGAAATGCATAATTTTTGGGTAAAGAAGACATTGTAAGATCTTTTTTGTGAACTGCTTATGTTAATTTAACTACACACAGAAGATTTAACATGCCTTTTTAATTAGCCCTATTGAAAACTTTCTTCTAGATGCTCTTTGTTCAGACAAATTCTATATTCTTCCTTAAAATTCAGAGCGAATAAGGGAAATGTAGATTGTCCGGACACCTAGAGTCGGGGAAAGTCATGAGCTTTGACTATGATCAAAAATAGTCATGAAAAATCATGATTTTCAATAAAAAAATGCTCGAAAATAATGGAAACAGACAACTGGTCATGGATTTTGAGTTCAAGGACATGCATATTTTTCAAATTGTACAGTTTAGGTGTAAAATTTACGCGTCTTAGCCTTTTCCTACGTGTCAGTCGTTATTTTTTACACATTTCAAAATAAAATTGCATCCGCTTCTATAATACTCGCTCATTTTTCTTTACTATTATACTTATTCTACTTATTATTTGGACATTTATAATGATGTGTTTAGCATTATTTTTAACTCTCCTTATATGTCTAATTGTGTAGTTGAGGACTTGTAGACTTATAATTTTGTTGCTCTCATTCAACTCGAAAATTATAAGTCATTTGCATCCATGTTGATTTAAGAGACTCATAAAAATCATCATTAGCAGTGTCTAAAGCTAATGAAGATTTTTGAAAATAAGATGGGTTTAAAGAATTAAGCACGTTCAGAAATCGTGGAATTTTCAATTTTTTCACTTTTTTTAAAGTCTGAAATTGTGGCAAAAATCACAAATTTTTGAATTTTTTCAATATTTGTGGTAATATGGCTGGTAATGTATGGTAAGTTAATTATTAAGTGCTTTAATTTAATATTTAATTTTTTCTGATTATTTAACTTAATTTTAGTAATTACTAAATTATTGCCAGTCACTGATTTTTTAAAAAACTAATAGCTTCAAAAAATATTTAAAAAAAAAAAGATATATATAGTATTTGAAAAAATTCAAAAGAAAAAAATACGAAAAAAGATATAAAAATCAAGCTTAAATGTTTTGTAGTTTTACATCATTATTACTACATGTTTAAAGTATTTTTTATTTTGAAAAATTATTGTGTATCATATCAGATGTTTCGGAGAAAAAAAATCATAAATTTGTTTACGTGTAAATTCTTACGTTATATAAAACATTTTGTAAGATTTGTTGGAGTCCAAAAAATATTTTCAAAAAAAAAAAAGGATTTATAAATGTATATCCTTGGCAGCAAAATAATTAATTTTAAAACTGTAATTTCATGTATGTCACTTGTCATTGTTTCATAAATTGATTTTTAGTTATGATAGTAGCTGAGCTAGTTACATTTCACTGTAATTTAAAATTTAAGATATACTAGCAAAAATACCCGGCGTTGCCTGGGTCAGTAATAATTATTAGAAAAAATCGTTACTTGCTTTTGTTTTCTGTTTTAAGTGAAAGAATTTAAAACACATCTTTTTGACGTGATTAAAAATCGAGTTTCTTCCTTACCCATAAAACTAAAATAGCAATAAGTATAAAGAACAAAGTAGTATTGATTTAGAAACGAAAGCACTATATTTAACATATACATATTTAAAAAACATCAAAATAATCTTCTCATATTTAAAAAGATTAATCAGTTGATACTTTTTTTTAACATGGAGTCTAAAACCTTCTCTGTATGGCTAATGAAGTGCGAAGTGATTAAAAAAAAGTAGCTGCTCTCGTAATCCCCTTATACTTGCTTTAGTTATTTCGGGAAATTTCAATCATTGTGGCTCTTGGTGCGATTTTACCGAATTTGCGAAAGTCGTTTCGGGGTACCTTCGATTATGCTCCCCCATTCTTTCCTTACTTTGTAAAACGATATGATATTAATTTTCGTTACAGAGATATCGTCGCCAGACGCTGAGATATTTTTGGTCACCATAAAATGGCGCTAAACAGTTTCATCCGAAATGTTACCAAAATAAGTAATACAATTTGGTGATTTTTTGAAATTGTGCCAAAAGGAAAATTAATGGAAGTTTTTGTGCTGTTTATGGATTTGCCTAATTTAGTTGCTGGATTATTTAACACAGTAAAAAAAGTCTTTTGAAAATTCTTTGATTGGCGATATTTTGTTTACATGGTGAAAGCTGAGAAACATTATGACGTAGTCTTCGGCTTCAAAAACAGCAACGTTGAAAAAACTGCCAAATGCATCAGCTACGGAAATCTTTCTGAAAAAATTTTGGCGATCTGCTGGTTGTTTGGATAATGAGTAAGTGTTCAATCAGCATAAATAATAATAAAAACCATTAATTACATTAAATTTCCGTTTAAATGGAAAATCATTAGCCAAATCAGGTATTATTTGCCAATCTTGTGCAAAAATCTTACTTCAAGATTTGACTTGAGAAAAGCCTTGAACAATCACGAAAAGCAAAGAAAGTCAACAATACAACAATTGTCGCTATCGATAGGGAGTTGAGATGATACACTAAATACTGTATTGAGTTGAGAAAAGCCTTCGAGCATGGATCTAAAAAGCTCATAACTCGTTTTTTATTCTACTTAGAAATTTCGAACAGGTGCCATCTTCAGCAGAAAAATCAGAGCTTTCGATGGACATATAATGTAAATATGTGCAAGTATTTTTTCATCCCAATATTAGAGAATTTATACAAAAATTGTGTTTTATTGCCCCCCTAAGGGGGTTTTGCCCCCCATAACAGGACGAAAACTACCCTATGTGTTATTCTGATGCATAAGCTATATTATTGTAAAGTTTCATCAAAATCCGTTCAGTAGTTTTTGCGTGAAAGAGTAACAAACATCCATACATCCATCCATACATCCATACATCCATCCATACAGACAAACTTTCGCATATATAATATTAGTAAGATATGCCCAAAGCCTAAATCAGATGGTTGCAATTTAACTTTCACAAAACACTAATTTTGGTATTCTTGTGAAAAATTAATGTTTTTTAACATTTCCTCCCGTGAGTAATGGAAAGTTGCGAGCAAAAGTCATGGATTTCAAAACTAAAAATGTAGCAGATACCCTATATATAAATTGTAATATTAGTATATATCTATGTAATAATTCGATGGTAGTCCATGTTATATTCGAAAAGTTGTCTTTGAAATAATTCATATTTCTTGAAATTTAGATTGGCAACATGAAGCAAAGACTTGATCGTTGGTGCCAAGAAGTGCAGAGCATGGAGATGTTACTTGAAAATAAAGCTTATGATATTCTAACATAATAATTGACTTTATTTTCTCATATTTCATTATTAACATTTTTCATAAACTGTATGTAAAAACAAATAAAATTATTGTTCTTATTTCATAAGTTTTTATGGATCAAATACATATTTGGAATTTGACTTTTAAGGAAAAAACCTAATATAGTGCTACCTTGATAACTCGACACCCCAAGGGAACATGAAAACATGTTGACTTAAGAGGATGTCCATTTACTGAGGTTCCATAATTTTAACTCCTAACGAGTTTCTGTATCACTCACTTAACTAACTAATGTTAAACTTTCTCATTATGAAAACTAATTCTAATAAATGAATTTTCTTTTCTTTTTTTGAAAAGTACATAATAAAATCATTAATATTAATTGAATACCTCTTGAGGAATTAATCCATGATTTTTGAAAAGAGATAAAAGCTTCTTGTCAGTCAGATAATAAGTAATGTTCACATTAGGATAAATAAATACCTTTGTGCTGAACTGTAAAGTAAGAAAAACAACGTTAAAAAAGCACATTTGCCAAAGAATTTCCAATTGAATTCTTTCTTTCTGGGTTCCGTACCTAAGAGAAAGCTCTTGGCCTTTGCTTGCATTTCTATTGGTTCCTGATCGGTTTATAATTTTCTCATTTGATGTTTGGCTACTCTGCTATTTTTATCTTTTAAGCTGCATGCTTATCTGCTCTTGGCTTTTGTCGGACGTCTTTTCATCCATAAGCTCGTTACTTTTTGCATTGAAAAAGGCGTTCCCTGTAACGCCGAAACACGTGTCTGCTGTTATTGGCAAATTTGTGCCTTTTTAACGTTGTTTTTCTTACTTTAATGTTCACATTGTTTGGAAAACATGTCATGATGCCTCCTTTCTCTAGAGTACTCACCTAGATACATTTACCCTACTCTCTCCTAGTCTTTTAAAATTACACTAACAGCGCAGAATGTGGTGGCTGACTCCCTGTGTAAGAGATAGAATGTCTTTAAAAGAGCTTTCAAGAAAGAATTGACTGACCAAGAAACCGCAGCATAAAATTCTAAGAAAAGGTAAATACGAAAAAATGCAGGTAGCAAAAATTGAACTAGAATAGAGCTTGAATGTTAACTTATATGGGTTCCTGCAAATGTATGTCAAGTTAGAGAGGTTTATCACCCATTCAAATTAGCATTGGCGAGACACAAGAAAAATAAATGTCGAGTTACCAGGGTAGTCGAGTTATCTGTATGTCGAGTTACCGAAGTGTCACTGTAATTCCTTTGATAGGTAAGGCAGTTTTCATTAGTAAGGAAATTCATTTCTGCACATGACAAGTGTTTAACTATTGAAATATTCATTGCAAAATCTTTAAATAATTGCTGTTGCAACTTAATGAAACTTTTGTTAATGTTTCAACTTTATCACTATAAAATTTGCTGATTCAGTCTTAAATATATTGATGATAAAATTCAATATGAATAATGTCAATTAAACATATCAATTGTACTTTTGCATGTTATTAATTTTAAGTGTCTTTATCCATTCTAATAAATTTTGAAACATAAATATATCACTGTAAAAGTGTTATGAAAACATTTATAATTTTGTGTTAGTCTTTTTTTTAAAAAATAATTTGTTTTTAAATGAGTTTCTCTATGAGGTTTTATATTTTGAGCTCCATGCTGTTGCATGTTTATTATTTTTTGACCACTTTTTCTGTAATATTCTTCCATAAAATAAATCTGAAAAGAAAAAAAAAAAAATTGCGACTGTTACATCCAACTATTTCTGAAATACCTTTAGGCTAAAAAAAAATAAATAAATAAAAATAAATAAGTAAGGTAAAATAAAAACTTTATAAACTGCAGCTGGAAAATGTTCTAAATGGTAAAAAAATAGTTTTTTAAAAAAAACTCTATCGATGCTAGTTTTAAGCATAATTTTTGAAGGCGAGGCAAAATCAATAAGATAAAAACATGTATATGGGGCTGTCAGTAAATGTTTTTGCACATTGTTCAGCATATTTCACCTTTTTCCCATTTTGTCACATGTCACCATCCCTCCTTTGTCACATGTCATGCAACATTTCCAAAACATATTCTTTATAAAAAATGTGCAGTCACGCTTGTTACCCCCTTCCTCCCTTTTGTCACAATTTCAAATCCCCCTCAAAGCGTGACATCATTTGCGGACAGCTCAATCATAATCCAATTACAAATATAAATTTTAATGGACCTAGTTTCTTACATAGCATTTTCATGCAATTACATTGATAACATATTTTGTGTAAGGGTATAAATGATTCATTCTTAGTTTTGAGTGGATTTTCTGAAAAATTGCAGCAAAATATGGTTGAATATCATTTTACCTATCTTTTTTTGACAACTTCAAAACTTATGTTTAAAGTATCATCAATGGTGTTAAAGGAATAAAATTGTACTTTAAGCACTTTTAATATACATGGTATGTTTGTCACAAAAATTCTTATGCCTGCTTTTGCTTATATCTCTGCAACTAGACCACTTCGAGACTTCAGGATTTCACTAAATGATGTTTCATCAAACGGTACAACTCAATGCTAAAAAATTAAATTCTAACATAGAATTATTATTTAAATGAGGATGTAAAATAGTAAATTTCGTTCAATTTCCCCATAAATGATTAAATATAAAACCCATTGTTACAAATATTCGTTGCCTTATAACAGTGATATTAATAGTAATCATATTGAAAAATTTGAATGAAGACCTCTCTGATTCAAGCATGAAATTTATTCACTATCATTGCTCTCATATATATGCCGTTAATCGATAACGGGGCTAAGTAAAGAGACATATCAGGATCTTTATCACAAGTAACATGTATGTTGTGAAACATAAATTAGTTTGGGAAACCTTTTATATTTAAATGGTTTTTAATTAAATTAGCAAACAAATAAATCCTAGAAAGAAACAAGGATTAATTTATACTGCCAATTGCTTAAAGTTTTAGATATATATTGAGTTTTTTTCCTCTTTTCGTATGAAGCATTTATATGAAAAAATACAGTGAAAGTTTCGAGATGGTAACATTATTCTACATCTGAAATACACTTACACAAAAAAGAATAAAATAATTTTTTAAAAAAATACTAAGAATTTTTTGTAATGCACTCAAAAGAACAAAATAACTTTTCTGGATCAAAAAGGATAATTTAAGTATTCCTGTAGTTTTCAATTATTCCAAAAAAAAAAAAAAAAAAAGACACTACAAAGAAGAAAATGCGGCTCAAGTCAAGTAGAGAATGCTTTATCATTATCTAGCTTTCAATCATAAATTCGATTGCTGAAACATGCGTATTTTTCGTAGTGAGAAAGTGGTTTGAAGTGACTTGAGCCTCACTTCTCTTCATTTATGGGGCCATTTTTATTGGAATAATTGAAAACTAAAGGAAGACACACACTTAAATATTGTCCTTTCTGACCCAGAAAAGTTATTTTGTCCTTTTGAGTGCATTATAAAAAGTGCTTAGTATTTAAAAAAAAAAAAAAATCTGTTTCTTACTTTACAGAGCAATTTCCAACTGCAGTTTTAAATTCGATTCTATTAAAAAAAAGGATGCAAAAACGATGTAATACACACTCACAAAACGATTACTCAGGGGAGGGGGGACGAAAAACACTTCAATTTAGGTAATATAGTGTGTGACCTGAAAATCACTCCTCACTTTTTAAATAGTTCAAGGTATAGAGTGATGAAGGAAAAATTATTTGGCAAATTCTCTGAAGCTTTTACTTTTATTTGAATATTTTAGGCTAGTGGTAGAAGGATAACAGAAAATTTCTTTAGAACTTAATATTCACGTTTCTAGAACAATTTAAAATTATACCAAGATTTTTCAAGTAAAATGAGAGCTATTTTACATTTATGTCTTAGCGGAGGCATTTAAAAAAAAAAAAATAAAATCTGTCTAAATCTTCTTGTAAGCTATTAAGGGGGGAAAAAACCCACTCGCTTATAAGTAAAATCAAAATCCAAGAAAATTTTCTGCGAAGAAAAAAAAAGAAAAAAAAATCTGCAAAATTCAGGTATAATGTTGTAAGATTTAAATAACCTAAATGTGTGAAATACACCGCCAGCTCAGTCATTTCCAGCCGAGTTTCGTGCTTATTAGCACTCATCAGCCCGGCATAGGAAAGTGACTGAGCTGGCGGTGTATATCACGTATTTTTGCTTTAGCCCTGGCTAATGGGCGGTAATTTACTGAATAAACCTAAATGTGGTTGTTTTTGCAATACCGACCTTGTTGTAAAGAAAACCGTTTTACAGTATCTAGCCGAGTGATTGTTTTTTCTGTCGCAGATCTGCATAGCTGAGCATTTAGAATATTTCCCATGGATGGAGAAAGGTTGTCTGAATTTCCAATTAAAAAGAAGTTTGCAAAATTAAATATATGTAAGTTTTTGAAACAAACGACTTTGCTGTAAAGAAAGCCGTTTTACAATCCGTAGCTCAAAAACTTTCTCTGTTGTAGACCCGCATAACTAAGCTTTTCATTTGGAATTTGAAGAATGTTTCCCGAAGCAAGTGAAATGCATGGAAAAAGGTTTGCCTGATTTCTAGTGTAAAAGAACTCCGCAAAATTCAATTTACATAATGGTTTAATAACCTGAATGTGGGTGTTTCTGCAATGACGACCTTATTGTAAAGAAAACCGTTTTACAGTCTCTAGCCCGAAGTCCAACCGTGTGTCTATCGCAGACCCGCACCATCAGCTAATTTTTACTTCCTTTTACAAAAAAGGAAGTATTGTATTCGCGAAAAAATTTTCACCCAAAAATTGGACTTAATTTCCATTTTGCTCACCCCCAAATGAATGTTGAGTTTTTTTTTCAACCTGACCACACGTGGGTATGTGCCTGGGAACTTACAGACACCAGAAATATCCATTTTGACGATCCCCGAGTTAACCTCCTCGGTCCCCTTGTATCACATATGATACATAAGTTTCATAATTTTTTGTGAAGCCTGAAACGCAAAAACAAATTTGGGACCGGTTGTATTACATGTGATACAAATTGAAATACCGCATATAATTTTCTCGATTAGTCAGCAGATGGTAGTACCTTTCCATGAAAGGGATTTCAAGTAGAGTCTCAGAATCAAAACAAGATGGCTGTGCGTCCTCGAAGTAAGTATTTTTTTCTTATTTATATACAAATATTAAACTCTTTTTAAGCTATGCATTTTCTTTGCATGTGTACTTTTTACTAGTTAATACCAAAAAAATAAAATTTTATTGAAATATTTAAGCATAATGACTTGTTAAATTTGTTTGTATCACATGTGATACAAGGGGTCCTAATCACTTTATGAACACACTTTTTTTAATCTATTTTGTTTTAATTTTTTGAAATATTTTGGAAGAATTTGCAGAGTGATATAATTATTTCTCAAGGTAAAATCTTTAGTTGAGGTGTTTGCTTTTTATTTTCATCTATTTTTCATGATATTTTTTTTAATAAGTTTTTTTTTTCAGTGAAATATTTGACACCAGATGCAGTTTTGGAGCTGATGAATCGTGATGATTCTGATATAAATTCACTGTCAGACGAAGATGATTATCAAAGTGATCATGGAAGTGAGATGGACGAAGAAGATGATCCGGATGTATCATCTGACTTTTTTTGCTCAACGCTTTTCACGAAAATAAAAAATAATGTCACAGTACTACTATGATACTACTAATATGTACCTAAAACGTCAATAAAGCTTGATTTTCATGTTGGATTTATTAAATGTATGTATTGTGTGATTAAAGACTAAGATTTAATTATGTAGTTTAATCTTGCTTGATACTTAAAAAAATTCTGATTGTAGTGTCTTGGTCCTGATGTATCACATGTGATACATCCCCCCTAGCTGCTATAAATTAAAAATAATTTTTTTTTATTGCACTTTTCTACATCATAGTTACCATAACAACTATTTAAGTACCTCTTACCAAATATCAAGCTTTTATTTTTCTCTCGGGTCTGAGGAGGTTAAAAACAACGAGTTTTCTCGTGACGTCTTTATGTATGTATGTATGTAGGTATGTGTGTCGCATAACTCAAGAACGGAATGTTCTAGAAAGTTGAAATGTGGTACATAGACTCCTAGTAAGGTCTAGTTGTGCATCTTCCTTTTTGGTTGCAGTCGTATGCTTCAAAGGGGTCTTTTGCCCCTTTTTGGGGGGAAATCATTGTTAATTTCGATGTAAACTCACGTGGTGTTATAATTTGGCGGACACTTGGCGATATATCGCAAGTCTTTTAGCCGCCAAGTTTTGTCGCCAACTTGGCAACAAATTTAGCGATTTTTTAAATCTGGTTTCAATTTGGCTACTGTTGGTGAGATATTTAGAGAGTAAACTACTGAATCATATTAAAACTGCCAAAAATGAGAAAATGACATTAAATTGGAGTAAAAAGAAGTCATGTGATGCGCACATCAGCTCGTTTCATATAGAATTTTAAGAATATTTCCTGCAACAATGCAAGCAAGGGTAAAGGTTCTGGAATTTTCAGTCTAAAAACAATTCCGAAAAGCTCATGTCAAGATTCTAACAACCTGAATGTGGGTGTTTTTTCAATAACTGCCTTCCTGTAAGGAGAACTATTTTACAGTGTCTAGCTCAAAGAAGTTCCAACAGCTGTGCTTTTGTGGAACCACCAATTATTTTTTTCGGAGCAAGAAAACGTTAACCTTATCTCTCTTCATCGTCTCCCCTTCTTTTGTTGCAATTATTTACGACAGTAAAATTGTCTGCCTTACTTAAATTGCACTGGAAAAACTCTCTCTCTTTCTCTTTCTCTCTCTCTATATATATATATTCACGTACGCGCGCCTTGTTCTCTCCAGGCCCTTACACGCTTGCTGTCGGGTTGCAGAGCAAATCTTGACTTATCTGCGAACATAACATTGCCCCAATCAGACACAGTCCAACTGACATGATGGCGGTACCACTTTAATCGTGCCCCTCTGGATTATAGTGAGAGAGGAATACAAACTTGTGGTACCCGGGCACACAGCTCATTCATGTATAGACTTCGGCACACAGTTGTGGAAGAAATCATCCTGCTAATGACCACTGCAAACGTAGATGCCACACGTGTAGAAATTTCTCTTCGGTTCCGCTTGGCTACAACAGCAATATATCGATCTTCCACGTGGTTCGGAACCCTTGGGCGACTGGTCATAGGTCTTGAGGCAAATGTTTGGCTCGTTAGAAATTGTTTCCATAATCGTGAAATGAACGCCAAAGAAAAGAACAACATCTGTGATTGATTGTCCTGCTTCACTGCGTCCGACACCACGTCATTGCTCAAAATTTTCCATTCGTCTTCTGGAAGCCACACTAAGACGTCTGTCTTGAAAACTAATCGTGCGAAAGTTCTAAACACCTTTTATCGGCACCTACAAGCAATTCCTGTAACTATTCAAAATGCTGCCTTCTTATACAACTGCCATTTTTGCATATTTCTCGACACAAAATCGTGAGATTGGCTGTTACCTAACTTATTTGCATACTTCTTTCTACCTCTGCAGGCAATTGCAACTTCTTCAATTCGGATTGGCTTGCAGAAATTTACATTTTCTTCTCCGTGCTTAACTTTTGGCAGTGAATGTATATAGAATATCCTGATATATACAGGGCGTTCTGTTTTAACCTGCAAGACCTCTATTTTCGCAACCGTTAGTCCTAGATGCATACTTCTAATTGCAAAAATGTTCAAAATCAGATGCGGATTTAAGGTATCGAAAGTTTGATGCAAAAATAAAAACGAGTCAAAAAATACAAAATGTAACTTTTTATACGGGCTCTAGGACCCCTAACTTATGTTTGGGGAACTGATCTCCATTAAAAAATAATTCCAACGCAGAGAGTTTGAGATTAATTCGACCAATATTCATCGAGCTATGAAACGCAGCGTTTTGTGACTTACACCACTTTACACTTGCCGTCGATAACACCTTTTCGCGAAAAATATAGCGATTAGCAAGGGTTTAAAATTATACATGTGCATAGAGTGTGGTTTTTCAAATCCTTCGAGGTTTTGTAGTGTGTTTTTGAGTACCATGGCATAACATTTGCATTCATTTTTGAATAACAATGAAAAATATAAATACTTACTTCGACAACCTGTCATTCTTCTGAAAGGGCCATAAGTTCGAATCTAATCTTTTCTATAGTCCCTTAAAACTTCGAACCCAAATATCTCCTTGGGTTTTGGTCGCACAAAAGTTTGTGATAGTAATATTTTTCATTGGACATTATTTCCCTAAACATAAGTTAGGGGACCTAAAGCCCGTATAAAAAGCTAAATTTTGTATTTTTTTTTGACTCATTTTTATTCTCGCTTCAAATTTTTAATACCTAAACTCTGCATATGATTTGAACATTTTTGCGGTTGAAAGTATGCATCTAGGACTAACGGTTGCGAAAATATAGGTCTTTGCAGGTTGAAACGGAACACCCTGTATTAAGGCCCCTATATCGGCTCTACCCTGTATTAGAGCAGCTATCTATAGGGCGGGCCTTACCCTGCATTAAGGCCCCTATATATACGAGCCGACGCATCAGCTTAAGATCAGCCTTTTTGGATCGGAGCGCGTGTTTGAGTGGTTGTCTTTTCTGGCGAGTTATCGTGTTGGTGATTGTTCACTGTAAGCAATTATTAGCGGCACGTGAATTTATTTATTTATTTCCAATGGCTGGCAGGAAGAAAAGGTTACAAAGAACAAAATAGCAAAAACAAACACAATACACAGAACAAGGAAAAATACAGAAACAATAGGGTGAAATATTTAGCTGCCGATACGCTCTCTTGCTTCCCAATAACGGTCACACAGGCTACGTCTGGAAAGCTGGGTGCAAGTGTGCAGGTGACGAATGTCCATTTCTTCGTTTGAATTGCAAAGGGGACAATTGGGACTCTTCACAATCCTTAAGCGGTAAAGATGTTTTGGTAAACAGTCATGGCCAGTTAAAAGTCGAAACAAAGCCACTGACTCTGCTCTTGGTGCTGAAGGGACAAAATCACGGTTTATAAACCAAGCTTTGTGGTTGCTTCTAGCTTTTAGGTCTTGCCAAAAAAAACTCTTGATTTTTTCCTCATATATAACTTTATTGCATTGAATGAGACTGGCTCATTTGGTAGTTGAATAATAGCAGACCCCCTCTTGGCCAGAGCATCAGCAAGCTCATTTCCTCTAATCCCACAGTGTGCAGGGATCCACTGCAACACCACTTTTATATTCTGCTGCACCAGATCGTTAATGAAACTGCGACATTCAGAAATTTCCTGCGATTTGCAGCTCTTTATCGATGCTATCGCCTCAATAGCCGCTTGAGAATCCGATAGGACAACGCATCCCTTAAGTTTAAAATCACGGTATTTCAACTGATCTAAAGCCAGGTGTATAGCTTTTACCTCTCCATCGAATGCAGAGGCATATTTTCCAACAGGAATAGAAAAAGAAAAGTGCTCACTGTAGACGCCTGCACCTGCATTTATATGGTCTGCTACTCTTGACCCATCGGTATATATATGTATCCATTCACTTTCGGGGTATTTGGTGTAAATCGTCTCCAGAGCAATGGCCCTAAGAACTACTTGGTCAGTCTCACTCTTTAAAACAGGCTGTGTCAAATTTAAATCATAATTCACTGGTTCGTATTCGCATGGGTTTGTTGGTAAAGGGAGCGACTGTAGGTTAGAATTGATGTCATACATTCGTTTTGTATCAAGCGCAAACTGCACAAACCCCTTTTGCGTTTTGAGAGATCTCGGGTGCAACTCCGGTTTCCATTCGTTTCTAAATGGTATTCTTTGCATTTTTTCAAATAAAAGTAGAGTTTTCTCCTCTATGTATGATTTCATTGATCTGAAGTTAGTAAATAAAAACAATGCATCCAGTGGTGTTGATTTCACGGCTCCTGTTATTAGGCGGAGTGCTTGGTTATGTATAGTTTCAACTCTGTTCAGGACATGTTTTGATGCAGTGCTCAGTACCTCACAGCAATAGCTCATTAATGGGAGAACAAACGTCCTATAGGTAATTTCAAGCGTATTACGACTACAGCCCCATTTGCAGCCCGCTAGGCGTTTCAATACGTTTAAACGTCTGCATACCTTTTCAACAGTCTTCTCAACGTGGGATTTCCAATTAAGCTTGCTGTCAAAAGTTACTCCCAAATAATCATATTCATCAGTATGGGATAGAATATCCTGTTTAAATTTTATTTCAGGTTTTATTTTCTTATGTGCAAGCGAAAACGTCTGAACAGCTGACTTTGAAGCATTTAAAAACATGTTATTATTATCACACCAACTGGACAATGCCCCCATAGCTCTGTTAAGTGTCTCCTCAATGTTCTTGACTCCATTGCGTTGCTTACCTCCACGTGGTGCACCCTGGGCAACGGTTTAACCGGCAGAATGGTCTACAACTTTGGCAGGCACTCTATGCGGCACGTGAATTGTTTATAAAATAAAATATTATTTTCTGCAAATTTGGCGAAATCCGAAACTTTGCTGTGGTAACCCAAGCAGTGCAACAATGAAAAATCCGATCCAAAATGGCTTAACTTAAGCTGATGCGTCGGCCTGTCTATATAGCGGCTCTACCCTGTATAATAGCGAATGATCGAGTAACGCTGACGTCATTAACAATGAAACTAGTGCTACGGCATGATAATTTGATAATATTTTTTGGTAATGTTTGACATGCAAGGAACTGCTTAATTTTGACTGGGCTGAACTGAATCCGGCAACTTAACAGTTTTCCTGGTAAGACTCATTTTAGAAGAATGAGGAAACGAAAAAATGATCTTCAATAAAGGCTATCTACTTGTGTTTGGGGTTAATTCACTAGAGTTGGGGAAAAATTTCAACTATCAAAATAATCACCAAACAGGCAACTGTTGCGTTCAAATGTAGAAACAATTTTTCACTCGTCATACCTTGACGGGTGAGTATAAAATCGCCTTGACGGGCGATTTTATAGTAAATAAATAAATTTCTTAATTGTTATTTGTTTCGCCTGTTTCTGCCGCCATTAGCCAGACATTGCAGCGCCACCTATAGTTTATGAGAATTCCGAAGAGTGGTCGCACCATAGATGTATAACGTATTGTCAATAATACATCTATGGCTCGCACTAGAGCCACTATATAAATAGGCCGTCCCATCAGCTTAAGTTTAGCCATTTTGGATCGGGTTTTTCACTGTTTCGGACCTAGTGTGTGTTACGAGAGAAAAGTTTCGGGTTTTGCCAAATTAGCCAAAAATAATATTTTCTTTAATAAAAAATTCGTGCAGCTAATAATTGTTCGCAGTGAAAACTCAACAAACGCGATAACTTGCCAGAAAAGACAACCATTCCAAAATGCGCTCCGATCCAAAATGGCTGACCTTAAGCTGTTGCGTCTGCGCACTAGAGCCACTTTCTTACGCTTCTTTACGTATGATATCCAACATAAGGCTATGATCAGATCCATTATCCTTTCTAATGTCCCTACTGTTACCGTGGCTACGGCTTGGAGCACAACAACAAAAAATAGAATTATAGCTAGCAGTTTGCACAAAGTTTGCAGAGTTTTTTTGAAAACGCCCCATGTGTTTTACAATATAATTCTTCTGAGTCTTGTAATAAGAACTTTCCATTTTGAAAAGTGTATGACGCATAAAATGAAAACAGCAATTCTTTTGCTGAGTTTAATTTCTTCGGTAAAATTACAAGACTTCGTGTACCGCGAAAGTAAGAATCTTTATACATAAATGGCTACTTCTGTATGTATGTATGTATGTCCGGATTAATCTTCAAAACTACTGGACGGATTTTAACCATTTTTTCACCATAGATAGTTACATTATCAGGGAGCAATTTAGCCTATAATTTATTCCTAAAGAACTTAGTTTAAAAACGTTATGATGGAAAACAGTAAATTTCATGTAATTTCCCCATTGAATGATTAAATATAAAACCCATTGTTACGAAAATTCGTCGCCTTACAACAGCAATATTAAAAGTAATTATAATGAAAATTTTAATCAAGGCTTCTCTGGAGCAAGCATGACATTTATTGCTTTCTTAGGAACTGTATCCTCAGCTTCCATATATATAAATGGCTACTTCTGTATGTATATATGTATGTATGTCCGGGTTAATCTTCAAAACTACTGGACGGATTTTAACCATTTTTTCACCATAGATAGCTATATTATCAGGGAGCAACTTAGCCTATAATTTATTCCTAAAAAACTTAGTTTAAAAACGTTATGATGGAAAACAGTAAATTTCATGTAATTTCCCTATTGAATGATTAAATATAGAATCCATTGTTACGAAAATTCGTTGCCTTACAACAGCAATATTAAAAGTAATCATAATGAAAGTTTTGGATCAAGGCTTCTCTGGAGCAAGCATGACATTTATTGCTTTCTTAGGATTTTCATCCTCATCTATATACATAAATGGCTACTTTTGTATGTGTGTATGTCCGGGGTAAGCTTCAAAACTACTGGACGCATTTTAACCATTTTTTCACCAAAGATAGCTACATTATCAGGGAGCAGCATAGGCTATAATTTATATCTAAAAAACTTAGTTTATAAAAGTTATAATGGAAAACAGTAAATTTCATGTAATTTCCCCACTAAATGATTTAATACAAAATCCATTGTTACAAAAATTCGTTGCTTTACAACATCAATATTAATTGTAATCATATTGGAAGTTTTGAATCAATGCTTCTCCGGAGCAAACATGAGTTTAAAGTCATTTAAACATTTGGAAACTCTTTCTTTTTGTGTGTGTGTACTATTTAATTAAATAAAGCTTACGGATTTTTTAGTGATCTTTGTTTTTGTTAGTTCATATTTTGGAAATTCTTCAAATTTTTATATGCTTCAATTCGTGCTTTCGTTTCTAAATGAATACTCGTTCGTTCTTTATACCATTTGCTATTTTACTTTTATGGGTAAGGAAGAAGCTCGATTTTTAATCACGTCAAAGCGGTGTGTTTTTAGTTCTTTCAATTAAAACAGAAAACGAAAGAAAGTCGCGATTGTTTCTCACCATTATTACTGACCCAGGCAACGCAGGGTATTTTTTCTAGATTTACATATACGCTTTGTATACAAGAAGTTTAATTCACCCAGATCTTCGATATGCTGGCTAAATCACGATAACTTTTTTAAATGGCCCTCATGACAGACGTTTTCCAAAAAGGCTTAAAATGAACTCAGCGACCCCAAAACGTGCAATTCATCAAAATTCGTTCTTCTATAAATTAGACATAGAACAAAATAAAAAAGAGAATTCCATTGTTTATCGCCAAGCTACCATGTTACCGTAACTCAGCCAATTGGCACTCCTCGGTTTGAGACCATTCCGAGTTGTGGCCAACTCGAATATCAAGGGTACTGAGCGATAAATGTACTCAATTCAAGAAAACCACTAAATAGATACACAGGGGACCAATTTTTAACAAAGTTTGTGTTGAATTAGATTTTTTAATTGCCTTTAGATTAAAAAAAAGCTTGCTGATTTAAGAATCGAAGTTAGTTTTCTTCTACCACGTCAAGTTTTATTCCTTCACTTTATGTGAATGTGAGAATGTGACCCACGTGACCACTTTCCACAGGAGAACTCATATCACAAGAAGCCCTACTGCCATCCTAGTATTGGCCGAAATGAACCTTTTTAAATTGAAACAGATTGCTTATTTCTCAAATTATTCTTATTGTTGCTAGAAAATACCCGTCATTGCAAATAGCCTTTTTATCAGAGAGATTAGCCTTCAATGACGTCTTCCAATGAATATCTGAACCTCAAAGCCAGACTAACGTAAGTCACTTTTTTACTACTTTTTAGGAGTGCGTAAAAACGTTTGTTTACTGCATACGCAGGTAGGGACTCGTGCTCTTATAAAACTGGTCAATAAATTTCAAGGTATATTTTTTTAACTGTATTTTTTTTAACGAAATTCCTTAGTTATGGCTTAGTGCGGAGTAGGAATTTATTCATGCAGTCTGACCACCGATGATATGGCTAACATCCGGTTTACAGGCTGAAATGAACGCATCTGTTAGTTTTCAGGGATACTTCCTTTTTAAAATGAAATTACGAATTTTTGATGCTTCAACAATGAAATAAAGCTCTCACTCTAATATATATAAGAGCTATGGTTCGTACTGAGGTAGGGATTGACGAACTAAGTACGTCCATTTTAACGCCAATTTTTTTTGCTGTTGATGTCACAGCGTTACTCGATCAGTGATTTTGGCTGTTAAATAAATGAGAATTTGAGACAAAAACTTCAATTCACACTATTGTCCCGCTAAAAAACAAATCTTCAGTAGGGAATGTAGAACACTGCCGTATTCATCCGAAACATAATTTTTGTTTTTGTATAGGGAATACAATGTACTATGCAATGGGGTTGTTTCCTTTAGTCAAAAGTACTATTTTTAGTCACTAAAATTGATGGATTAAACAAACAAACGAAAAAAAAAATAATTTGAATTTTGTCATTCTCAATTCAAATTATGTTTTTCGCAATCACGAGTGTGTGTGTGTGTGTGTATGTAGTCGTGTGTGTTTGTGTGTGGGGGTATGTGTGTTTGTGTGTAGGGGGGATGTGTGTGTAGGCATGTGTGTTTGTGTCTGTGTGCAGGCATGAGTGTGTGGGTAGTTGTGTGTATGAGTGTTTGTGTGCGTGGGGGCGGGGTATGTGTGTGTAGGCATATGTGTGTGTCTGTTTGCAGGTATGAATGTGTGGGTAGTTGTGTGTATATGTGTGTGTATGTGTTTGTGTGTGTAGGTGTATGTATGTGTTTGTGTGTGTGTGTATGTGTGCGTGTGTGTGCGGGTGTAGTTGTGTATGTATGGCGCGTGTGTCTAGGATATGGACGCAACCTGGAGACGGTTTTCGCTATAGGAGCAGCATCGTGAGGAGCCGGTCGACGGTAATGCTGCAGATTGAGGCGGTGGGAAAATAGAATTATAGGATATCAAACCAGTCAAATAAAAGCAATAAGCAATCATGATTGCTCAAAAAAAAAAAAAAAAAAGAAAAAAAATGAAGTCAGGAAAAACTTTTATGTTCCCAACAGTTATTCTTTCTTTATTTATCTTTAAATATCCGATTTTGGAAATAAGGCATGGTTTTTATGACGTAATAGGTGATGTACTTTGCCGCGTTACTCCATTGCAGCGCTAAATGTTAACGCTTTGCTGTCAGCTGCGTTGCCAGGTTATGATAATTAGCGCTATGCGCTAATGGCATTTCATCACGTGATGTTACGTGCTGAAGCGTAAAAAATGTATTTCAGTCTGCGCATCGATTAAAATAAGTGTTAAAAAATATTAAACTTTCTCAAATTGAAAAATTGTTAAATCCCATATTTTCACAAACATGCTCTTTCAGAAAAAATACTTCTAAAATTTCGGAAACAACCCCATTATTGCTTGACTGAGAAATATTTTCTTTTGTCCTATAGTTTTTGAAAAATGTCCCATATTTGGTGAATTGGTCGCTTTAAGGACTTGATATTGTGATCACTTCTTAATATAGTGATAAACATTGGGGGGCGGTGCAGCAGAAGGAACATAAATATACATTGATTCTATATTATAAGTATGCTGATTTTAATTTTTAATCTTAATTGTATGTGTGATTGTTAATAATACGGGAAGTTTCTTTACTGAAGATCTGCGGTGTGATTCGTATGCAACATGCGGTGTTTCTAAGATTTGGATATTTTTTTTACGACGTGAATTTTTTTTCGAATAAGGGAATCATGGGAGTAAGTCCGATATCCTAGGTTTAAACTGAAAAAAAGCAAGGGGAAAAAAAAAACATTAGAAAAAGAGATCGGTTTTGATGATTAAAGAAATTAGAGAAGGAAAACCTCCTATGAGTCTTCCAACTTGCTACAAATGTTCATACTTTTGAACTTTTCACCTCTTTAGCCCACCCCCAGAAGAATGTTAGCAGTTAATATGATGCTCCCTTCCCCTCCAAACGAACCCTTTCGGAACTTTTCACCTCTTTAGCCCCCCAGAAGAATGTTAGTAGTTAATAGTGATGTGCCGGATCGTTAAAAAAGTAGATCCGCGGATACGGATACGGATCCGGATCATTAGTGTCAAGATCCGCGGATACGGATACGGATCTCAAAATTTGTTTGTCCAATTCAACTATCCAAGTTTAAAATTTATTACAGGAAGCATTCCCGTCAAAATAATAAAACTGTTTCTTCAAAAAATTCCATCTACGGCGATAAAGACTGATTTATTACTCCTTAATCTCCGTTAAAATTGAGGGGGAGTTAGAAGGAACGGGTCAGCGCTGCATTAATGCTTAAACAGAATGTGAAAAATTATTTCTATCTTGCTCGGTAGATGTAGGATACTGGAGCAAGAGTGCAGAGCTGTTACTGGATAGGCTAGAAATCATTTTTCGCATTTTATTTCAGCATAAATTTACCGTTGATCCATTCCACTCAAATTACTCCGACCGACGGAATAACAGAGCCGGGAACACCTTTACAAACAGTAAATAGAGAATTTCGTCTCATTTTTTTTTGAAGGATACCGAGAAAAACGAAAATGAAGAATAACAAATCCCCCAAATCAATAACAAAAACTAACATTGAACTAAAAATTAAAAAAAAAAAGTCTCAGATGACCGTTGGCTTCTGAAATTAAATAGGAAATAAAACCTAATTAAACGGAATTTAAGAGTCTTTTATTCAAATATTTAAGAATTTTTAGAATAGAAAAGATCCGTTTAAGATCCGCCAAAAAAGTAACGGATACGGATGTGGATACAGATCTTTATTTTTCCTCGGATATCCGCGGATACGGATATCCGGAACATCACTAGTAGTTAATATGATGCTCCCTTCCCCTCTAAATGAACCCTTTTGGAACTTTACACCTCTTTAGCCCCCTAGAAGAATGTTAGTGTTTAATATAATGCTACCTTCCTCTACAAATTAAAATAATGGCTATAAAAACTCAAAAACTGGAAAAAAAAAACCCCTGGGGGTGCTATTTCCACAAAATGTGTGTAGGGGGGTGGAGTCGGGGCGTGATGGGGAAAGGGCTGTCATATTTGGGTTTAGAGGTCCCATTTTACATAAGAATTTGCGAGAATGATGTGAAAAGTTTATTTATTATTTTTTTGCCGTGCGGTGCTACTTTACGAACATAGAAGAGAGTTTATCTTGTACAACTTTTTAAGGGCTTTAAATACGTGGCAACAAACGAACAAATGTTTCTTCGATGAGATACCCTGAAACTTATGATTTTCTTTCAAATTGGAATAAAAAATCTTGCCTGTACTTTTCTGTATCACTGACAACATGTATGGAAACTTTGATGATGATCAATTGAATAGCTAAGTTGTGAAAGCGTAACAACAAGCAAACACACAAACATAAACAGATAAACTTCTTCTTCTTCATCAGCACAACAGCCTGGTGCAGGCCAAGGCTTTCTCCGTCTGCTTCCTCCAGGCGGTACGACACATTTGCCAGTTTTCTCCACCTGTTCACTCCCAAAATTTCTAGGTCCTTCTCAACACTATCCAGCCACCTTGTTGCTGGTCTTCCCCTTCTCCTTGTACCCTCAATCTTCGAAAAAGTTAGCTTTTTAACCGGGTCCAGATCTGCACGCCTAAATACGTGCCCCAGCCATCTGATTCTGTTGGCTTTAATTACTCTTAAGATGTTGGGTTGTCCGTATTTATGGCACACTTCAAAGTAATATAAACTTCTCCAAGCATCATTTTCCTTTACTGCTCCAAAAATTGACCGAAGGATCTTTCTTTCAAAAATGAGAAGTCTGTTTTCCTCTGTTTTATTAATTGCCCATGTCTCACTACCGTATAAAATGATCGGTCTTATGAGGGTTTTATATAGGTTTATTTTTGTATTAATGGAAAGGAGCTTAGATTTTAATTGGCTCTTTAAGCCAAAGTAGCATCTATTTGCCATCAAAATTCGATTTTCAATTTCAACTTTAAACTCATTCTTACTGGTAATAAGCGTACACAAGTATTTAAACTGGGTGACTCCTTCAAAAATATAGTTTCTAATATTAAGCGGCTGCACCCCATGTATTCTCGTGCTTGCAACCAAAAACTTAGTTTTTTCCTCGTTTACAGCCAAGCCCAACTCCTTGGCAGCGCTCTCAAGTGCAACAAATGCCTCAACCACATCTTGTTTTCTTCGCCAACGATATCGATATCGTCCGCGTATGCCAATATCTATATAGTTCTCTGCAGGATTGTGCTTCTAATGTTGATACCCGAGTCTCGTATAACCTTTTCAAGGGCTAAATTGAATAAAATGCAAGACAGAGAGTCTCCTTGTCTAAGGCCTCTCTCTGTATAGAAAACCTCCGATACTTCAGACATGATCTTAATTCTGTATTTTACGCTTCGCAAAGTCATTTTGACAAGATTGATAAGCTTAGGAGGGATTCCGAATTCGTACATCGCTTCGAACAATTTATTCCTGTTGATACAATCGTAAGCAAACAGATAAACTTACTTTCATAAATATTAGTATGGATTTTAACTTTTAGAAAAGCAGAGTAAACACCTGGCTGCAACTTTAATCTTTTCATTTTTTTTCCAAATTATTTGGAGTTTTATTTTTTTTAATTTAGACATTCTGCCACTTTGGAAGCGACATTGTGTAATGTATCTTTGTTTCTTTTTTTATTTTAGAAAATGTGCAATGTAAGCTAATTCCTGACCGTGGAAATTGTTTAGAGATGTTGTTTCGTTGGTATTACGACAACCTCGCCCAAAGATGTGGACTTTTCCTGTATGGAGGGTGCCGTGGCAACTGGAATAACTTTCCCACGAAGGAAGAGTGCCAAAACAAATGTGGACCAGTAAAGTATGTCCGACTATTTTAGTTCCTTGTTTTTCTGCAATGATTCACAGCGTCAAATAAAAATGTTCATTGACGGCGCCACTATTTTGATTAGCAGTTTGTGACTGGTAAAATAAGATCAGTTGCAGGGCCGTACGGTAGATTTTGTCAGCATGATGAAATTATTCAAATCGCCCCCTCCAACTTTATTTTCTATGCCCTCAATTGCGATTTATGAAAGTACCTTTACAAAGATGAGTTCTACTTTTAATTTGAAAATATCTCTACATACGAGGTTTGTCTAGAAAATATGTATAAAAGTTGAATAATAACTTTAGTTTACAATTATTCAGGTATTATAATATGGTCTCCTTCAAAGTACTCTCGTTGAGACAAGATGCACTTCTGCCAACGCCGTTTCCACTGTTGATAACAATTCTGAAAGTCTTCAAATGTGATGCTGTTCAGTTGCCGTGTCGTTTCTGCCTTGATGGCTTCCTCATCTCCCAAGTGAAACCCCCGAAGCACCGTTTTGAATTTCGGGAACAGGAAGAAGTCACAAGTGGCTAAATTAGGTGAATCAGGCGGCTGGTCCGTCACGGTGATTGAGCTTCTGGCCAAAAACTCGCACACAACGAGCGACGTGTGAGCGGACGCATTTCTTCATTTCAAGTTTTTGTGTCGGAATTTCGTGAACGATTGTTTTGGGGAATGACAGCTAGTCAGCTATCATTCTGACTGTCAGTCTACGGTCTTTAAGAATACTATTCCTATTCCTATTCAGAGTCACAACTGACTACAACTGTATTTATGTCGAGGACTGCATTCTAAGTGCCTTGCCTCCATTATTTTATATACCGATAGATGGCAGCACCATCACCGGATCGAACAGTTAATGAGAATTTAGAACTAGTCCAGGAGCTAATAGCTACCTGGTGCTAGCACCCCCAGAGGTATCGTTTCACTTGGAGGACATTGAGACCACGAGCATATTTAACGTCGCCCAGTCCCCTTTAATGACGACGGTGGGTCTTCGACCATCGAGGTTCGAACTCAGGACCCTCCGGCCCCGAATCCGACACTCTGCCGATCGGGCTACCACGGCCCTCTGTAACAATACAAGCCCGAATTTGTTCAACAACGAGCGACGTGTGAGCGGACGCATTTCTTCATTTCAAGTTTTTGTGTCGGAATTTCGTGAACGATTGTTTTGGGGAATGACAGCTCTTCAGCTGTCATTCTGACTGTCAGTCTACGGTCTTTAAGAATACAAGCCCGAATTTGTTCAACAACGAGCGACGAATGTGGACCAGTAAAGTATGTCCGACTATTTTAGTTCCTTGTTTTTCTGCAATGATTCACAGCGTCAAATAAAAATGTTCATTGACGGTGCCACTATTTTGATTAGCAGTTTGTGACTGGTAAAATGAGATCAGTTGCAGGGCCGTACGGTAGATTTTGTCAGCATGATGATTTGGGGAATGACAGCTCGTCAGCTGTCATTCTGACTGTCAGTCTACGGTCTTTAAGAATACAAGCCCGAATTTGTTCAACAACGAGCGACAAATGTGGACCAGTAAAGTATGTCCGACTATTTTAGTTCCTTGTTTTTCTGCAATGATTCACAGCGTCAAATAATATGTATTTATTCAACAACGAGCGATGTGTGAGCGGACGCATTTCTTCATTTCAAGTTTTTGTGTCAGAATTTCGTGAACGATTGTTTTGGGGAACGACAGCTCGTCAGCTGTCATTCTGACCGTCAGTCTACGGTCTTTAAGAACACAAGTCCGAATTTGTTCAACATTTTCATCAGAACTCGACGTCGAGAGATGTCCTGGGCGAGAGTATTCTTTCACGTTTTCTCGATTTTCCCGGAACCTTTTTTAACCACTTGTTTACCGTTCGTTCCTTCAGAGAATTGTCTCCTTAAACTTGTTTCAAACACTCAAGAATATCATGGTCATTCTTGAATGTTGATGGGCTATTACTCAATCGGAGAGAGCTCAATGCCGACGACAGGTGAAAAAGTGTAACTCCAATTACACGCTGAGCGTTCCGACTCGAACTGAGCGTAGAGGGGGTTGGCTGCAGCGGCATTGCTACCTGGCGGCGCCTCCACGACGCCGTGATACGTCACCACGACTTATTTATACGTATTTTCCGGACAAACATCACACTTAATAATAATAATAATAATAAAAAAACTATAGAAAATTAATTTGAATTCTGAAATTTTGAATTCAAATTATGTGTTTCGCAATAACGAGTTGCGACAGGACCCTTCTCATCGGGGTTTTTGTTTTTAGAAACCGCTCCTGTCCCTCCAAGCCTGCCCCTCCTCCTAGCGGTTACGTGTGTATAGTTGTGTGTGTGCGTAGAACTGTGTGTATGCACGTAGGCGTGTATGTATGTGTGTGAGTCTGCATGTGTGTAGGACATGGACGCCACCGCCCAGGAGAAGCGGAATCCGGGGGACTGTGCTCAGGACCAGAGGAGCCGCGCCTGCAGAGGCTGGTGGGCGGTGGTGCAGCAGAGGCCCCTGGTGCAAGCTGAAAAAGGAACCGGAGCTCAAAGATGGTCAAGTGAGAACAATAAGCAATCGTGATTGCTCAAAAAAAAAGTATTTTTGACATCTTAAGTTCAAGTTATGCTTTTCGCAATCGCGAGTGTATGTGCAGGCGTGCGTGTGTATGTAGGTGTGTGTATGTAGGCGTGTGTGTGTATGTAGACGTGTGAGTGTATGTAGACGTGTGAGTGTATGTAGACGTGTGAGTGTATGTAGACGTGTGAGTGTATGTAGACGTGCGAGTGTATGTAGGCGTGTGTGTAGGCATGTGCTAGGTGTGTGTGTGTGTGTTATGTGTGTTGGCGTGCTTGTGTATAGGACATGGGCACAAAACCGCTCAGAAGGAGCGGATTCTGGTGTAGAGTGCGGCTGGTGGAGGCTCAGGACCAGAGGAGCAGCACCTGAAGATAGTGTCAGACGAAGTCAGAATCGTAGTCTGGGAGTCGGAATCCGACTAATTGTCGGACACAGGAAACGGAGTCAGTTGCTCCTAAATTCTCGGAGTCGGCGTCTTGTGTGCTGGCATGAGTGTGCGGGTAGTTGTGTGTAGGTGTGTGTGTATGAGTACGTGTCTGTATGTATGCATGTGTTTGAGTGTGTGTATGTGTTTGTGTGTGTGTGTACGTGCGTGTATGTATGCATGTAAGTGTAGGATATGGACCAACCTGGAGGACGCAACCCCTTTCGCTAGAGGAGCAGCATCGTGAGGCGGCCGGTCGACGGTGATGCTGCAGAGGGTGCTGGCAGTAAAATAAAATGATAGGACCTCAAACCAGTCAAGTGAAAGCAATAAGCAATCGTGATTGCTCAAAAAAAGTTCGAATAGGCCCACTCAAAAGTTATTAGGGGGGGGAGGGCAGACAGACAGACCGACAGACAGGCAGACCGACAGACATTTCACCCATCTCAATACCCTACTTTCCAATTTTTAATTTTTCGATATTTATTTAATCATTTTTTTTTATTTTTGACTTTTTTTTGTTTTTTGCAATATTTTCAAGATGGATTAAGCCTTCTTTCATGCTTTTTTTTTTTCTTTCTCTGACTTTTACTGGGAAAGTAGGCTAAAAAACCATCAAAATAAGTGCAAAAGTTAATAATTGGATTATTTTTTTAAATTCAGAGGAGGTTGTCAATTAATCCCTCTGATCGCCTAAATGATGGGCCAATGGAAATTTTATGTTTTTCAGTGCTTGCACCCGAACATATAAAACATTTTCTTTTTTCCTTTTTTAGGAAACCCAGAGATCCGAATAGACCAGCGCCTGAATTCAGTGGATTCAGTGGGATCTTTGGTAAGCCCCTGAAATCAACAAGGTTAGAGTTTTTAAAGTTACGCAAATGGTGGGCAAATCTGGCGAGAAGTTTTGTCGAAGATGTTATTAAACCCCTTTTTATATCAAAATGCTGACACTCGTACCACATCAACATGCGTTTATTGGAATAACATTAAAAGAAATAAAATTATTTTTTGAAACAGTTTGAGAAAATTGTTTTAAGTGAAATTGTTTCATTGTAATAACTGATAAGTTCGAACCTCGATGGTCGAAGACCCACCGTCGTCATTAAAGGGGACTGGGCGACGTTAAATATGCTCGTGGTCTCAATGTCCTCCAAGTGAAACGATACCTCTGGGGGTGCTAGCACCAGGTAGCTATTAGCTCCTGGAGTAGTTCTAAATTCTCATTAACTGTTCGATCCGGTGATGGTGCTGCCATCTATCGGTATATAAAATAATGGAGGCAAGACACTTAGTATGCAGTCCTCGACATAAATACAGTTGTAGTCAGTTGTGACTCTGAATAGGAATAGGAATAACTGATAAGAGAACATAAATGTTTCAGGTAATTTGTACCATTAGACAGGGTTGCCCATTCCCCCTAAGAGCAATGGCGCTCCTCTCCCAAGTACCAGGAACCCCCAACAGAAGGAACCCCCCCCCATAAGAATTTCTTCTAAATGCGTCATGAAACCCTCTAATTGGACACCCCTGCATTCTACTTAATCTTTACTAATAATAAAGCTGAAAGTCTTTTTGGATGTCTGGATCTCTGTGTCACGCATAGCGCCTAGACCGCTCGGTCGATTTGCATGAAGTTTGACACAGAAGTAGTTTGCAGCATGGGGAGGTAAGCGATCAAAACCACAAAGCGATTTCTTGAAAATTCGTTTTCATCCTTTTTCTGTTCTTATTTTAAGAACATTTTACCGAGCAAATTATCATAGCATTTAGGAGTAAATTACCATAACATAGACGAGCAAATTACTATAACGTTGGCGAGCAAACTAACATAGCAAATTGGCAATAAATTCATTATCCATTGTTTGTAAATATAAAGACGAACCATATGACCTTTTATTTTTCGACCGCGGGCAAAGCCGTGCGGATACCACTAGTAGTTGAATAAAACGTTAATCTAAAAATTGAATTAAATTAACTCATATTGAAATCCAAAGTAGGGTAACGGCACCAGTAACAGACAAGGGTCCAGTAACAAACAGTGGTAAGTTGGGATCTAAATATAAGACTTTTAGTCGGCTAAAACTGATGTTGCTGTGGCCCGTGAATATGGTGCAACCATCTAGTATTACCAGAGCGAATTTTATGAGCCAGTTGGTATTTACAAGGCAGTGGTGGAAGGTTATGAACAACTACCAAGAGATCAGATGGTGTTACATGTTTATTTGAATTAATTAAGGTTTTAGATCTAAACGAGTTGATGTGTGCATCACATGACTTCCTTTTACTCCAATTTAATGTCATTTTCTCATTATTGGCAGTTTTAATTTGATTCAATACTTTACTCTCTAAATATCACCAATAGTGGCCAAATTGAAACCAGATTTAAAAAAAAAAGGTAAATAAATAAAATCGCCAAGTTGGCGATAAAACTTGGCGACTAAAAGACTGGCAATATATCGCCAAGTGTCCGCCAAATTATAACACCACTTGAGTTTACATCGAAATTAACAATGATTTCCCCCCCAAAAGGGGCAAAAGACCCCTTTGGAGCATCCGAATGCAACCAAAAGGGATAGTGCACAACTAGACCCCACTAGGAGTCTACGTACCAAATTTCAACTTTCTAGGACATTCCGTTCTTGAGTTATGCGACATACATACACACATTCGCACATACATACGTACATACAGACGCCACGAGAAAACTCGTTGTAATTAACTCGGGGATCGTCAAATAGGATATTTCGGGTGTCTGTACGTTCCTAGGCATCTATCCACGTGTGGTCGAGTTGAAAAATAAACTCAACATTCATTCGGGGGTGAGCAAAATATAAATTAAGGCCGATTTTTGACTGAAATTTTTTTCGCGAATACAATACTTCCTTTTTTGTAAAAGGAAGTAATAAAAGAAAGTTTTGCCCTTTTGTAAGAGAAAAGGGAAAAATTCTGTCCATTACTCATCCTTTCCTTATTTTATCTGTTACTAGGTATCATCAGAATTGTCGAAGTCTGTTACTGGGGTCGGACCTTTTTTCGAAACTGACCAAATAAAAATTGAATTAACTAATTCAGAGGATCCAGAAGCAGCCAAACGTTAGGTGAGATGTAGTAGCATGAGAATAAAATAATTTTAAAAGTCTAAATACATTAAAAAGCTTAGAAAATTGAGTAAATCTGAGAGCTATGTCTTAAGCATGTCTGTCTGTTACAGGTACCGTTACCCAATGTCTGTTTTTATGTTGGTAGCTTCCGTAAACTGCAAGATCGAGTTTCATGAAATCAAGCTGAAAGTTTATTTTAAGACTAGTGGTACCCGCACGGCTTTGCCCGTAATAGAAAAATTAAAAAGTCTTTTGGTTCGCCTGTATATTTACAAATAATGTATGGTGAATTTTCTCGCCAGTTGGCTTGTACCCATGTTACGGTTCCACGTTATGATAATTTCGTAATTTACTCGTCCGTCTTATGATAATTTTGTTCTTAAAATTGGAATAGAAAAAGAACCACATCGAATTTTTGAAAAATCGCTTCGAGGTACACACCCCCATGCTACAAACTAACTTTGTGCCAAATTTCATGCAAATCGGCAGAACGGTCTAGGCGCTATGCGCGTCACAGAGATCCTGACAGACGCAGAGATCCGGATAGAGAGAGATCCTGACAGACAGAGATCCCGACAGAGAGACTTTCTGCTTTATTATTAGTAAAGACAAGGCAAACACTTTCATAACAAGGCGTGAATAAATGTGTTTCTCCTATAGTTGGGGCAATGCTAACCTGTCAGCGTACATAATTTTGTGAATAGGCTCTTTGCAGCCTTCACATTACTGACCAGTTAACTTTGCTCCAACAAAAGATTGGATTGTAATAAATGCAAATAACGACATTATGGTTATACTTTACAAGAGGGCAGAGAATGTACTCCGTTATTTGGAGATAATTTTGCAAAAACTTCTAAAAATGTTCTTAGTTCGTGCAAAAAATTCGTAAGATTGAGTAATGGAAATTAGTGTAATGATCCTCAGCGAGTATTCTCTCTCGAAACAGAATGTAGTTAAAAATTTGCGATTGGTACCGCCAAATAACTAACGTGATTGAAAACTTTTAGTATGAATATAGTTATTGTCGGAAAGACTATTGTGTACTCTCGTAATTAGTTTGTAGTTGTTTCCTCTATACATTAAGCGAGCTGATGTGTGCATCACATGACTTCCTTTCACTCCAATTTAATGTCATTTCCCCATTATTGGCAATTTTAATGTGATTCAATAGTTGACTCTCTAAATATCACCAACAGTGGCCAAATTTAAACATATTTAACCACTGTTAAATAACTAAAAAATAAAAAAAAAATCGCCAAGTTTGTCGCCACGTTGACGACAAAATTTGGCGACCAAATATCTGGCAATACATCGCCAACTGTCCGCCAAATTATAACACCACTTGAGTATCCATCGAAATTAACAATAATTTTCCCCCCAAAAAGGGGCAAAAGACCCCTTTAGAAACACCCGAATGCAATCAAAAGGGGAGGTGCACATCTAGACCCCACTAGGAGTCTACGTACCAAATTTCAACTTTCTAAGACATACCGTTCTTGAGTTATGCAACGTACATACGCTCATACGCATATACGCACATACATACATACGTACATACGGACGTCACGAGAAAAGTCGTTGTAATTAACTCGAGGAATGTCAAAATGGATATTTCGGGTGTTTACACATTCTTAGGTACTTATCCGCGTGTGGTCAGTTTGAAAAAAAAAAAAAAAAAACTCAACATTAATTCGGGGGTGAGCAAAATGGAAATGAAGGCCGAATTTTGAGTGAAAATACGAATACAATACTTCCTTTTTTTGTAAAAGGAAGTAAAAACGAGTAACGTGAAAGAAGTTGTGAAAGGATGTCGGTGGCGGGCTTGCTTCCAGGAGACCTCATAGCACCTACATCCTCGAAATTTTGTACAAAATTATTTCCAGCCCCGGTGGGTCGCACCGGAGGTTTTAAATTTTAATTTCGAATTAGTCTTTTTGCTATTAGTTTTTTAATCTAAAATTTCACGTAAACTGTCCATTAAGGGATAAAAGATGTCCCACTCCCCTTAACATTCTGTGTCGTTCGAAAGAGACTTTTTTTTTCTGCATCGAATAAAGCGTGCTCCAATTTTCTCAACTAGTTAGAACAGCAGATATAAGAATTTCTATTTTAGCGGAAAATCCAAGACTGAACTCAATTTACGCCCGGAGCATAGAGCAAAATATATTACTAGAGACTACGAATTTGAAAGCGACTTTTTAAACTTACAAAGCTGCCGTTTTGCAGTGCTCAGGAGCGCTTTAGCAACTATTGCTATGCGAGGTGATGCAATTTAGTTTGGAACTCGGGAGAAGGGCGCACTTCAAACAACCTTTTTTTTTGTACCTTGGTTTTGTATATTTCTGTTAAGTTCTTTTCGTCTTCGGGTGGGAGTAGGATTGTGCTCTAATCATGAACTCTTTACTTGAATTCTACTTTCTACAGGAGGGAGAGGGGGATTTTCATTTTGTTCGAAACGGAACTCGTTACGCGTTTTTTAAATCTGATTCTGTCTAATAGACGATCTAAATATTTGACTAAAGTAAGATTAAGAGATAAAGTAAGAGTAATTAAGAGATAAAGTAAGATCGCAATCTTCGGGATTGGTGAGCGTCAACGAGCAGGGAGCGGAGCCCCCCCCCTAGTGTTATAAAATTTAACAACATCTAACTTATAGAAAAGTGCACACTCTTATTTTTAAATGTTAATTTATTCATTACGACTATTGAATTCTTAAGTTATCTGCGCGTTCATGATTTATTTATTTTTGTAGTGCTTTGTTGAGCCAAATTTAATGCATTCAGGTCCAACATGGCGATGAGGGAAGCGCTCACGTTAGCTGGTGAGTATACGACACCAAATCAGTGATTGTAACCAGTTCACATTGATGAGTCTTACAAATCCATCCCGAGTTCGATAGCGCTCGAAGAACATTTTTACAAAAATTTTTAAAGCGACTGTCACATCTAACTGAAATTTGAATTGAAGAAAATACTTTGCTTTTAAACCCGTAATGTATTTTTAATAGAGAAAATAGAGATAAAATTCAATCGACTATAAATTATAATTTGAATTACCACTGTTACCATTGTTAAATTGTTGCAAAAATAAATAAACAAACAAACCATCTTTACTTATGACGTCGACTTTGTCTCTGACAGCGAAACCGCTGCTATATAAATGTTTTAATAATCCTAGCTGCAACGAAAGTTCTAAGAAAGTTCTAATCTTGAACGGAAGAAATATTGCTCGTATGTCCTTCGAAAGAAAACCTCCTAGTATCAGAGAGGCAGTTTTTCCCATCGTTGCGGCTGGTGGTAATTTCTGCCTACGCATCGAATTTTATGGTTCGGAGGCACAAAAAGTTCTAACTGTAAAACTGTACTGCATAGCTGACTCATGACTTTAATCTTTTGAGAAGAATGGGTTTCCGTGCTTAGAAATATTTTTTAGACCAAGGAGAAGTGGAATTCATACCGATTTTAATATTAATAATTTAAAAAAAAATTTGATTTAGAAATTTGGTTAAATAGCTTATTTTGAACAAAATTAATTTCGGTCATTTTCTGTTTTTCTTTTCCTAAGATCTCAAAGCGTCAGGATTTAAAGTATAGCCAACAGTTCAGCATAGCTAGTAACAAAGCCAATAAGATGCTTGAGTTTATCAATACATCTATTTCAAACAAATCTAAAGAAGTTCTTCTGCCCTTATGTAGAAGTTTGGTAAGACCTCATTTGGAGTATGCTGTTCAGTTTTGGTCTCCTTATCTTAAGAAAGATATTAATATATTGGAAAGGGTTCAAAGGCGGGCTGCAAGGCTAATAAATGGACTTTCTCATTTAGACTATGATTCCAGGCTTAGAAGGCTAAAAATGTAGCCTTGAGCAAAGAAGAGACCGAGGGGACATGATTCAGTTGTTTAAATTTATTAAAATGAAAGATGTTACGGGGCTGAAGTTCAGCACTGAGAACAGGACAAGGGGTCATTGTTTTAAGCTATTCAAATCTGAGGCTAACATGGATATTAGGAAAAATTATTATTTTGGCAGGGTAGTGGAACCTTGGAACAGCTTACCGGAAGAGGCGTAATGAGCAAGGGAGTAGATAGTTTTAAGAGGGCCATTGATCTTCACTGGGGATTGTAAATTGACTAGGACCAGTCTAGCTGGGCCCAGAGCCTGTTACTGGTCGTCACTTTTTGTATTTGTATCTCAACTTTGAACTTTACGTTTTCGTCAAAACATACACTTGGTAGGAAAGATACCGGACTGAGCACAGAATTTTCTTCTCCGCTCCTAATCGGTTCGGAGAAATATTTAATTATCTATTCAAACTGAACAATGTGTATCATTTGTAGTTTAGACAAATACTACTAAATATTCATACAAATCTGGTGCACTAGTTACACAAATCATTTTACATCGACTAAGATTATGGAGCGAAGTTCAATCTGTTAAACAAAGTGGTTAATTTCTCAAACGGCACACAGTGTTTTGATTAGTTTAAGCTAGGTGGACAAAAGTCATGTTCAAAATTCTAAACTTTGGTATTAAGATAATGCAAACAATAAACCAAAACATGATACTTAGTTATTTGTTTATGTCTAACTCCCTTCCGTCACGTGAGTAATAAGGTTCAAAAGTACGTATCCGTTTGTAATTGAATAAATCAGTTGAGTTCCAGACATCATTTCATCACACAAAATTAAAGTGTTCCTAATTTCATATGATATTATTGTTCGAGATGGATATTTTTTATACTAGTAAGTGCTTTCCCCCCCCCCAATTTAATTAATCTATCTGAAAGTTAAACAATATTAATTTTTTTTTTAAGATGAACGACGGATTTTTTGCATTTTTCAAAACTTTCAAATGATGGCAATGACTTGTACCCATTTGTACCCGGGCTAAATTTTCTGTATATAGTAGCTACAGTTTTCCCATTAATAATAAGACGCATTATAGTCAGCAAACTCGAGTACAAAATATTTTTTTTTACCCAATGCTTTGGGTGCTTCAATAATACTACAAAGAAATCCCTAATCGAAAGAAAGTATTCTAGAGAAAAAAAATATGTTGTACTAGAGTGTGCTGACTATAATACGCCTTATTAATAATGGGAAAAGTGCAGCTATTATATGCAGAAAATTTGGCCCAGGTACAAACGGGTAAAATCATTACCATCACTTGAAAGGTTTTAAACGAGCGAAAACTCCTCTGTTTAGCTGCAATTTTTTAAAATATTGTTTAATTATCAGATAGAGTAATTAAATTAGAAAAAAAAGCACTTACCAGTATAAATAATATCCTTCTTGAACAATTAAATCATATGGAATTAGGAACACTTCAATTTTGTGTGATGAAATGATAAATTCTGAACTTGAATTTTGTCCAGCTAGCTTGTATTAATCGAAACACTGTGCGGCATTTTGTTCAAACCCAAGAAGTGCACTCTTGAACCTGCATAGTTGAAGCAATGAGTTGAATATTCCGGAAAGATGGGCTTGCCAGACGTCCCGGTTTGACAGGGACAGTCCCGGTTTTTAGACAAAATCACGGTAACAGATAAATTTGATTACAAATGTCCAAAAAAAGTCTAAATAATTAAAAATAATTAATTGTGATGAATTATTAAAATAATTCTTTTGTCATTTGAAATATTGTTTTGCTAAAATTAATATTGGATTAGATAAAAGTGAAATAACGTTTAAAAGCACAAATAAAAGTTTAAAATGCAAACATGTTTCGCAGGCAATAGGCTCCTTTCTCAGTGAAAAGCAAGCAAATGGGATGGAATAGTCATGGGAGAGTTTAAATACACAAATGAGGGGGGGGGGGGGATAGGGATTGACCAATCGGATCTCAGCGAGTGCTGAGGCATGATTTGACGTATCAAAATATGTAAATTTGAAACTATCGATTAAGATTTGAGAGATATGCGGAAAAGGCTCATTACAAAGATTATTTAAATTTTTGTGAACATAAAAGGCTTCCAGAAAATCTAATTTCCTTACATTTGTACGTCTGCAAATAATTGTATTAGCTTATGAGGATTTTTACATCAAGTTTGAAAAAAAAAAAAACTTTTTTTTCCTAGTTCATTAGTCCTAGGATGAAAATGAGGATGGCAGATAAATTTAAACATTTTATTCTTACATGTTAATATTTATAAATTACTTTAGAAAAAAGAAACACTTTGAATAAGAAATAAAATTTTGAACAATACTTATATGTATTTTCATTCGCTAGGACTAATCAATTAGGATTAAAATTTTTTTTTTTGATTTTAATCTTGATGTAAAAATCCTCATAAGCTGATCCAATATTAATTTTGCAAAACAATGTTTCAAATGACAAAATAATTATTTTAATAATTCTTCGTAATTTATTATATGTTAATTATTTAGACTTTTTTTGAACATCTGTAATCAAATTTATCTGTTCTTGGGACGTGAAGTAATCCGGGCGGGACACCGGGATTTTGTCTGAAAACCGGGACGTCTGGCAAGCCGAGGTATATGTGTGTACATTCTAGTATTTTATTCGGTTCAGAAAAAGGGAAATTTCAATCGGCAAAATGATAAATTTTCCAGCTTCCAAAAATTTTAGTTCGGAGCACTCCTTGGAACCAGTCGTTGCATGAACAGTAGAATGAACGAATAGGGTAGGTGGGGGTAAAGCCCCGCGTGGGGTAAAAATCCGCACCGACATTTTAACTTGATCACCTTGGAGTAAGAAATTTACCTCTAGGTGCTGAGTTTGTCCTATGGAAACCTATTGATCAATGAAATTTTGTCCTGACTAGGCACTCCAGAGACGAGAAAGGGGGATAAGTCTGTTTTTTACTACTTTGATCTAACTTTTCTGATACATTCTTTGAACATTGTAAAATGTAGAATTTGAAAAGAAAAATCAATGAATTACACGTTAATACTGGTACATTAAAGTTTCACTTTCGCGTGAAAACAGTTATTCTAATGGCTGCTTAAAAGCAACATGGCGCGTTTTTCAGAAAGTGACAAAATGGGGAAAATCCCCGCAGTTGTTTTGGGGTAAAACCCCGCATCTCCAAAAGGTTAAGGATTCTCTCCACTCGGCTTAAAATTGTCTCTTTTTTGAAATAATATTAATATTTTTGTTTAGCATGCGTTTTGTACTACTTATTCAACTTAAAAAATTAATTGTTGGTGGACATTTACTCATGAAGTTTTAACTTGGATAAGATTTGTTAGGAAAAATCTTACATTCATTTCAATCAAAATGTGCTTTCATTATGTAATAATTTTTTTCTGTTTTTTTGGAAGATTTACGAACGTTTATTTTTTTGTTCTAGTACCTTCAGAAGAAAAACAATTCAGAACCATGATAAATGTCGAGCTTAATGAAGCACGCAACTTAATTGCAGGCATCTCTTCGTTCTGTATGGTAGACATTAAAGTTAAGTTCAAAAATATCGATTGAAGACATCTCTGAAAAATGGAGCAAAAGCTTTGGACTTCAAAGAAGAAACAGATTTCCCTATCATTTCGAGTGAAACTGAAGAGAATAACTCGAAGCTTATTCCTGCACAATGTGGCCCAGATAACTTCAATATGACAAGAAGGGGTAGGTTATGTAGAGTTTTTTTTTTATTTTTTTTTTTTTTTTTTTTTACATAAAACACCTAGAAGCCTGCAAACGAACTGAGACACAGGAAGAGTCATTGGAAATGAAGACGTTATTAATTAATTGTCGTAACCTCAGCAGGATACGGTTCCATCCACGACGCAATAACATTTTTAGAAAACTCAACTTAATGTACTGTTTACTTAAAGCACTGGATACTAGATATTCAATTAAATTATTATAGCTTCAGTCAATTAAACTAATTTTTATAATGCGGTTGTCATTTTTCCTAGGTAATTAATCTTAATTTTGTGGAGAAGAAAATATTATTTTTGTGACAGAGTTAAAAAAGAAAAAAAGATTAAACGTGTGAGATATTTAAGTTCGGTACTGCTGAGTAACAGTAAACCGGTGGTTCAAGGAGGTTTTTCAAGTGTTTTTACCAAGCAGTCACCCTTTTTATTCACATTCATCTTGAGTGGGGTAAAGATCCGCATTGCGGGGTTTTACCCTATTTTGTGGGGCAAAACCCCGCAATTTTAACTTCCGGCTAAATTGTAATTTTCTCAATTATTACTAATCAGATGTAGCTATAATTTTGAAGGATTATAGGTAACAACCTACGCAATGACTCTAATGTGACAAAATGGGAAAATATGCCCTTTATTGACCATGGTGGTATAAAAACTGAAAATCGCGGGGCTTTACCCTCACCTACCCTACACAAATGATGCATAACCGGCAGTCCGCAGTTGTATAATATGTATATGCAGCTGCATAATATGTATATGCAGCTGCGGATTGAATCAACCCAGCTACTTCAGCAAAACTAATCGAATAGGTGTGTTCGTAGTCATGGACATCTGAAGTGAGAACGGTTGTTTACAACTGCTTCGCGTCAAAGTAAATTTCTAAGCTCAAATATTCTTACCACATGTGTAACTTCTTCAACGCTTTCTAGAAGTCACGGGGCAATGAAACCATTTAACTAATCTTTGGATATTCTTTCTTGTAGAAATTGTTACGCAAACACACTTTGACGAACACAGGAGCTTTTAACTAAGAATTATTTGATAAACACATGAACTACAATGTTAGATAGCAAACAAAACTTGTTAGTTAATAAACACAACATGTATAAGATTTCATTACTGCAAAATGAACTCGCGCGAAATGTAATCGACTGCAAAAACTGTAAAGTGCTACATACTTCGATAAAATTCTAAAGACTGCCACGAGGTGCGCGAGTCTGGCTGATTTATAGAAGATTAACTACTCAGTTCAGTTCTTAGGGGCGTTTTTCAGAACAACAAAGTTACCATGAATC